>NC_037331.1:116827608-117127608 GCF_002263795.3 Bos taurus | reverse complement strand
TCCATCTGTCTAGTCTGTTAAGACTGCAGACTCTGGGTCAGGTTTTGTGGCTGGCCAGGTGCACTAAAAGCTAAACTCTGAATAAGACACTTGTTTTCCTTCATCCAGGGACCCCGGTGTTTTTTTTTGGAGGGGGGCAGGGGAAAGGCCTGGCTTTGGCACGTTCACAGGGCCATCCTGAAAAAGGAAGTGCAAGAAGCCACTGGGGCAGCTCTGCCCACTCGCCCACGTGATGGTTTGTTTTCGGTTGCCCGGCTGGTAGCATGTTCCCAGGGCCAGCCAATCACGTGGCAGTTCCTCGGCTCACCAGTTCCGCTGGTGGCCAATGGCGCGGCTTGCTCGGGGTAACAGCTGTGGGCCCCTCAACACTGTCCTCAGGGCCAGATCAGAAAGAGGGAAGGACCTCGGTCAGCCTGGCACGGGCGAGGAACAGCCAATCACTGCCCCGCCTGGTCCCCATCACCAGCATCCAGAGTCCTGGCATCTGGGCTCCTGCCTCTCGCCCCTTCTCCTCTAGATACGCTCACTGGAGAGGCACACCGCCCCTCTGTGGATGGTTCCATTCTCAAATAAACAGTTCTCAGAGGCCCAACACACTTCCTAACCCAACAGACATCTCCAGTGTCTACTCACCCGCTGCTGTCCCGCAGCACGGAGGAACCCACCAGGCGGAGGAGAAGATGGTGGCGATGACCTCGTCCGGGAACAGGGTGACGTTCCTCTGGACCTGCAGGAGGTTGAGCACCAAGGCCAGGACCACCCCCACCGAGAACAGCACCAGGCTCCTCTGCACCAAGTGGTGATGCCAGCTGTTGACGTGGCTGCTGCTGCCCTGGCCCCCTACACCAGCGCTCTGAGGCCCGTGAGCGGGGTCAGTGCCCAGGGCACCATGGGCTGCCAGCAGAGAGGGGCCTGACCCCGAGGAGTTGATCATCTCTCCCGCTTTGGCCACCAGCCCTCTGGCGCTGGCCCTCGGGTGGCTTCTGTGCTTCGTGCCCTTGGCACAGGGACCTCTCCAGAGGTGGTCGTCCAGTCTGGGCATGAGCCACCCGCCTGCAGGCTTTCCTAGAACGAAAAGGGGGCGTGGAGGTGGAACCCAGATCAAGTTCACTTCCAAAGGAGGTCAGGACCAGGGAGGCCCACTCAAGGAGGGCTCTGCTCTGGTTCACCACCAGCAGGTCCAGGAAAACCCCCAAGGCCCTCCGGGACTTAGTCACACCGGGCAGGAGCTGCAGGAGTTGGGAGCAGCTGCAAGGATCCTGCCCACAGCCCCGGCCAGGCAGATGCACCGACTGCTTTCCGAGGCAGGCAGGTTAGGTGCATCTGAGCGTTGCGCTCCCGCCACGACGCCCCTCCACAGAAGCCCTGAAGTTCTGGCCCGTCCAGTCCAGAAGTTTTCCAGACCCCGTCCGTCTGCAGGAGATGGACTCAGCCAGGCAGGACCTGGGGCAGGTTGTCCCAGGACAAGTTGCTGGGGTCCTCCCGACCCGGGAGGCGCACCGGCAGGGGTCGCGGGTGCTGGGCCCCCGCGCAGGGACCGGGGCTGGGGTCAGGGCTGGGGCCCAGGCCCGAGAGTCCCCCAAAGGAAAGCGGCCTAGAAGGGAGGCTCTGGAGTGGAGGGGTCGGCACCCGGACATCCCAGCCTGGCCCGCCTTGGAGCCCCCACCCCGCCGCCCTCGCCGCGCCCCGCGTACCTGGCCGAGGGGCGCCCGCCTGCGGGCTCGCCGAGGGAGGAGGGACGCGGAGGAGTGTACCGGCCCAGACCACCAGAAGTCGGGCCCGCGGCGGTCCGCGCGCCGCGCCGCTTATAAGGCGGGCGGCGGGGCCCCGGGTCACGTGGCCGCGCCAGGCCGGCCGCCGGGCCCGCCGCCCGGGGGCGTGGCTTCCGCGCGCTCCGCCCCGCCCGCGTGCCCGGCCGCTCGGGGTCTGGTGAGGCGGCCGCGGCCAATCGCGGGCAGGCGGCCCATATGACGTCATTACACGCCACCACCGCCCCGCGCGGGGCGCGCTGGCTCGGGAGCGCGGACGGACGGACGGCGGGCTGAGCGCGCCCGGGGGCCGGACGCTAGCTGGGGGCGGGGGTAGCGGGTGACGGGAGTGATGTGGGACTGCCTGGCCGACCGGCTCGGGGGAAGGGGGCGGGTTGCCGACTGACAGAGCTGCAAGAGGACGGCAGGCGGGGGGACCTACGGACTGAGCAGAGGATGGAGCCGGGGAGGGGGGCTGGCTAACGGACGGCCCGCAGGACCGGCCGAGGGGAGGGAGCACTGACTGACTGACTGACTGACTGACGGACGGACGGGCCGATAGACCGGCCGAGGGGAGGGAGCACTGACTGACTGACTGACTGACTGACGGACGGACGGACGGGCCGATAGACCGGCCGAGGGGAGGGAGCACTGACTGACTGACGGACGGGCCGATGGACCGGCCGAGGACAGGGAGCACTGACTGACTGACTGACTGACTGACTGACTGACGGACGGACGGGCCGATAGACCGGCCGAGGGGAGGGAGCACTGACTGACTGACTGACTGACTGACTGACGGACGGACGGGCCGATAGACCGGCCGAGGGGAGGGAGCACTGACTGACTGACTGACTGACTGACGGACGGACGGGCCGATAGACCGGCCGAGGGGAGGGAGCACTGACTGACTGACTGACTGACTGACTGACGGACGGACGGGCCGATAGACCGGCCGAGGGGAGGGAGCACTGACTGACTGACGGACGGGCCGATGGACCGGCCGAGGACAGGGAGCGCTGACTGACGGACGGACCGATAGACCGGCCGAGGGGAAGGAGCGCTGACGGACGGACGGACGGACGGACGGGGTTGGCCTAGAGCGCCCGAGGCCTCGGGTGGACGGCGGCCGCGGGAGGGCGGTTTCCCAGCAGTTGGCAGCCGCGGGCCTGGCGTCCGGTGGTGGAAGACCTTAGTCTTCGGACCCAGTCCCAGGCATGACCCGTTCAAAAGCCTCCCCTCCAGATGGTCACTCTCTGCCCCGGCGTGTCACGTGGTGATGCTCTGACTTCCGTTCAGTGCCCTGCTGTCTGAGGCTCCTGACCGGCCACCAAACCTGCTGATATAAAGTGGGTTAGTGCCTGTAGTGACCGGAAGGTGCTGGCACGTCTAAGGGCTCAGCCGTGTTTCTCAGGCACCAGAGTGGTTCAGAAAACTTTTCTGACACGAGCCCCTTTATGAAAAGGTAAATGATGAAATCTTCACTCATAAAATAGTTTCTTCTAGTTTCTAACTGTCTCTCAGTGGAAAACAAACCATCAAAACCACTTGGGATAAAAATAAGAGGTTATTTTATCTTGTTGATGTCATGTATTTATATCCTGTTTGCCACATGAGTCTGGCCATCTAAACAGGAGGGCAGGCCCCATGCCAACTGAAAACTCACATCTCGTTGAGCAAGATTGTATTATTTAAAATGTCCTTGAACAACAGTAGAAAAACTCCGGCCTTTTCCCACTGTCTGCGGGTGAGCAGAGATTGAGAGGAAGTTTGTGCTCTAAATAGCAAATCCGCTCACAGCCAAGAGACCCTACAGGCTTAGGCAATGTGAAATGCCATATTGTGTGATCTCTTCAACACTGGGGTTTCTGACTTAATGCCAGAAGATTAAAAAAGCCTTCCTGAGGCACCAACATTTCTCAAACTTCGTTTTGGGGGTGGAGGTGAGGATGGGATTCACACGAACGATAATCCAGAGACTTCAAGGAAAAGTAATGCTTTCAGGGGGTGTGCATACTCTCCTGGCCCATAAGGATGTTTCACTAGGTAACTTGAGAAGTGCTCAGTAGACATTTCCTGTTATCCCAGGGTCAGAACTGGTTTCTCTAAATCTCTTCTGCCTGACTGGCTAGACACAGCCTGGTTGTGTGGATGTCATACACCGCCGCCTCCCCGCTTACTCCCCCCCACTACCCCGGTCCAAGGTGCCAACCTGGCATGAACCTCACCTAATCTACTTCTATAAAAGCGTAAAAGACTTGTTGACACTGGATTATAACCAAAACTGCTTTTGAATGCTTATGTTCAATCAAGACAGCATTTGCTAATAATGTGACTTATTTTCCATTGCTTGAGCCTGGCCCAGCCAAAGCAGGAGTGTGCGCAGAAGAGTCTTCCATCTTCTGCTCTGCCTGTTGGGTGGGCAGGACAGGTTTTCCCCTCTCTGCCCTGGTCACCACTATGTACTTTGTTCCCAAAAGTTCAAAGCTTTTTTGACTCAAGGGAATTGGGATCCTGGCCATTCTTTCCATTTCCTGCATAAGTCCATGGAGATATGTTTCCCTGTAGGTATATATCAGTTCAGTTCAGTTCAGTCGCTCAGTCGTGTCCGACTCTTTGCGACCCCATGAATTGCAGCACGCCAGGCCTCCCTGTCCATCACCAACTCCCGGAGTTCACTCAGACTCACGTCCATCGAGTCAGTGATGCCATCCAGCCATCTCATCCTCTGTCGTCCCCTTTTCCTCCTGCCCCCAATCCCTCCCAGCATCAGAGTCCTTTCCAATCAGTCAACTCTTCACACGAGGTGGCCAAAGTACTGGAACTTCAGCTTTAGCATCATTCCCTCCGAAGAACACCCAGGGCTGATCTCCTTCAGAATGGACTGGTTGGATCTCCTTGCAGTCCAAGGGACTCTCAAGAGTCTTCTCCAACACCACAGTTCAAAAGCATCAATTCTTTGGCACTCAGCTTTCTTCAAAGTCCAACTCTCACATCCATACATGACCACAGGAAAAACCATAGCCTTGACTAGATGAATCTTTGTTGGCAAAGTAATGTCTCTGCTTTTCGATATGCTATCTAGGTTGGTCATAACTTTCCTTCCAAGCAGTAAGCGTCTTTTAATTTCATGGCTGCAGTCACCATCTGCAGTGATTTTGGAGCCTCAAAAAATAAAGTCTGACACTGTTTCCACTGTTAACTCATCTATTTCCCATGAAGTGATGGGACCCGATGCCATGATCTTCGTTTTCTGAATGTTGAGCTTTAAGCCAACTTTTTCACTCTCCTTTTTCACTTTCATCAAGAGGCTCTTTAGTTCCTCTTCACTTTCTGCCATAAGGGTGGTGTCATCTGCATATCTGAGGTTATTGATATTTCTCCCGGCAATCTTGATTCCAGCTTGTGTTTCGTCCAGTCCAGCGTTTCTCATGATGTACTCTGCATAAAAGTTAAATAAGCAGGGTGACAATATACAGCCTTGACGTACTCCTTTTCCTATTTGGAACCAGTCTATTGTTCCGTGTCTAGTTCTAACTGTTGCTTCCTGACCTGCATATAGGTTTCTCAAGAGGCAGGTCAGGTGGTCTGGTATTCCCATCTCTTTCAGAATTTTCCAGTTTATTGTGATCCACACAGTCAAAGGCTTTGGCATAGTCAATAAAACAGAAATAGATGTTTTTCTGGAACTCTCTTGCTTTTTCCATGATCCAGCGGATGTTGGCAATTTGATCTCTGGTTCCTCTGCCTATTCTAAAACCAGCTTGAACATCAGGAAGTTCACGGTTTACATATTGCTGAAGCCTGGCTTGGAGAATTTTGAGCATTACTTTACTAGCTTGTGAGATGAGTGCAATTGTGCGGTAGTTTGAGCATTCTTTGGCATTGCCTTTCTTTGGGATTGGAATGAAAACTGACCTTTTCCAGTCCCGTGGCCACTGCTGAGTTTTCCAAATTTGCTGGCGTATTGAGTGCAGCACTTTTATAGCATCATCTTTCAGGATTTGGAATAGCTCAACTGGAATTCCATCACCTCCACTAGCTTTGTTTGTAGTGATGCTTTCTAAGGCCCACTTCACATTCCAGGATGTCTGGCTCTAGGTGAGTGATCATACCATCGTGTATGCTCAGTCAATTCAGTCATGTCCGACTCTTTGCGACACCGTGGACTGTAGCCTGCCAGGCCCCTCAGTCGTGGGATTCTCCAGGCAAGAATACTGAAGTGGGTTGCCATGCCTTCCTCCAAGGGGTCTTCCCAACCCAGGCATTGAACTTGTGTCTCCTGCATTGAAGGAGGATTTTTTTACTGCTGAGCCACTACACACACATATAATATATATTATCATATGACAAATAGATGGGGGAAAAAGTGGAAACAGTGACAGATTTTATTTTCTTGGGCTCCAAAATCACTGTGGACAGTGACTGCAGGCATGAAATTAGAAGATGCTCCTTGGAAGGAAAGCTATGACAAACGTAGACAGCATATTAAAAGGCAGAGACGTCACTTTGTAAATAAAGGGATGTATAGTCAAAGCTGTGGTTTTTCCAGTAGTCATGTATGGATATGAGAATTGGACTGTAGAGAAGGCTAAGCGCCGAAGAACTGATGCTTTAGAACTGTGGTGTTGGAGAAGACTCTTGAGAGTCCTTGGACTGCAAGGAGGTCAAACCAGTCAATCCTAAAGGAAATCAGCCCTGAATATTCATTGGAAAGACTGATGCTGAAGCTCCAATACTTTAGCCACCTGATGCAAAGAGCTGACTCATTGGAAAAGACCCTGATGCTGGGGAAGATTGAAGGCAGGAGAAGGATGAGGTGACAGAGGATAAGGTGGTTGGATGGCATCACCGACTCAATGGGTGTGAGTTTGAGCAAGCGCTGGCAGATAGTGAAGAACAGGGAAGCCTGGCGTGCTACAGTCTATGTGGTCGCAAAGAGTCAGACACAACTTAGTGACCGAACAGCAGTCCGTTGCTGTTCACAACAACAGCGAGGATGTCTGTGGGCCTCCCAGGTGGCTCAGTGGTAAAGAATCCTCCTGCCATTGCAGGAGACTCAAGTTCTGTCCCTGGGTCAGGAAGATCCCCTGGAAAACGCAACAGCCACCTGTGCAGTATTCTTGCCTGGGAAATCCCATGGACAGAGGATCCAGGTGGGCTACACCCCACGGGGTCACAAAGAGTACATGTATATATACACATATATGCATGTAATATATATATGTGTGTATACACACACACACACACACACACACACACACACACACATACATACCATTACAGTAACATTGGGACCCACAAAGTTCCAAAAAGCTGGCCCAGTTATCAACTGACGGGAAACTGGCTCGATAAATGATGGCACACTAATATGATGGGATGCTGTGTAACTGAGAGTCATTCCTTCTTCAACCATCAGAAGCCTATGCTGGGTTTCCCCTACTCCCCCGTCTGGCTCAAGTCCCATGCACATAGGTCAGGAAGCACTGATATAAATCAAGCTCTTAACCTCAGGCCATGACTCTGAAATGTAGGCGTGCCATGGATTCAACTGGGAAACCCCAGAAAATGCAGGAAGCTTCTCTTTCGCACATCCGCTTTCAAAACCTGGGATTTTCAGATGTGTGAGGCTTAAGACAACGAGGTGACAGGTCAGTGTTTAGCTACCAAGTTGCTGTTCCCAGGCATTCCCGACAGCGCAGATTGCAGTGTACCTGTCTTGCGGGATCTGAGATTGTTTTCTTCATCTTTCTTCCCTCTGCCATTCTGCCTGGCCATCCAGACTATCCCAGTATCTTTGTTTTAATACCAAGTACATGCCTTATAAAAATGGTATGGGCTCCTGCATTGTCTCTCTGCTGTCTGGGAGACTGCTGTCACTTCCGCTAGGTAATTGGCATATCAAGGTCTGTTCACTCAGTTGCCTTCCTCTCTCCACCCAAGCCGATGTTAATACAGCCCTTCCTCTGCCTCTCCATCCCCTCTCCGTGTGACACTCTGAACCAGGGTCCTCCTGGAGTCACACAGAGACCCCTCGGATATGGGAGAAGGCAGGAGGGGTGCCCATGGGTTGCGTTTTGCCAGATCTTGCTAGGGCTGTCTGGAGAAGGCAATGGCAACCCACTCCAGTACTCTTGCCTGGAAAATCCCGTGGATGGAGGAGCCTGGTAGGCTGTAGTTCATGGGGTCGCTAAGAGTTGGACACGGCTGAGCGACTTAGCAGCAGCAGCAGCAGCTAGGGCTGTCAGTGTGGCCTCGCCTTCACCTGGTATTCATCACTGCACCCCCAGTGATGAGTTTGGATAAGCTAAATGCCTGTGGAGTCTGGGCCCATGAATGAAGAAGTCAGTCCAGGGAACGACAATGGAAGGAGCTGAGTTTACTGCCTTGGAGACTGGAGCCTTGCTACCAGAAACCATATCCAGGTATTTTGATGGTTTGAAATGCCAACATCTGCGGTGAGGCTGTTACCGATGGAGTCTTTCTGTTGAGCATAATGGGATCTGTTCTCTCCAGCCCCAGCCAGTGACTCGGAGTAGAGTATCGGAGGAAATGTGCTCATGAGAATACCATTTATTACAGTTCTCAATTATAGATGTGCTGTTACACAAGGGGAGTTTACCTTCGCTTACGAACTAAGCCCAGTGCTGTGCTGTCTCCCCAGATTAGCCACTGAGGGCATGATGCTGAGTAGGTCTTCTGAACACAGACAAATCGTGGGATCATGGGGGTGTGTACTGGGGGGGCAGGGGGACGTGTTCTAAGGACTTTGAGATGTTGTGTATGCAGTGAGCAATCTATGGACTTTAGTCTCTATTCATGATATACTTTTGATAACATTAATAGCCATTTAAAAATAACCTATTTAAATAATCTATTTTTTAAAATAGGGTAGATGATTAAGTATAGTATTTTTCAATAGAGATTACGTGCCTATTATAAGACATACAGAAAGTATATGAAACTATATATTTAAATCCATAATGCCATCACCTAGAGATACTCACTGTAACTTCTTGGGGGTATTTCCAGATATTTTTCCTATTCACGTATGAGTGTTTAAAACAAAACACAAGGAGAATAATACTTCATATACAGTGGAATTAGTTCTTTGCAGCTTGTGAGTATCTTTGAGTCAGCATTGACTACATCATCACTCTTTAACAGCTTTATTGAGATAAAATTCACAAACCATGTAATTCACCCATTTAAACTGTACAATTCAATAGCATTTAGTAAATCCACAGAATTGTGAAACCATCACCACAATCAATTTGAGAAGAAAGTGAAAGTCGTTCAGTTGTGTCCGACTTTTTGTGACCCCATGGACTGTAGCCCACCAGACTCCTCTGTCCATGGGATTCTCCAGGCAAGAATACTGGAGTGTGTAGCCATTCCCTTCTCCAGGGGATCTTCCTGACCCAGGGATCAAACCCGGCTCTCTTGCATTGCAGGCAGATTCTTTACCATCTGAGCCACCAGGGAAGCCCCAGTCAATTTGAGAACATTTCATCAACCCAAAAAGAAACTGTGCCTAGACATCATTCCCTTTATCCTTCTTCACCCCACCCTGCCAGCCTCCACTCCCCAGCCCTCAGTTCAGTTCAGTTCAGTCACTTTCGTCTGACTCTTTGCCACCCCATGGACTGCAGCACGCCAGACTTCCCTGTCCATCACCAACTCCCGGAGCTTACCCAAACTCATATCCATTGAGTCGATGATGCCATCCAACCATCTCATCCTCTGTCGTCCCCTTCTCCTCCTGCCTTCAATCTTTTCCAGCATCAGGGTCTTTTCCAGTGAGTCAGTACTTCGCATCAGGTGGCCAAAGTATTGGAGCTTCAGGTTCATCATCAGTCCTTCCAATGAATATTCAGGACTGATTTCCTTTAGGATGGACTGGTTGGATCTCCTTGCAGTTCAAGGGACTCTCAAGAGTCTTCTCCAGCACCACAGTTCAAAAGCATTGGTTCTTTGGTGCTCAGCTTTCTTTACAGTCCAACTCTCACATCCATACTTTACTACTGGAAAAACCATAGCTTTGACTAGATAGACTTTTATTGGTAAAGTAATATCTTTGCTTTTTAATATGTTGTCTAGGTTTGTTGTTGTCATAGCTTTTCTCCCAAGGAGCAAGCATCTTTTATTTTCATGGGTGCAGTCACCATTTGCAGTGATTTTTGGAGCCCAAGAAAAACCCATCCCCTGGGCTGGTCATGCCAACAATGTCACCCATATGGGTTATGGAGAAACATGTTTTGCAAGAAAGAAACATGTTTTTGGAGAAAAGAAAGAGTATCTTTTAGCCTTCTGACTCCCTTCTCTGGCTGGTCACCTCTTCCTCGCAGTCACTGTGTCCTCTGCTGTCCTGACTGGTACTCAACGCCCCCGTGTGTCCACTGGGCAGCCAGGGTCCATGCCAACAGTGAGCACAGCTCAGTTTCGGCAGTGGTGGGAGGGGGCCAGGGCTGCTGCTGTATGTCCAGGCAGATCAGAGTCACTCAGAAAGGGAACAGAAGATTCAGGAGAGATGCCGGAAGCCCTTTACCTCAGACTGGGACTTGAACCCGTGAGCATGTGTGCTAAGTCGCTCAGTCGTGTCCGACTCTGCGCAATAGCCCACCAGGCTCCTCTGTCCATGGGATTCTCCAGGCAAGAATACTGGAGTGGGTTGCCATGCCCTCCTCCAGGGAATCTTCTGACCCAGGGATGGAACCCGAGTCTCTTATATCCTTCACTGGCAGGCTGGTTCTTTACCACTAGCGCCACCAGGGAAACCCTGAACCCATGTTCCAGGACTCAAGCTGAGCCAAAACTATGGCCTTCCACCTGAGATCACAGACGTGGTTCAGGTTCTGGGTGTCTCATCGCAGAGAGAATTCAGCGAGAGACACAGTGAGAGGTAAGAAGTGGGTTTATTCAGAGAGAAACCCACTCCACAGACACAGTGTGCGCCATCACAGAGGGTGGGTACTTCTCAAAATGTGCTGTAGTTAGCTTTTATGGGCTGGGTGATTTCATAGGCTAATGAGCAGGAAGATTATTCCAACTATTAATAATTTGGGCATGGGGTCACAAAGAGTTGGACCTGACTTAGCAACTGAACAAGAGCAGCAATATTTTGGGAATGGGGTGGAGATTTCCAGGAATTGGGCCACCACCTCCCTTTTGATCTTTGATGGTTGACCTTGGAACTGTCATGGCACCCCTGGGTGTGTCATTTAGCTTGCTGATGTGTTACAAGGAGCTTATACTGAGGATCAAGGTCTAGTCGACTTGTCTTCCATCTTGGATGGACTTGATTCTAATCAGTTTCTGTTGTGGCCTTGGACTGTGTCATTCCTTCAAAAGTTGTGCCCTGCCCCCTGCCCTCCTGTTTCAAATGGCTTTGATGTGGAAAGCTGTTGGTGAGTCTCACTGAAACCACTGCCTACGGTGACTGGAGCCACTGGCAAGGATGGGCCAAGGCAGAGCGCGTGGGACGAAGGATGAAGACATGACGGCCTGGGGGTGGAGAGGAGGCCAAGAGGCGGCAGGGGGCAGTGGGGTGGAAGGTCCCACAGTAGGAAGAAAGGATGGTTGAGAAAGCCAGGGAGGCGCTCCCTTTGGCAGCACGCCCACTAACCTGGGAGGATGTAGAGATCAGCGTGGCCCCTGAGCAAGGATTACACGCAAACTTTACAGACATCTCTTCCATGTTAAAAAAAAAAAAGAAGAAGAAGAAATCCAAGGAGGTGTGTTCCAGGAAGGGGAGTCAGCAGGGACAAAGGCTCGCTCCTGGCGGAAAGATGCAGCAATGTGGGCTGGGGGCACGGCAAAGAGTCACGCTGGTGCTTCATGAGGAGGCAGGTGTGGATGAGGAGGGGAGAACCAGGCTGGAGCGGAGCGTGGTCTTCAGAGAGACCCGTTTTTCGGCGCTGATGGAAGAGTCCAGTAGACAAAGGGAGAAAGAAAGAGGAGAAAGTGTGGGCAATTCCCCCAAGGAGCCTGCAGAGGCTGGACAGAGGTTGGGTGAGAATGTTTGCTGTCCCCAGGAGGGTGCCCTAAGGGAGGCCTGGGGCCAGGCGGGTGGGCCACCGGGTGGGCCTGCCCGCCAGGGTTTCAGGCGTGTGGGAGGTGTTGGGGAGGAAGGAGGAGCTGCTGGACTGAGAGCAGTCTGGTTTCAGCCTGGGGGCCTCCTCCGCCTTTTAGGGCGTGACTCCACAAGGTCTGCAGGGTGGTGAGGTGAGTCCATTGTGCCAGCATCCCAGGCTTGAGAAGCTGGGCTTTTCCGGGTGGAACAAAGGAAGAACCCCAGGGCTGGAAGGGTGGCACATTGAGGAGTGGTTCGTGGCGCTCTCAGAGTCCAAACAGGGCCAGGAAGAAGCTGAGTGGGCTCAGGGAGGGACAGTGACCACTCCCCTGCCCTCCCAGGACGGGGGGTCAGGCAGAGAACCCGGCGTTCCCTCCTCCGTGCGGGGATCTGTGCTCTGTCCACTGGCATGACCCGGCCCCTACACACACGTTACTGGATAGAGAGTCTGGAGGAGGAGAGACTCCAGGCAGACAGGAAGATTCAGAGGGACAGCAGCTGCAGACGGTCACAAGTCACAGAGCGGCCCTGGGGTTGGGCGGCGGCCGTGGTGCAGAGGAGTCACCCGGACCACGGGGTCAGGGGTCAGAGAGGCGGAGGCCGGGCGGGTCGGCTCCTCTGAGGTGGACTTGCTTAGGCCAGAGGGTCTGTGCAGGAGGCCTGGGCCCACCCTCGAGGTCCCGTGACTTGGGGGGTGGTGGGCTTGTAGCTGAGAGGATGCCCCGGGTCAGAGTGTCCCCCCACATTCAGGTTCTTCCTGGGACCTTAGAAGACAAATACAGGATTTCTTTGGAAACTGGGTCACTGCAGCTGTGATTAGTCATGATGAGGTCATCCCGGAGCAGGGCTGGCCCTTAACCCAGCACGATGGTGTCCTCATAAGAGGGGAAGAGCCACGGAGAGAGGAGATGCCTGGGAAGGCCAGGCCGTGATGGAAGAGAGCCGAGGGAGGGTGCGGCTGTGAGCCCAGGAAGCCGAGGGCGGCCCTGGGCCCCTCCAGCTGGAGGGGGCAAGAGGGACCCTCCCCCAGGGCCTCCAGAGGGAGCACGGTCTGATGCACCTCAAGTTCAGACTTCTGCCCTCCAGAACTGTGAGAGAAGAGGTATCTGTTGCTGTTCAGTTGCTCAGTCGTGTCTGACTCTTTGTAACCCCATGGACTGCAGCACGCCAGGGTTCCCTGTCCTTCACCATCTCCCAGAGCTTGCTCACACTCATGTCCATCCAGTGGGTGATGCCATCCCACCATCTCATCCTCTGTCATCCCCTTCTCCTCCCGCCTTCAGTCTTTCCCAGCATCGGGTCTTTTCCAATGAGTCTGCTCTTTGCATCATGTTGCCAAAGTATTGGAGCTTCAGCTTCACCATCATTCCTTCCAGTGAATATTCAGGACTGATCTCCTTTAGAATGGACTGGTTGGATCTCCTCGCAGTCCAAGGGACCCTCAAGGGGCTTCTCCAGCACCACAGTTCGGAAGCACCAATTCTTCGGTGCTCAGGTTTCTTTATAGTCCAACTCTCACATCCATACCTGACTACTGGAAAAACCATACCTTTGACTATACAGACCTTTGTCAGCGAAGTGATGTCTCTGGTCTTTAACATGCTGTCTAGGTTTGTCTTTGTTCCAGAGGCCCCAGGAAGCAACAGCAGACAGGCACACCTATAGGTTAGGGTTACCTATAAGGCACGCCAGGGCCTGCAGTGCTCTGGACTGGACACAATGGATGGTGCCACCGTCACGCTCCTCACGGTGGTGTGCCCACGTGTGCCTGGACACAGCACTTCAGGTGTGGCCCGCACCTGACGGTCAGGCTGAGCAGAGGTGCCCCTGTCAACCTGTTTGGTAAATGTTAGCAGAAATGAATTTCTGTTTGGAGACGCTTGGTGCGGCCCTAGGGTGCCTGCCGCTCCAGATGTGGGGTGTCCCGCGAGCTAGGGGCCGGGGTGGGGAGGTGACGCTCACATTGTCTGCTCCAGGAGATGATCAGACTGGAGACCTGGGTGGGCCCAGACCAGGTGCAGCAGTAGCTGTGTGGGGAGACGAGCCACAGCACGGCGCTGGCTCACGTGGTGGGGTGGAGGGGAGCCACGGTCTGGGAGCCTGGGGCAGAATGTGGGGTTTGCTGTGTCCTTCCTCCCCTCCAGGCCCCAGATCCCCGGGGTGCAGCTGGTCGAGGCTGTGGCCCGTCCACGTGAGCCAGCTGCTGAAAGGTCTCAGGGAGCACGGAGCCCATGACCCCTGCCACGTGGCCTTTCGGGCCAGAGTCTGTGAGGGAGGAGGGGGCATCGTGTCTCACGTTTGGCCTCAGCCGGGAGACGAGGTGGGCCAGAGACCCCGGGCCTCAGAGCCAAAGATGCAAAGGCCTGAGCAACAGTTATAGCCTGGGGACAGTGCCTCTACTGTTTGGGCTTGCTTTGCTTGTTGCTTTTAATCCCTCATCACTTTCCGGCAACAAAATCTTTAAACAAAAAAAAAGGGCATTCATATGCGCCCTTGTTCAAGATGAACAAGAAAGAGAAAAAGTAAAAAAATTACCTCGTGTTTTCCAGCCAGGCTTGGGGTGAGCTGGGAAGACAGGAGACATGGAGCTCAGGGGACAAAGTGGGTGATGGTAGGAACGCGGGGAGGACAGAGGCTGCTGGGCGCCTAACAGGAAGGTTTCCTGGAATTTCCTGGGGACGCAGAGGCTCCCCGTGGGTCCGGGTGGCAGTGCCTCCATCCAGCTCGTGCCCCTGGATCCTGGAGAAGAAGGAGCTCAGGCTGTGGGGTCGGGGGCGGGGAGAGGAGTGGATTTATTGTCAAACATGAACGTCTAGGGGGCCGTGGGCAGTAAGTGGCTGACAGTGGGAAGGCAGTTGGATACGCGGGCTTCTGGACCCAAGCAGATTTCAACAGGATTGTGTATACAAGATGGAGGAAGCAAAGGAGACATACCGTTGGCCAACGAGCCCACAAAAACAGGCTCAGCACCACTAATCACCAGGGAAGCTCAAGTCAACCCCATCGTGACATGCCAGCTCACGCCCACGAGGTTGGCTATGATTAAAAACAACGACAGAGAACCGGTGTTGGCGAGGATGTGGAGACTCGGAACCCTGTGCCTTGGTGGTGGTAACGTACAGGGGTACCATCGTCATGGAAAACAGAAGAGTGACTTGTCAAAAATTAAATACGGAATTACCATACAATTCAGCAATTCCACTTCCGGATTTATATCTGAAAAAGAGGGAAAGCAGGAGTTGGAACAGATGTCTGCTCTCTGTGCTCACGGCAGCGCTCTTCACAATAGCAAGGGGTGGAAGGGACATACGTGCCCAGCGATGGATGATGGGCAAACAAGCTGTGGTCCTCACAAGGACTTGTGAGGATATCCTGTCACCTGCACCATCAGGGATGGACCTTGAGGACGTTAGGCTGAAGTGAAGAGCCACAAGAACATTTGAGATTCACTTATATGAGGTCCCAGGAGGAGTCACATTTGTGGAAAGCAGGTGGTGGTTGGGCTTCCCAGGGGGGCTCAGTGGTAAAAAATCTGTCTGCCAATGCAGGAGACATGGGTTCCATCCCTGGGTGGGGAAGCTCCCCTGGAGAAGGGCATGGCAACCTACTCCAGTGTTCTTGCCTGGGCAATGCCATGGACAGAGGAGCCTGGAGGGCTGCAGTCCGCGGGGTCACAGAGAGTCGGACACGACTGAGCGACTAAGCACACTTTAGATGGTGGTTACCAGGGGCTGGTGTTTAATGGAGACAGGGTTACAATTTAGGAAGGTTCTGGAGATGGATGGTGGTGATGGTTATGGAACGACATAAATGTGCTTCATACTGCTGAATGGTGCACTTAAAAGCCGTTGAAATGGTACATTTTATATATGTTTGACCGCAGTTGTTTAAATGTGGGCAAAAAGAAGAAGCAGGCACACCTGACCGTGACCTGGTTTTCCGTTCTGCCTCTGGTGACTGCAGAGTCTGCCTTCTGGGGCCCCTGGTTACAGCGACGAGAGAGAGAGACCAAGGGGCCCTCCTCCCGGCTCCTCAGCTGCCGCGCTCAGCACCACCTGTGGGGCTGCAAGGCCCTTGCTACGAGTCATCTGCCCTTTAAGCTTCTTTTTCTTTCCTTCGTCCTCGATGACCTCTCTTCCTTGCTCTCCCGGTGCTTGACTTCTGATTGTCAACGGTCTTTGCACACCAAACGCCAGCATTGGCCAAAAGGCCAGCTGGGTTACGAGAGTGCTCTCGGGTCCCTGGGGGTCGCCCCTGGCTGGGTCCTCTCGGGAGGCTCCTCTGAGTCCCTCATCCCCAGCACCGCCCACCTGCTCTCAGCCCGCAGACGGGTCTGCCCTGCAGGCTGCATCTCCCTGAGCCCCCCGCCCTCGCTGCCTGCCTGGGGTGGGCTCTGGCCAGCGGGAGGTGCTGGCTAGAGACGGGAGGGTGGGTGGCATGAGGCTGGGGTGCCCTGTTCCTGCTCCCTTCTTGCCCATGACCATGCGCGCCCCCCGGTAGCCCCTCCAGCTCCACCGGCTCTGGGGTGGGAACGGCCACCTTCAAACGGCTGGTCTGTGGACGCCCACCCTCGCCTGTTTGTTTTCTTCACCCTGGCCTCCCCCTCCAGGGAGTATTTTCAGCAAAGCTTCTTTCTTTAACCGACCCAGGAGACCCGAGTCCTACTAGGTCTCTGTGGGACCACCACCACCTCTTCTCCCAGCAAGAGGCTTCCAGAAGTCTCTGCAAGACCGCTAGCCCTCACCTCAGGTTACCAGCAATGACACTGATGCTTCTGAAAACCATCTTCAAGGCCCACCAGGTGCTGTGGGGCTTCCAGCTTCCAGGAGAATGAGGGACACGGCCACTTCTCCCAGATCCCTGGAAGGCTGGTCACTGAGTGCCCCGAGCTAGGGGGGTTAGGATCACAGGAGGAGAGCTATCCCGTAATATCAGGAAAGCCCCAAGCAGGGTCAAATTTGTGCTTGTCTTTTCACTGGGCTTGGTTACTAGGTACAGTAGAGTTATGGGCAGTAGGTTTTATTCCTGTAGGAAACTCAGAAGTAAAAACTGGAACACAGAAATCACCTATAATCCCCAAACCCAGGAATAGTCATGGATAGCATCTTATATGCACAAGTACACATGTAAGTTTACGGACAAGATCTCATAACTATGGTACTTCCCTGGTGGTCCAGTGGTTAAGACTCTGCACTCCTAATGGAGGGGGCCCTGGTTTGATCCCGGATCAGGGAGCTAGATCTCACATGCCGAACAGCACGGCCAAAAGGAAAAAGATTTTACTATTAGAACTCTACAGGATGTAATATTCTGTCTTGTTTCTCAACTTAGCCCCGCCTCCAACAATCCAGGGTAAACATCATTCAGGGTAAGAAATACACATTTTTCAGCAACAAGTTTCCTGCTGCATAGATGTGTGTGTGTGTGAGTGTGAGTGTGTGTGAGTGTGAGTATGTGTGAGTGTGTGTGTGATTTCTTATCATGTCTTATCACTGGACATTTATAGAGAGCCTCATACATTTTAGTATCATAAACAAAGCTTCAACAGTATCTTCATAGCAGTGGTGGTTTAGTCTCTAAGTCGTGTCCGACTCTTGCAACCCCATGCACTGTAGCCTTCCAGGCTCCTCCACCCATGGCATCTCCCCAGACTGGGTTGTCATTCCTTTCTCCAGGGGATCTTCCTGACCCAGGGGTTGAACCTGAGTCCCCTGCACTGCAGGCGAATTCTTTACTGACTGAGGCACCAGGGAGCCCAGTATCTTCATCGCTGAATACCTAGGTGCATCTTCATCCTTGTTTCCTCAGGATACATTCCAACACTTATCCATGAAATAATGGACCTGCACATCCTGCTGAATGTGTGCCGTTCCTGATCGCGTGTTGCCAGCCAGTCTGGTTTCTGAGCGTGGGGTTGACATTCCTCCCGCTCTCCTCTCTGGTGCAGTGCTGCTGTGGCTCCTCAGGTGGAAGCAAAAAATAATGAGTGATAATCTCACCTCTCCTCTTCACCTTCCATCAGTCCCTCCCGGGACAAATGGCTCTTGTTCTGCTTTTCATTCGCAGTGACTTCCTGGTTCCCTGTTATTCTTATTATTTTTTTAACCAGAGCTGAACTGCGGTTTATTAGGAACTCCTTCCACTGCTTACACTTTTAGACCTTGGGTTGCTGTTTTAAAATGAGTGTATAAGACTTGTGGCTATGCATGAACAAGGCAGGCACACGTCACTGGGGCTAGATTTAGTTTGTTCTCGTTACATGTTTAATTTTGCTGGAAAGCAATTTAATCTGCTAGTGGACTTCTTCCCTTTGCAATAAGTCAAGTTTGAGTGAATGAGTGAAAGTTGCTCAGTTGTGTCTGACTCTTTGCAACCCCATGGACTATATAGTGGGTTGCCGTTCCCTTCTCTAAGGGATCTTCCCATCCCAGGGATCGAACCCAGGTCTCCTGAATTGCACGTGGATTCTTTATCAGCTGAGCCACCAGGGAAGCCCAAGAATACTGGAGTGTGTAGCCATTCCCTTCTGCAGGAGACCTTCCCAACCCAGGAATCAAACTGGGGTCTCCTGCATTGCAGGCAGATTCTTTACCAGTGGAGCTACCAGGGAATCCCAGGTAAAGTTTGGGGAATTGTAATTCAGTGATTATCACTGAGTATTGGACTTGTTTCCTGGGTGTAAACTTTCTCTGTATTCCGAGCTGAGAAAAGAGGTGAGTCCCCGCCTTCCCACACTCAAGGTCATTGCTATGCTCTGATCAGAGGGTTGCCCCAAGCGGGACCAGCCAGGAGGAGTCCGGGTGTGCGGACGCCCTGTGACCTCACCTAGGGAGCAGATGACCTCCACCTCAGAGGGAGATGGGACCACCTCCAGAGCGGCCCCCTGACACGCCCAGGGTCGGTTTCAGCTTACCTAGTCACCCATCAGCAGCTGGAAACAACATGCCTCTTGCAGCCAAACTCACCACCAAGAACCCCCCGGCAGGCAGCGAGGAGCAGGGGACTTCCCCGGCTGCCCGCATTCACCTGATAGCATCGGGAGCTCTCGGCTCCGGAGGGGCAGGGTTTTTCTCTTGATCGGTAGGTGGTTTGTGCAGAGCACGCCCGGGGCTGCTGGCCTGGGGCCTGTGTCTGTATGCTGACCCGCACGCATGCAGGCTCCCTGGGCCTCTGTCCGCCTCTCCCTTCCGTCTGCCCAGTCTTGCCACATGTAGCTCGAAGCTCTGTTATGAAGCGCATAAACCTTTGTGTCTGTTAGGACTTTGTGACAAATTGACCCTTTTGTTATCATGAAATGCCCCTCTTTACTCCTGGGGACACTCCGTCTTCAAGTGTCTTTGATCTGATGTTGACATAGTTACTGACAGTACGCGCCTTTCCCCACCCGGTACTTTCAGCTTATCTGTGTATTAAAAGTACGTCTCTTATAAACAGCGTATCAACTAGGTCTCGCTTCTTAAAATGCACTCTGAATATCTCTGTCTTTTCTTTGGAGAGTCTGATCCTCTACGTTTATTGTAATTAGTGATGTGATATGATGTCCATCATTTTGCTATTTGTAGCCTGATTGTCCTTGTTTAAAAGGTGGTTGAGTTTTAGAATTCCCTTTAAATGTATCTGTTATCCTTGCTTGCATTTTCTTAGTGGTTGCTTTGCTGGTAGCTCAGTGTTAAAAGAATCCACCTGCCAGTGTAGGAGACCCGGGTTCAATCTCTGATCCAGGAAGATCCCCTGGAGGAGGGCATGGCAACCCACTCCAGTATTCTTGCCTGGAGAATCCCATGGACAGAGGAGCCTGGTGGGCTACAGTCTGTGGGGTCGCAAAGAGTCACAAAGTGACTGAACGAGTGTTGCTCGAGGGGTTATAATGTACATTCCCTGGTGGTCCCTGTCTCTTTAGAGTTAATGTCCTATTACCTCACATAAATGTAAAAAATTGCAACTGTATAAAAAGCCTGTTTTCCCCACCCTGCTTAACACTACAGCTGTTGTATGTGTTACGTGTACACTGGTATAAACCCCACGATGTTGAGGTTGTTTATTTGCACACATGATAAAGAGGATGTGCCAGGATCTGGGAACCGCACAAAGCTCTTTTCTGGGTCGTGTCGGCTCCTGGCACCGTGGTCTCCGGCCCCTCACGTATTTACTCGGTTACAGGGGGCACAGTGGTAAAGAATCTTCCAGCCAGTGCGGGAGACACAAGACACCAGGGTTTGATCCCTGGATCAGGAGATCCCCTGGAGGAGGAAATGGCAACCCACTCCAGTATTCTTGCCTGGGAAATCCCATGAGCAGAGGAGCCTGATGGGCTACAGTCCATGGGGTCTCATAGAGTCAGACACGACTTGGCAGGCACGCTCAGTCTTTGTAACGGGCACCCTGCGAGCATAGGCAGGGCTTTGGGATCTCTTATAGACCTGTGACAACCACATGGCTGAACACAGTCTAGAGCAGAGGGGGTCTGCTCCCTTCATGCCGCGTTGGTGAAACTTGTCTCCACAAGTCATGTGGTTGATCCAAACTGGTTCTGAAGGGTGTGCGGTAAGAAAGGCACTTGAGATGGAGCCTGTATATAAGGATTTTATTATATTCCTGCAGTCAGCACGTGTTATCCTTAAACCAGGGCTGCCCACGCCTTTGCTGGGCCAGCAAGGTGCTGAGGGTGCGGCACATGTGTCCCAGGA
Organism: Bos taurus; assembly: GCF_002263795.3. Lineage (NCBI taxonomy): Eukaryota > Metazoa > Chordata > Mammalia > Artiodactyla > Bovidae > Bos > Bos taurus. Next base: position 117,107,101 of record NC_037331.1, on the reverse strand, counting down.
CTTCTGCCGGAAAACAGAACCCAACAACCCGCAAGCGAGTGCACAGATGAGACTATTAGAGGCACCCGAACAGTAGGCCAGGCCCGGGAAGGCCATCAATGATGCAGCAGATGGCGAGGGCGTTTTTCTCACTAAAGAGAATATCATAGCTGCTTTTACTCTGAGCGGGGAGCAACCTGCCCAGCAGAGGGGGCCCCCCTGGGTCGCTCAGCCGGGCTGCTTTGAGGCCCTGCTGCGTAAAACATGGGTTTTTATCGCAGGGCAAAGCTGTCTGCTCTCCCAGCTCTCATCTCCAGGAGGCAGAGCAGTGCAGGGAGAAGCCTGCCCACGGAGGGCCTCTCCGCTTCCCTCAGCCCCACTGCCGGGCCATGCCCCCGCCCGCGCCCTCCACCCTCAGCCTGGTAGAGTCTGTGGAATCAACCGCGACGGCAGCCGCGTCCGGTTTCCTGGGCAGATGAGCTCAGCCTCGACTTGATCTCATGGAGGCCGCCTGACACCCAGGCTGGCCTCAGTTTTCTTACTTACCCACTCAGCTCTGTCCACACCCCTGTTCTGTGCTTAGAGGCCCCCAGTCACCCCTCTCTCCCTGCTACTTTCTAAATTTCAGATTTCCCTTAAATAAATTTGATGTAGGCTTCTGTCTTCAAAACAGATGGCAACCCGCTCCAGTATTCTTGCCTGGAAAATCCCATGGGCAGAGGAGCCTTGCAGGCTACAGTCCATGGGGTTGCAAAGAGTCAGACACAACTGAATGACTTCACTTTCACTTCACTTTTCTGTCTTCAAGGGCTTCCCTGGTGGCTCAGATAGTAAAGAATCTGCCTGCAAATCCAGGAGACCTGGGTTCAATCCCTGGGTCAGGAAGATCCCCTGGAGGAGGAAATGGCAACCCAATCCAGTATTCTTGCCTGGAGAATCCCATGGACAGAGGAGCCTGGTGGGCTACAGTCCTTGGGGTCACAAAGAGTTGAACAGAGTGAGCGACTCTGTCTGTCTTCAAGAGACTTTTCAAATTCTCCTTGTCATGGTGTAAAAAAGTGGCCAGTTGCTATTTAATTTAAATCAGTCTATTTAGAAAGGGTAAGTCAAGTTCCTCTTTTGTTTTTAAATGCCCACTTACGAAGATCATGGCATCCGGTCCCATCACTTCATGGGAAATAGATGGGGAAACAGTGTCAGACTATTTTTTGGGGCTCCAAAATCACTGCAGATGGTGACTGCAGCCATGAAATTAAAAGATGCTTATTCCTTGGAAGGAAAGTTATGACCAACCTAGATAGCATATCGAAAAGCAGAGACATTACTTTGCCAACAAAGATTCATCTAGTCAAGACTATGGTTTTCCTGTGGTCATGAATGGATGTGAGAGTTGGACTGTAAAGAAGGCTGAGGGCCGAAGAATTGATGCTTTTGAATTGTGGTGTTGGAGAAGACTCTTGAGAGTCCCTTGGACTGCAAGGAGATCCAACCAGTCCATTCTGAAGGAGATCAGCCCTGGGATTTCTTCGGAAGGAATGATGCTAAAGCTGAAACTCCAGTACTTTGGCCACCTCATGCAGAGTTGACTCATTGGAAAAGACTCTGATGCTGGGAGGGATTGGGGGCAGGAGGAGAAGGGGACGAAAGAGGATGAGAGGGCTGGATGGCATCACTGACTCGATGGACGTGAGTCTGAGTGAACTCCGGGAGTTGGTGATGGACAGGGAGGCCTGGCGTGCTGCAATTCATGGGGTCGCAAAGAGTCGGACACGACTGAGCGACTGAACTGAACTGAACAGTGCCGTACTTACAGAAGGCATTTAAGAACTGCGCGACGTTGCTGCTGTGGATAATAGCGTGCCTCTTTTGACACAGTTGGTCTTTCATTGCACAAGAAGGTGAAGGCCTAGGAAATCCAGCATGCCTCCAAATACTTAACCATGTCTCATCGAATACATTGCTCTCGAGGTCTAATGTGAATGCAGATTCCTTGGGGATCCTGTTAAAATGCAGATTCTGGTGCCGGGGTGGTGGAGGGGCCTGAGACTCTGCATTCCTTGTAGCCTCCAGGACATGTGGACCCAGGAGTACCTTGCTGCAACCTGGGGCCAGGCATCTAGTCACTGGAGCATTGAACCACTCCCCGTCTACTTGGGAACACAGAATTCTCCCAGTGTGTTTTGCTTGTTTGTTTCGTTTAGGGTTTGTTTGTTTATTTTTGGCTGTGCTGGGTCTTCACTGCGTTGTGTGGGCTTCCTCTGGTTGTGGTGAGCAGGGCTTCTCTTCACTGCCGTGTGCGGGTTCCTCCTGGTGGTGAGTTCTCTGGTTGTGGAGCGCGGGCTCTAGGTGTTTGGGCTTTGGTAGTTGTGGCTCGCTGGCTTAGCAACTCCGAGGCGTGTGGGATCTTCCCAGACCAGGGATCGAACCCGTGTCCCCTGCACTGGCAGGCAGATTCCTAACCACTGGGCCTCCAGGGAAGGCCCAGCGGTTTTTGTTGTTGTTGTGTTTATCCGAGTCTTCATTTTCAGCTCTTGATATGGAGTGAGGCAACACTTCATGACTGTTTTTGTTGTTTATTTCATTTTCAATACATAATACTGATGCTAGCAGAGCATGTTAGCAGAAAATTATTTCCGGTTGATGTTGTTACTAACAGTTCAACCACTGACCTGGGTAACAATAATCTTACCCAGAGAGCCTGTGGTTTTCGTGGGAGTGAAAACAGTTGATTATAAACGCCAGTGAAACGACACCATCAGACCGCAGGGAACATGAATCGGTGTCTGGCGGAGCTATACCTGTCTCAGACCCACCTTACATAAAAACCTCATTTGTATCGGGCCAGACGTTCTCAAAGCCTGGATCGGAACACTGACGGAGAAAGTGGGGGACTTGTGAAAATGCAGGTCTCTGGGTTCCTCTCACCCTCAACTAGTCCCATGGTAGGGTGGGGCCCTGGCACTTGCATTTCTGAAAATCCCCGGAAGAAGCTGACATGCTCGCCTGGGACCTGGGACCTGGGACCTCACTTGAGAACCAATCATTCAGGATGTTACTGTGCGTGGCACTTGGCAGGCGTCCTCTGTAGTCTCCTGCCCTCGGCTGTATTTTCAACAGTAAGCATTGTTTTCTGGTTTTTATTGCTAGTTTATTTAAAATATTCCTATTTCCAAAGCATTTCTTGGAAAACTCTAAATAGTTTTGTTAATGGGCTTCAGACATCAGATTCTTGCCGAGGAAATAGAATAATGTTTAATTTAGACTACCTCTCCTTTGCCCCTTTACCAGAGAAGAACATAAGAAGGGCAACACCTCTCTCTGCTCAGTTCTTCCTGTGACTCTGTCCAAGAGTCATCTCTAGTGTGTGGTTTTTATTACTAGAACTTTCTGTAGGTCCATAACTATGGATGTGTCTGTGAGGTGTGATGTGTGTAGTGTGTGTGTGTGTGTGGTGTGTATGTGTGGGGTGTGTGTGTGATATGTGTGTGTGGTGTGTGTGTCTGTGTGTGTGGTGTGTGTGTGTGTGGTGTGTGTGTGGTGTGTGTGTGTGTGGTGTGTGTGTAGTGTGTGTGTGTGGTGTGTGTGTGTATGGTGTGTGGGGTGCGTGTGTGTTTGGTATATATGTGTGTGGGGTATATGTGTGTGGTGTGTGTGTGTGGTGTGTGTTATGTGGTGTGTGTGTCTTTGTGTATGTGTGGTGTGTGTGTGGTGTGTGTGTGCTGTGTGTGTGTAGTGTGTGTGTGTGTGTGTGGTGTGTGTGTGTAGTGTGTGTGTGTGGTGTGTGTTTGGTATATATGTGTGTGGGGTATATGTGTGTGGTGTGTGTGTGTGGTGTGTGTGTGGTGTGTGTGTGTGTGGTGTGTGTGTCTTTGTGTATGTGTGGTGTGTGTGTGGTGTGTGTGTGTGTGGTGTGTGTGGTGTGTGTGTGTGTGGTGTGTGTGTCTTTGTGTATGTGTGGTATGTGTATGATATGTGTGTCTATGTGTGTGTGTGGTGTGTGTGTGTGTGGTGTGTGTGTGGTGTGTGTGGTGTGTGTGGTGTGTGTGTGTGGTGTGTGTGTGTGGTGTGTGTGTGTAGTGTGTGTGTGTGGTGTGTGTTTGGTATATATGTGTGTGGGGTATATGTGTGTGGTGTGTGTGTGGTGTGTGTGTGTGTGGTGTGTGTGTCTTTGTGTATGTGTGGTGTGTGTGTGATATGTGTGTCTATGTGTGTGTGTGGTGTGTGTGTGTGTGGTGTGTGTGGTGTGTGTGTGTGGTGTGTGGGGTGTGTGTATGTTTGGTATATGTGTGTGGTGTGTGTGTGTGTGGTGTGTGTGGTGTGTGCATGTGGTGTGTGTGTGTGTGGTGTGTGTGGTGTGTGTGTGTGGTGTGTGGTGTGTGTGTGATATGTGTGTCTATGTGTGTGTGTGGTGTGTGTGTGGTGTGTGTGGTGTGTGTGTGTGGTGTGTGTGTGTGGTGTGTGGGGTGTGTGTATGTTTGGTATATGTATGTGTGGGGCATATGTGTGTGGTGTGTGTGGTGTGTGTATGATATGTGTGTCTATGTGTGTGTGTGGTGTGTATGTGTGTGGTGTGTGTGGTGTGTGTGTGTGGGGTGTGTGTGTGGTGTGTGGGGTGTGTGTATGTTTGGTATATGTGTGTGTGGGGTATATGTGTGTGTGTGGTGTGTGTGTGGTGTGTGTGTGTGTGGTGTGTGTATGTTTGGTATATGTGTGTGTGTGTGGTGTGTGTGGTGTGTGTGGTGTGTGTGTGTGTGGTGTGTGTGTGTGTGGTGTGTGTGGTGTGTGTGTGTGTGTGGTATATATATGTGTGTGGGGTATATGTGTGTGGTGTGTGTGCAGTGTGCGCGGTGTGTGTGTGTGTGCCGTGGGTGTGGGGGAAGTCCAGCCTGTGAATCAGAGACTCTGAGTTCTGACTGACTCAGCCACACACCATGTGATGCCCTGGAATGAGTTACAGACTTCTTTGAACTTCAGTTTCCTCAAACATCAGGAGACGACCCAGAAATCACCAGATGAGACTGGAGCCATTTCCAGCTCTAAGAGTCTGTCCTTTAGGCTTTTTTTTTTTTAATAAACTCCCAGAAAGAAGAGAAGAATACGTGTGTGTGCGTTTATAATTAAAATACTGAAAGTTCTGAGCAGGGTTAGAAGCGCCCTTCTGCTGTGCTGAGCGGCCAGCACCCGGCAGCACAGAGCTGGGCCTGGCCCCGTGCCCCTCAGCCCCTCGCCACCGGCGCCCTGGACGAATTCTTTTCACCCCCATACACAGACGCGCCTGCACCGCCTGGCTCCCACGCTGTCCGGCGTGCACCATCTGGCGGCCTCAACCTTCTGAGAGCCCATCCCTAAGCGGTCCTGTGCCCACGGAGGGTGTTCAGAACGTGCAGACGCCTGGGGGGTGCTGGTAACAGCTCAGAACACCCCTGCCAGCCTGCTGCAGGCCCCACCCCGACTCTAGGGTCCCTCAGAGTGAAAACATGGCTGCAAAAACGAAAGCTCCTCTAATGCAACGAAGCAGTTTTACTATACGAAACGCGACTGGCTCTGGGGCGCTCGACGGTTTGAGTGAGACGGGAGGATGGGTGTCCCCTGGAGCGTGTCTGGCAGGCGGTTCGCTTCCTGGCCTCCCCAGAGATGACCTCTGGGGATTATGTCAGAGCGTTTGTTTGGCTCAGCGTTATTGATTGAACCTGTGGTGGCCCTTTCCCAAGCCGAGAGGTGTCGACACAGCACATTCAAGGGAGGGTGCTTTCCAGGAAGTTGTCAGGAGGTCCCCTTCCTGGTGAGTCCAGTGTGGTGCTGGGGGATGAATGAAGAGAGGCCACGCGGGTGTCTGCACTTGTCACAGCGGCTGCTTTTCTAAAACAGTGCTGTTCTGACTTCAGGGTTCTTCCACATCACCCGGGCACCTTGTCAGCCTGCAGTGCTCCCTGGGCAGGGCTGGGTGGGCTCAGATCCTCCATCCTCAGTGAGTCCCAGTCAGCACTGCGGCTGGTGGTCCACGGACCGCACTTTGAGGAGCAAGGCTTCGGGAGAAACCTGATGATAATTCCTTGTGATTTCTTTTGCACTGTCTTCTGGTGTGTGAACTTGAGCGCTCTTTTGGCAAGCATAAACTCCTGAATAAAAATATTCATCCAAAAATACACATTACGCTGTTTTCCCTCAGCCTTATCTTTTCCTGCGTTTTTCCCCCTTCAGATCCTAGCAAACCAAGTTGGGAGAGAATTTAAAAAAAAAAAAAAAAAATCCTTCTCTCTCACGTATTTCCTTGTGAATTAGGAAGTCAAGATTGCCCATGAGTTTCTATATTGCATGTAGCGCTTACATAATGAATGTCATCAGATAATTAATCAACAGTCTGTGGGGACCCCTTCCGGCTACATTCTGTGCTGGGTGTTCAGGCCCCACCCTTGGTGGGCTGCCTTGGTGGGATCACAGTAGGAAGCGGATAGGTCTCACTCAGTGTTAAATACTAGGACAGACATATACGCCCAGTTTGTTCCATGCTATAACATCTTACAAGGCAAAAATGAAGATTAATTTGTAATTATTGACGTTGTGTCCCAGAACTGGGAGAATGCTTCAAGGCTCCATTCAGCTTCCCACCGGGACCCCCTTGGGAGGAGAGGATGCCCCTCCTCGCTGTCTGACCACACTACTGACTCTTAGCCACTTACTAATCAGTGCTGGTGGTATGTGGGTGCTTCCTATTAAAACATAAACCCTGTGAACCTGAGGTTTGTGTCTGAGCCTCTGTGGCTCCCCACAGTACTTGTCACAAAGAGATGTTCAGAAAGCCCCGTTGGATGGTGCCCATGCGCCCTGGAGCTTGGCGTTGCTCTGCTCTGCACCAGCGTTAGAGGGGACCGGCTGGACCACAGGAAGGGGGAGAAGGCTTCCCTCCTCCCCTTTCCCTGTGTTCTCAGACCCAGGGCTGTGGTACTAGAAAGACGCCTCCAAACGAAACGCCTCCTGGTGCAGAGGTCTGTGGCTTAGGGGGTGTGGCAGACGGGGGACCTGCTGGTTGATTCTCAGGGTGGAAACGTTTGGGGGCCGCTAGGTGACGTTTGATATCAGTGACTGAGTTGCAACACGGATGTTATTGACATCTGAAAAGCATGCACTGTGTTCCTAACCTTAATTGAGAAAAACAAAATATCGATTGCTTTCCGGAAGCTTTTGGCTGTTTCACCACACATTTGTTGGCATGGGGTCAGCTTCTGCAGTCCCGATTCAGCATGAACATCCACACACTTAAAAGCCTGTTTTCTCTTAGAAGAGAGGAGAGGAAACCAGAGGGAAAACACCCACTGTTAAACTTGAATGAAGCCCGATCGGGAGGGAAATTTTTAAAAGTTTTCTCAAACTTCACAGTGCTTTTATCTCTTCTCCTTCTTCTAGTCGACTTGAGGCTTTTCCCAGGACCGAATCCATTCATTCTCCTGGAGAAATATCTTAACCAAGGGTTTTGACTCTTGTAAAAGTACATTTTGCAAACCTTCTTTTCAGTGAACTACTACACCATGCCTATGATCCCAGGAACCTGAATATCCACAGCTTCTCCAGCCTGTGTCATCAATTTCTTTACTTGGTGAAATAACATAATAAATGCAGGGCCTTTGCGACAGCAGCATTAAAGCATCCGCCTGCCAACGCAGGAGACGCAGAAGACGTGGGTTCCATCCCTGGGTTGGGAAGATCCTTTGGAAAAGAAAATGGCAGCCCACTCCAGTATTCTTTTTTTAAAAATAATTTTACTGACTTGTTTCCGAGCGTGCTGGGTCTTTGTTGCTGCGTGGGCTCTTCTCCCAGGTATGGTGAGTGGGGGCGACTCTCTAGCCGTGGCGCGTGTCGGCGTCTCACTGCCGTGGTGTCTCTTGTTGCGGACCGCGGGTGCCAGGTGCACGAGCTTCCGTAGTCGTGGCACGTGGACTCAGTAGCTGTGGCTCCCCGGCTCCAGAGCACATGTTCAATAGTTTGGTGCACGGGCTTTGTCCCTCCAGGGCAGGTGGGATCCTCCTGGACCAGGGATCGAACCGATGTCCCCTGCATTGGCAGGCAGACTCTTTACCACTGAGCCACCAGGGAAGCCCCCAACTCCAGCATTCTTGCCTGAAGAATCCCATGGACAGAGAGGCTGGTTGGCCACAGTCCACAGGGTCGCAAAGAGTCAGACACGACTGAGCAGCCAAGTATCCTATGACGGCAGGAGGGGCGGCCTTTTACCAGGGTCCCTGCCCTGCATAATTCCGTCCATTCCCCAGGAAGCCTCCCCTCTTCTAGGACCTCCCTGACTGGGGCCTGTCACCTTAGCAGCGCCTGTCGCTGCGGCCCAAGCCAGCTGGCTGTGGTCCCAGCACACGCCCACCCTCCGCTAGTTGCCCCAGACGCCGCCGACTGGGGCTAAGAGGGACCCGGCATCTTTCTGGAGGCTGACGGGGAAGCCACCCGCCTGCCAGCTTCACCTCCACGTGCGCTCACGCATGCAGGGCCGGCCCACGGGGTCCTCTGTTGAGACCCTCACATCTGGCCTCTCATCTCTGACAGTCCCCTCACCAGCATCCTCCATGCCCCCTGTTACCCTCCTCTTTAGTAGACCTCCTATAAAAAGAGCTGTACTTGCGTTTTCTCGTTGTTTTAAAATTAGTTACCTTGACCCGCCAGGTCCGAGTCGTGGAACGCGCGTCTTCAGTTGTGGCCCGTGGGGCCTAGTCCCCAACCGGGGACTGAACCCAGGCCCCCTGTGTTGGGACCACGGAGTCTTAGCCACTGGACTGCCCGGAAAGTCCCCCAAATAGCCTTATTTCTTTTTTGCTCTTTTTAATTAATTAAACCGACAGTGCTGGGTCTGAGCTGCGGCATGTGGGATCTTCAGATGCGGCCTGCAGGACTGACTTCCCTGACCCAGGGACCAACCCCATGCTCCCCGCCTGGGGAGTGCAGTCTCAGCCACGCCCCTCCAGGGAAGTTCCCAAAATAGCTTTACGGCTTGTAAATGTATCTCCACACCCTGATAGGCTGTCCCCTTGGGAAGCCCATCTTATTATCCTGTTGGTGGATTAGCTCACAGTGGCAGGTGTGAGCAAACCACACTGGAGTGATGGAGATCACGACAGTTTACTTGTTCATCCTGTGGCGTGAGGTCTGCGGGCAGACAGTGCGGGATCGGCCCAGGGCTCAGCAACACTGTGGGGGCCCAGCTCTATTCTTTCTGAGCTGCCCCCAGGGTCTCCACAAAAAAAAGAAATAGAAAGCTAAAGAAGATGGCACTCTCAGTGGGCGAGGAGACTGAAACAAGGCCTGATCTCCTGCACAAAGGGTGGGAAGGGCTTGGGGAACCCATCACAGGTGCAGAAGCAGGTGTTCCTACCTCCAGCCTGGTGGGAAGAGGCAGGGGCTCTAAGCCGAACGTGGAGAGGTTTGCAGCTGTGGCAGCAACAACTGGAGGGCCGTTGGAAAGGAGCTGCAGCTTCCAGAAGAGGAACACAGCCAAGGGGCAGCAAGAAATTAACCTGGCTTTCCTGCCCCCCTCCACTCTCCCAGGGGTGCCTCTCAACTTCCTCTTTGAATAACCCAACTGAAAGCCAGAGGGTAAGGAAGCCCTGAGCCGTCCAATACAAGCCAGCATCTTAGGGCGCTGTGCTGAGTGGACAGTGAGTCTGGAGGAGCAGTGGAGTACAGCCAGCCCTCTGCCATCTGTACAGTGTGAGCTTTCCGTCTGACACTTGTCTGTCACCTCATGGTTTCAAGAGGGCTGCAGAACTCCAGGCACCGTGCACATGTTCCAGCTGTGGTAATTGGGGAAAGGCAGGAGACGGAGGCTTACATGAACTGTGTTTGTCCCTTTGTGAAGATTTCCTGGAAGCCCCACCAGCAGACTTTCATTTGTATCTCAGGGGCCAGAGATGCATCCACAGTTTTCCACGTAAAGCTATAAATGAGAGGCCATCAATTCCCAGAGAAGTTCCCTCCCCGGTGTCAGGCCATCCATCAAGGGCCTAAGAACTGGAAGATCCATCAAGCCTGCTTGGAGGAATAATTTATATTTAATAATTTATAAATAAATTATAAATCAATGAATATACACAAGAAACAGTGCTTGTGGTTACTGTATTAGACTCTGCAAAGATCTGCAAAGTGAAAGCAGAAGCAATTCATGATCTTTAACAATGGAGGCTGGATGATATTAAGAGGATATTGTAATACATCATCCTTATTATTCCATATAATCTGGAGGAAAGACCATTTGCATTCAGAATCTACCGAAAGGGCTATTTTAAAACATGTATTTATTTGACTGCACTGGCTCTTAGGCGCTGCACTCGGAATGTTGCTTGTGCTTTGAGATATCTTTAGTTGCAGCTTCTGGGATTTAGCTCCCTGCCCAGGGACAGGACCCAGGCCCCGTCCATTGGGAGCTCAGAGTCTTAGCCATCCGACCACCAGGGAAATCACAAGGACCATTTTTAATGCCATATATTTTTCCAAAAGTACCATTTTTATTAAAGCAGGACTTCAGATGGCCCCACGCAAAGGTTTCACTGTAGAGCAGGACTCGGAGCAGACACCCATGCACAGCCTCTAGCTCTCCTTGGTGGCTGAGCCAGCGTGGTTTGTGCTGAGCGGGTGCCTCGTGGGAGGGCGGGAGCTCCCCCCTTGTGGGTCTGCAGCAGCCGGAGTCTATGCCTGAGTGTGCAGAGCCGGGGAGGGGCGGCGAGCTGTGCCCGGGGGTCCCTGAGCAGGAGTTGGGCAAACAGAGCAGAGAGGGCGCGGGCATTGAGGAGGACTCGGGGGCGATGGGACTGCAGCAGGGTGAATTGGTGGTGAGGGGACACCTGCCCATCACTGCGGTTCCTCAGTAGGATCTTCAACCACCTCTTCCTGGGTGACCACAGCCCTCCGGTCACGTGGCGGGTGGGGCGGTGGGGGTCTGATGTTTTGATTCCCCTCTCTGCCTCGTTTACACGCATCGTCTTTCCCCCAGATGAGCTACTTCTCTGATGAAACGACCACCTCGTGCATCTGCAGTGTGTCCTCAGGGCTGGGTGTGTGCACGTGTAAGCGTGTTTATGTGTGTCCACATAGGGTGTGAGTGTGTTTGCGTGTGTGTTCATGTGCAGTGTACACATGTGTTGGGTGTCTGCATGTAAGTCACTGTGTTTGTGTAGGTGCCCACATCTGTGCATATATGGGTATGGGTGCCCACACGTATGTTGCACAAGTATACACAGCGTGTGTTTGCGAGTTTACACATGTTCACATATGTGTGCATGTGTGATATGTATACATGCTCACAGATGCATAAGTCCACGCATATGTGTATAGTACGTCCACACGTAGATAAATGTATACACGCATCTGTGCATTGCACATGCATGCATATATGTGAGGGCATGAGTGTACATGTGAAAACACACATATGGGACACATGTATATGTATGTGTATGTGGGCGCAACATGCGTGTGAGTGTACATGTCCCTGGACCAAGGCTCTTGGTCAGGAATTGCACCTGAGCACTAGTGACTAGAAATGGTGATTTCTAGGATTTCCACACTCCCCTGACCAGAACTGGCTCCATCCAGGGCAGCAGGCAGCCTCGCCTCGCTCCCCTGTACCCGGCACCACCGCTGTGTTGGAGGCGGCTTCTCTGTCTTCCCATCCTCACCGAGACCCGCCTCTTCCCCTGCTGGACAGTCCTCAGCCCTGGTGGCCAGGTCTCTCGAGGAAGATCAGGCAGTGCCTTTCTTGAGTCACTCAAGTGCACCAAGCACAGGGCTCAGCCCTTTGAGCCAGCTCTCCCAAACTCACACTGACCCTCAGAAAGACGCAGATCTAGCTGAAAAGGCGGGTACAGAAAGGTTGAGCGTCTTGCCCAGGGTCACACAGAGGGGCTTGCGTGGAGATACTCTGGCTCCAGGTTCCAAGCTCCCTCCCTTCCAAGCTGTGAGTTCTGCTGACCGCGGTCCTGAGCGCGACGTTGGGAGAGCTTGGCTGCCTCCACGTGTGGTGAGGCAGGCCTGGCTCCTTCTGGAGCACAGCAAACGGAGGCCCGCGGAGGCCAGCTTCTGGCCCGCGGACCCCTCGTGCTCTGCGGTGGAACACTGAGCGCAGGCTGATGGTCATCCTTGGATAAAAGATGGTGATTTTGATTTGGGTTCTGGTCGAGAGGCCACATCCTTGGGATTTATCTTTTGCAGACACGGGCCTTTGAGATGCAGGATGGAAGGAGAATGGGGGGATGGACAGATGGCTGACATCTGGCCTCGGTGTGTGTATGTTGGTTGGGAGAAGCGACCTTGTTGATGAGGAAGGGGCGGGGTGCTTCCGTCTCACACGACAACTCCTGGGGCTGTGGTCCAGGCTGCGGGCTGGGGCGTGGCCTGCCCAGTTTCCTCCCAGCCACCCATCCGCCAGCTGAAATGCCAGGGTGCTCCACAGGGGCCTTGCTGGGCCTCGGCTGCACCACAGTCCCTGATGGGCAGGTCTGAGGTCCTAGGAGTTTGGGGGGGACAACTCTTGGCCCCACTGGCCATGCCCTGAATCAGAGGGGAGCAGCTGCCAGCCCACAGCATCACACGGAGGGCCACCGCCTCCCCGACCCCCACCCCTATGGCAGGAGCCACGGTCCATGATGACACCTGGGTTGGCGAGGGCCTTGCTCTGAGAAGCAGGGACAAGTCCTTACTTCTGCCGCACAAGCATGGTCCTGATGCATACGCGAATGGCAGGGGTTTGGGCCGGGAAGGATGAGGGGGAGAGTTCGGGGGCCCAGAGTGGGCTGGGCCTTTGGACCGCTGGGTGGCTCCATTCAGCCTAAACATATTCAGTGCTGCTTCCTTTATGTGTTCCCCCAGAGCCAGGGAAAGCTCGCGTGGGTGAGTCTCCAGTAGAACTGGGGGAGTTGGTTTTGACACAAGGAACCCAAACAAAGAGACGAAGGACAGAGGAGCCGCAGGCCTCACTGCCCATCCCGGCAGTTCCAAAGGGCTCCAGGGGGCAGAACTCTTGGTTTCACGCTCCAAGACTAGTGGCGTGGGAACAGATGCCACGTATCCCTGAGAAAAGATCGCCATCGCACTCCTGAGGCCTGGGTGCACATGCATCACCACCTGAGAGGGCTCTCTGTTCTGTGTGTGCATGCACACGTGTGTGTGCACGTGTGTGTGCATGCATGCGTGTGCATGTGCGTGTGTGCACGTGTGTGTGTGTGGAGCGCTGCACACCTGCTGTCACCATGTGACCCCTTGGGCAACAGCAGGACATGTGTCCCCAACTGTCCCCGCCCGTCCCTCTGTCTCCAGCACAGGTATGAAGCTGCTCTGCATTGACGTAGGAAAGGAAAATCGAACGATGACCTGAAAAATTGGAGCCTGGAATAGTTTCCTGATTGCAATTTGCATGCTTGTGTGCTAAGTTGCTTCAGTCCTGTCTGACTCTTTGCAATGCCAGGGACTGTAGCCCGCCAGGCTCCTCCATCCGTGGGATTCTCCAGGCAAGAATCCTGGAGTGGGTTGCCATGCCCTTCTCCAGGGGATCTTCCCAACCCAGGGATTGAACCCAGATCTCCTGCATTGCAAGCGGATTCTTTCCTGCTGAACCCCGGGGAAGCTCTATTGCAACTATACATTACATAGCTGTATATACCTCTGTCTCTATCTACGTGTGATCTGTAAATGTGTGTGTACATACACAGAGCTAGAAGAATGCTGATGTAAACTTAGGCTGTACTTCTTGAAGGTGATTTTTTTCTTGGCTGTGCCCCTCAGGATGTGGGATCTTAGAACCCTTGCCCCCTGCATTGGAAGCTCAGAGTCTTAACCACTGGACCACCAAGGAAGTCCCTTTTAGAGGTGAATTTAAACAACACTTCCACAAACAAGTTTTTGAACAATGCTACTGCATTACTTTTGTAACCAGTAAAAAGTAATTATGGTACAAACAGAAGTTTATGGTAAAATAGTCCATGAAATTGACATGAATATTTCTCAACACGAATTATCCAAAGTCTTTACTCAACTGTACTCTAGGCAGGGCCAGTGTTAAACTGTGGCTTACGAGAACCCAAGGAGCCTCCTCATTCCAAGAGAGACCCTTCCGCTGGGCCTGTTGCATGTGTGAAACGTACAGCATTAGGGGCCACCCTCTGCATCAAAGAGTAGTGTCTCTGAAAGATCCCCATGAGAAAGCGTGACTCCTGCCTCCTGGGAAGGACGGCTCCTGAGGGGGTCTTTAGGGACACGCAGAGTGACGAGGTTGGACCCGGGGGGCGGGTGGAGCAGGAGAGAAGGCCTGAAGACAGCCCCGGAGGCCTCCAAAGGCCGTGCATCCTCAGACAGAGAGAGGATGCCTCCGAAGGAGACTTAGGAAGGAGGGGAGGAGGGGTAGCCGGACACGCTCCCTGTGCTACAGGGGTCGGCGGGTCCCAGGGCGGTGAGCACGAGTTGGGTCATGGAGCTGGACCTCCAGGCCGAGTCTGTGCAGTGGCTGGACCGCTGCTGGATGGACCTCTGGGGGCAGGCGGTCTGTCCTGACCTGCTTGTCTTGAACAGCGCTGTTCTGTGACTGTGCGGCCTCCCGAGACCTGGACTTTCTCCTCTAGCCTCACCCTGACCCTGTGGCCAGATTATTTTTCTATGGTTTAGCCTCTTGGCAGCGGTTCCTGGCCGGCTGTCAGATCAGAGAGGCTGTCCCTTGCTTCACAGTTGGTTGTTTCTCCAGGAGACCTTTCCCACAGTTCACAATGTTTTTTTTCTCTTCTAAACTTGCCCTTGTCTACTCTGTTCAGAGAGGCTTATGCACGCTTCCCGCAAAGACTCAGAGTTGGTTTAAGTCTTATCAGGGTGTTAGGGGTGAGCGCGGTTGCACGCTTCACTCCAATGCCATTCACCATCTCCTGTGCCAGCTGCGAGTGTCAGACATTTCAGATTGTGCTTGGACTAATCCCAGCGTCCTATCCTTTTACCTAAGGACTTTTCCTGGTACCTTGACCTTGCCAGGCATCTCTAATCCTTTTGGCTAATCATTTTCTAACGTTTTTATAGCTCTGAAGCATGGGAGTCCCTTGATGTGCCTTAACTTGACCCATAGGAGCCACGAGTATGATGGCTGATAACTTGAGGCAATTTTTTTCTTTTCTTTCTTTAATTCTATAGATTTCCCTTTGTACTCTCAAAATCCTGACCCTGAGGAAGTTTGGGACTTTTCTGTCACTTCAGTTCAGTTCAGTTCAGTCACTCAGTCGTGTCCAACTCTTTGCGACCCCATGAATTGCAGTACGCCAGGCCTCGCTGTCCATCACCAACTCCAGGAGTTCACCCAAATCCATGTCCATTGAGTCGGTGATGCCATTCAGCCATCTCATCCTCTGTCATCCCCTTCTCCTCCTGCCCCCAATAGGTTTGCTAAATTGTTGTTTTTCAGTTGCTCAGTCGTGTCCGACTCTTTGTGACCCCATGAACCACAGCACGCCAGGCCTCCCTGTCCATCACCAACTCCCAGAGTTCACTCAAACTCATGTCCATTGCGTCAGTGATGCCATCCAACCATCTTGCTCTCTGTTGTCCCCTTCTCCTCCTGCCTTCAATCTTTCCCAGCATAAGGGTCTTTTCCAGAGTTGGCTCTTCACATCACTGTATTGGAGTTTCAGGTTCAGCATGAGTCCTTCCAACAAATATTCAGGGTTGATTTCCTTTAGGATGGACTGGTTGCATCTCTTGGGTCTCTTTGGTCACTGTGGTTAGAACCGAGCAATTTAAGCACGCTTCCAAGACCTTGCACCTTTATTTTTTTTCTTTATTCTTTTATGTTTTATCAGTAGGAAAAGGTAGCATATGAAAACACATGGAACAAACCAGTATGTGGACCCAGGCACAACTTGGAACAACCGGTAGAGAGAAGTCCCCCCAGTGCAGCCTCAGACACCAGGACGATCTTTGCCTTGGGTGTGATTCTTGTTCGTGTCGGTAGCTGATCTTTCAACAGCAAACCCATCTGCCCTTCTAGGCTGTCAGCAGTGAGTAGTAGCAGAAGCAGCGGGCTCCTGCTGCCTGATCCAGACATGATCGCGTTCCTGCCTGGATTCCTCAGTTCCCGTTTCCATCTCTTAGTTACTCGTTTGTGGTTCTCTTGTTGCTTTCTCCCCAAACATGCAGTGGCTTAGACCGTAAAACAAGTCATCATAGTAAAATGGGGCAATTATCCTCCTGTCTGCTCCCTGAACAGCGAGCCTCATGAACTGAGAAGCTGGGACCAGCTCTCTGAGCAGCGGCTTCCAGCGCAGTCTGTGTGTGGGGTGGGGGGTGCCGAGGCTCCAGGAGCCTCAGCCCAGCTCCCCATCACTCCTGCTGCTTTCTGCGCCATCCCTCCAGAGAGAGGCCTGTTTGATGAGCCGGTTGTGGGAGGTTTCGTCCCGTAGCCGCAGCACCTCAGTCTGCTCTGGCTGCCCTAGGAGAACAGCACAGGCTGGCTGGTTTAGGAAACACACGTCTGTTTCTCAAGGTTCTGGAGACTGGGAGCCCTAGATCAGGGTACCAGCCTGGTTGGTAGAACTAGGGAGAACTTTCTTCCTGGCCTGCACGCGGCCACCTTCTCACTGGGTCCCTCCATGCGGGAGAGGGAGAGGCAGGGAGAGGACTCATGGGTGTCTCTGGCGTCTTTTCTAGTGAGGGTGCTAACCTCATCATGACGCTCCACCCTCAGGAATAAACATCAGTGTAGGTTATGTGAGTTCGAATGTGGGTTTGATCCCTGGAGAAAGGAAATGGCAACCCACTCCAGAATTCTTGCCTGGGAAATCCCAAGGACAGAGGAGCCTGGCAGGCGGTAGTGCATGGGGTCACAAACAGTCAGACAGGACTGAGCAACAAATTAACAATAACAGGGTTAGGGCTTCGACATGTGAATTTAGGGAGACACAAACAGTCAATCCATAACATCCAATCCAATAGACTAGAGACGCTTCTCTATTACGGCAGCCACGAGCCACAAGAGGCTCTGGGGCAATTGACATTTGCTAGTCCAAATTGTGACGGCTGGAGAGTGTAAAATACACCTTGGATGTCAAAAGCTTACATTAAGAAAAAAAAGCGCAAAAGATCCTGTTATTGTCGCTGTTCGGTAGCTAAGTTGGGTCTGACTCTTTGCAACCTCATGGACCGCAGCAGGCCAGGCTTCCCTGTCCTTCACCATCTCCCAGAGCTTTGCTCAAACTCATGTTTATTGAGTCAGTGGTGCCATTCAACCGTCTCATCCTCTGCTGTCCCCTTCTCCTCTTGCCCTCAGTCTTTCCCAGCATTAGGATCTTTTCTAAAGAGCTGACTCTTAGCATCAGGTGGCCAAAGTGTTGGAGCTTCAGAGTACCCTGCGCATAATCCGCACATGTAATTTTTTATTACATGATGAGATAAAAATATTTTGGATGTATTGGGTTAAACAACACTTTATACTAAAATGGACTTCACGTCTCTTGGAAACGTTTTACAGATGTCTAAGAGAAAATTGAGCCTCACACATGTGGGCTGGTCTGGGAAGGTGGAGGAGGGAAATGGATGCAGAGGAAGGGACCAGGCTGGGAGGTGTGGGCTCGCCCTGTGACCAGCTCTGGGGGCAGCGGTGGGCGCGGCGGGACCGGGGAGGGCAGGTGGGGTGCTGTGGGCCTGCTGCTGCTGCTGCTCAGAAACACACACAGTCCTTTTAGGCACAGAATTCTGTCAATGAACAGAAGCTTCCTATATACACGGTACGGCGGAAACGCAGGAAAGGAGGTGGAAGTCAAAGAGACCAGTGTGACCAGCCCTGGGTCTGTGCTCGTGCGGTGGACTGCCAGACCCTCGGCCGGTGGTCTCCGAGCCTTCGCTGTGGCCGCCTTGTACACACGGGCTGCAGAAAACTCCACCCGGGGCTGGAGCCTGGCCCAGGCGAGGATCTGGAACCTTGTCTGTCTGCCGAGCCAGTTTCGTCGCCTTCGTATCAGAGGGAACGCAGAGGGTTCCAGAGCTCCTTGCTCCGCCCTGCTTGGCCCTCTCCTCTTCCCCGCCTCCTCCGAGATGAAAGGTGAAGGTGACCTCGCTCTGTTGTGTCGGCGACCCCGTGGACTGCAGCCCACCAGGCTCGTCCGTCCATGGGATTTTCCAGGCAAGAGTATTTCCTTCTCCAGGGGATCTTCCTGAACCAGGGGTCAAACCCGGGTCTCCTGCAGCGGGGAGAAAATCAGGAAGGTGAGAAAAGGAATAAAAAGTGGTTAGGCAGAGAGAAATGGCAACCCACTCCAGTGTGCTTGCCTGGAGAATCCCAGGGATGGGGGAGCCTGGTGGGCTGCCGTCTATGGGGTCACATAGAGTCGGACACAACTAAAGCGATTTAGCAGCAGCAGGCAGAGAGAATTCCAAATAGAAATGAGATGGTATGGAAAACATTCTTACAATCCTTATTTCACCGTAAGCTCAGATTCACTTTAATAAATGAGGCGGGGATAAAAACCATTTGAGGCATTATTTCTCATGGGTTGAACACAAGAGCAAGACATGAAACAAAACACATCCTTGGCCAGAGTTCTTCATCACCTGCCTTTGGACTGGAAGGGGAACCCCCAGGGCTGAGGACCTGCTGGCTGCAGCCAGGGCGGGGAGCTCGGGGCCGGGGCTCGGGCCGGGGATGGTTGCTGTCCTTAGGTCAGAAGGAGGAACGCAGAGTGGGAGGACCCGCAGCCTGGAGGACCCGCAGCCTGGAGGACCCGCAGCCGCGTGAGGCCACACCGGTGCTGGCGGAGGGCAAGATTCCTCCCAACTCTGCCCCCTGTCCAGACCTCCACCTCCCCTGTCAGCTGCCTGGAAGCTGCTGCTTTGCTCTTGCGATGAGGTTGCAACATAATTGCAAGTAAAGAGAAACGGAGGGGTAAATAAGCCAAACCCAAGCTGCAGGCCACCCCCCTCCCGCCGAGGCCGAGACAGACTCCCGTTCCAGGTAGGTCTGTAGCCAGGACTGGGTGCGCGGGTGAGGGGCCTCGGGATTGGAGCAGCAGATGAGGCGCGGGCGGAAGCAGGAGGTGTGACCGGAGTCACGTGGAGGCTGCAGGGGCGGCTGCCAGGCAATCGGGGTGGTTTGCAGGACCTGGAGGCAGTGTGTAGGAGGCGGCGGAGAGCCCCCGAGGGTCTGGGGGATGGTGGTAAATGCGAACAGAGCAGGCAGTTTGGCGATTAAGTCAGGATGCAGTGTGGCCCCCAAGGATCAGCTGACCGGACCCCCACAAGTCTCCAGCAGAGAAACCCAGAGGTGAAATGGTCGCTTGAGGTCACACGCCAGGAAGGGCCGAGGGTTCCAGGCTGCCCTGTTCCTAGAGCAGGAGCATCTTTTTTGGCCCGGCGGGTGCGGTGGCCACAGCCACACATTAACTACATGAATTGCAAAGGACAATCCAGCTCCCAAATCACCCTGGCCACACTTCAGCTGCTCGAGCCGCGTGTGGCCTGGGGCTGCTGTGCCGGACCCCATAGATTTAAGACATTCCCCATCATTTCCAGAAGATCCACTGGATGGGCCCCCTCCCCCGTGGCTCCCCCACCGCCGGCGTGTGGCTCACTGTCTGCACGCAGCACCGGGCTCCTGGCCCCGTGTCCAGCTTGGGGACCACTCCAGTGAACATTCTGGCCAGGCATCCTGGACAGAGGCCCTTCTAGGTCTGAGGCCGTTTCAGGTTCTCCTTGACTCCCTTCCCGTCTGCTCCCTGAGGTTTCCTGTGCCCTTAGCAACTGCCCCACCCCCAGTTCTGGCCAGAAATCACGGAGGCTGGCAGCTGGCGGAGGACTCAGATCTGAGCTGATGGTGGCACCACTTGGCCTGGAATGTTCCTCCCAGTGCGGGCAGGACAACATGCAGACAGCCCGGAGCAGGCAGGAGTGGCCTTGTCTGGAATGACTGGAGTTGTCTCGTGGAGACTTGCCGGAGGCTCGGACCTTCGCGGAAGCGTCTGGGACGCTTGTCTCCGGCTTCCTCCTCCATTGCCCCAATAAGGGTGATGTTGCGAGCTTTCAGATGCTGCTGGGAGGAGAGGCCGCCCCTCCTGCTCACTTAGCTGTGTCCCGTTCCTTGTTTGTCTGATTCTTTTTGCTCAGTGGGTGGCATTTTTGTTCAGCCGTTTTGTCGTGGCCTGCGTTTATTAACGGTGACACATTAATCATGCAAATTAGAATATTATTAATGAAGAGCAGTTCATGTCATTCCTGTGTCTGGGTCTACAGCAACAGCTTAGCTAGCTCCCCGTAGCCTCTGCAGAGTGAAGGACTGCAATGGGGTGGAGGCTGGGGACATGGGAGGGGGCCCTTCCACTGCGGGGTTGGTGTGAAAAGAGTGCGTTTATGTGGAAGTGCACGTTTTTAGGAGTTGCAAACCCCCGGCACCCCGCCGCCCTGTGTTAACATGTGTCATGGGTGGTGGGGGGATTGGCCTTATCTCACCGTCTCCCACGGAATTCAAGCAGCAAATTCCAGCCCACGGACCTTGCAGGGTCCCCGAGTCCCAGCATCTTGTTTTCTGAACACTGTTTGCAGAGCTGGCGTGGTGACCCCTTCACTCCCTGCAAGTACCCTTCAGCCTCAGGATGCTTGACCCCGCCCAGCAGGTCCAGGTTCCGGCCGAGGGCATTTGCCCTCGTGATGCTGGAGCCCCCAGAGAAGCCGAGGTGCCCGGTGCCCATTTCCCCTGGCCCCTGGTGTCCGCCCTGGTTTCCCACAGCGGCCTGGGTGCCAGGAGCCATCTGTGTGCCCCTCTCTCCTCCCAGTTGTGCAACCTTCCCTGGCCCGGCAGAGCCAAGTGTGGAAACTGTTCTCGGAAACTTGGCCGTCGTCCAGTGCGGCGGAGGTGGTGGTGCCAGTCCAGAGTACTTAGCGAGTCACGCCACCTTGGGTCAGGAGACGTGGCCGGCTGGGGGCTGGAGACGGTTGGCTCTGCCCTCTCCCCACCCTGCCCCGAGATCCTGATTCCATGGTGAGCCCAGGACCCAGACGCAGAGCGGGCGTGGCAGGGGAGGGGCCTTCTTGGAGCCCAGGTGTCCGCTGGCTGGGGCTGGCTGCCAGCTGTGGCACAGGATCACTGTGCCGGCTTCTCTGCGCCTCCCCTGGCACGCTCCCCGTGGCTCCGTCTGGAGGCCCGCCGCTGCTCTGACTGCCCCTCTGCGGCTGGGACGCGGCCCTGTCCCCTGCCTGCACGCCTCGTCGCCGCTGTTGCTGTCCTTCCCCCCAAGGTGTCCAGCCCCTGGTCTTCACCTGGTGACACCCCACCTGTGTAGATTCTGACGATCCTTTCTGCCCCAGCCGCCCAGCCTTCAAACCTGGACCCCAGTGGGGCGGGTTGTCGGGGGTGGGGGGAGGTTTCTCCAGCCCCTTTGATCTAATCACAGATGAGACCCCTGACCCCAGACCTGGGAAGCTTGACAAGGGAGCTGCTCGGGTCGCTAGGGCCACTGAGACACGAAGTCCCGCAAAGGCGTGGCTTAAACCCGATGCACGCTTGTCTCCTGGCCTTGGGGCTGGGGCGTGGCAGGGGCTCCTTCTGAAACTGAGTGGGGGAACCTCTCCTGGGCCTCCCTCCGGGCTCCTGGTGGCCTCGGGACACCATGTGGGTGCATGGCTGGTAGGGGCCAGTTCCCTGCATCCCCCAGGCTGTCTTGCCTCTGTGCACACCTCCCTCTTCACAGGACAGTCTTTCTACAAGCGGCGATCACAGTGGGCCAGGAGCCACCCTCCAGTATAACCTTGTCTTGACTAATCACATCTTTAGTGACTCTATTTCTGAGGTTCTGGGAGTTTGGACTTAACCATATGAATGTTGCAGAGGGGGACAGAATTCAACCCATAACTGGAGCAAAAACCACACTTGAGTGAGAAAAGCCTGCTGCTGGGAGCTCAGAGTCTAACCATGACTGTCCACGACCTAGCCCATAGCAGACAGCCTGGAAGCTGTGTAACAGCTTAGCTCAAAAGGCCTGAAGACCCTTAGTCCACCTCTGGCCACAGCTGGTTGGCTAAGTTCCAGCTGGCCAGCTGGGAGAACCTCAAGTCAAGTCTAACCCCAACCCCTGGATATGGGTCGTGTGCCCAGATCCCACGCTTCTCAAGACAACCCCGTTCCTGCTGGAGAACCTCATGGTCATCAGGGTCCTGGGAGACCTTGTAGGTAGGTCTCTGCCCTTCTGCACCTTGGCTGACCTGGGCCAGGGGTGGCTTCGAGGAATGCCAGAGACCCCGAAGGACGCGGTGAGCTGTCACACCATGATGAAGAGTCGTGCCACAGTCATTTTACTTACGGCTGGACCTGGGAGCCCTCCTTTGGCGTGAATAAAAGAAAAGTCAATGCAAATAATGTTGACAGGAGGGGCAGTTCCATGGAACAGTCGTGTGATTCCAGATGAGGGGGACGGCCACATTCCGGGGCCACGAGAGCTCCCCTCGCCTGCGTCTCTGCCCCGTCTATGTGTCGCCTTGTCTGGGCCGGGTCTCCCAGCTGCCTTCTCTACAGGGAGGAGACCCCTACAGGGAGGGCCGCTCCCCGTCCCTGAGTCGCCACGACGGAGGGGCCCGGACTGGCTCTCAGAGCTCTGAGACGTGGGGCGGGGGCTGTCTTTGGTCCAGCTGTGTCCTGCCAACCTTGGACCAGTGACCTGTTCCCGGAGGTGAGGTTCTACAGCTGGCCAGCTGGGCCTGAGATGACACTCAGCCTGGGCCAAGCAGCTTGGCAGAGGTGGATTGGGGGTCCTCGAGGTCTTTTGAGCCAAAAGCAGAGGCTGTGCTTCGGGAGAGGGGCCGGCACCCGCCGCTCTGCGCCCCCAGAGGAACGGGATGCCCCCAGCTTCCCTTTCGTTTCTCTTTAGCGCCTTTCCAGGCACTGAACCCGGGGAGCCAGGAGCACGTCACTGAGCAGGTTTGGGCTTCTGCCAGGATGCGGTCTGTGGTGCTGTGGGTCCGGTGGGGAGATGTGTCTTTGGGGCTTCTGGATCGGTTACTTGTGGCCGTGGGAATCGGGGCATGGGAGAATTCGACGCCAGGGTTTCCGGGCAGGTTAAAATGATTTAACACCTGTTGTGGGCGGAGTTGTGTCCACCCCCCGACTCACAGGACTTCCTTTGTGGCTCACCCGGTAAAGAATCCGCCTGCAATGCAGGAGACCTGGGTTCCATCCTTGGGTTGGGAAGATCCCTTGGAGAAGGGAAAGGCTAACCACTCCAGTATTCTGGCCTGGAGAATTCCATGGACTGTATAGTCCATGGGGTCATGAAGAGTCGGACACAACTGAGCAACTTCCACTTTTGCATCCCTGCCGGGAGCCGGTGAGGCATTCCGCTCGTGACAAAGGTCATGAGGAAGGAGGCTCGGCATACGCAAAGGCGGGATTGAGCCTCAGGAGTCTGCCCGGATATTCTCGAGCATTTTCCCCCCAAAAAACCAGAGTCTGCCTACTTTATTGCTTTGTGCTCTCACCTCTGACTTTACTGGGGGCTGTCCCCTACCACCATCTCGCTCTCTCTGTCAAAGAGTTAACTTACAGTTCCAATTAATAAAGTTCCTGGGCAATTAGGAGTGTTTAAATCCAAACCCCTCAGATGGCTCTCTAACTCGCCTGACAAGTTTACCCGGACTCCTGCAGCTATGCATACGATTGTTTACAGTCTCCCAGCCTCGAGAGGCACGGGAAGCTTAAGATATTCAAATAGCTTAGAGCCTCTCAGAGAGTTAGAAACTGTCAGAATAAACTAGTAAAGGATTTCATTGATGAGTCAATGTTTGTTGCCAAGTTTTCACATCCTCTGAATTGTATCCTTGAATGTGTATTAATTAATAGTTGGTATGTAGAAAAAATAAGTAGTGGCCTTGGTGTTAGTAACTTTAGACCCTTAAGGTAATAAGTTCTTTCCTTTGTTGTAAACCCATTACACATCCACCCTATAGGAATGCAATTTTATCTTCGGAAGATGGCACCAAACCTTAAAATAATTACTCTTAGAGAAAATAAGTCTTTGTTGATAAGTCCTTGTCAAGAGTCATAAAATGTTAGTAGGCCTTCTGGCCAGAAGATGATGTAAATCACCTAAACCATTTGTATACGATAAATTTGCAGGAAAGAAACCCTGGTTTTTGATAAGAATCAAAGACTGCTGACTTTGCATCCCCTATTATCCTCTATGTGTAACTTAGGGTATAAAAGCCCCTGTTAAAAATAAAGCTATGGGCCTTGCTCACCAATGCTTGGTCTCCCCATGTCATTCTTTCCTTTAACTTCCGGCTGAAGTCTCCATCTGGAGCGTGGATATCCTCTGCGACCACTTATTTGCCTGGGCTTCTAAGACCCACTCGAGAAGGTGTCTAAGGTGGGGCACCTTCCGCTATTCGAGAGGGTGCCTGCGGCCTCCGTGGTCAGAGCTAACCTGGTGTCACGGGTTATATTGATTTTCCGCGTAAACCAAGCTACTCAGCCTCTTTTCTCCACTGAATTTTCCTACTGAGCTATCCTCATTCTATTACTCTTTATATCTCTAATTACCATTTGAATAGGTCGCCGACGCCGTCTCCCCTTCGAATACCCTGGATCAGCCGGGGCTGGTCCTCGGCACATCCCTGCTCACAAATTCACAGGCTGGAGTCCTAACCCCTAGGACCTCAGAATGGGACTGCATTTGGAGATGGGGGTCCTTAAGGAGGCAATTATGGTTAAATGAAGCCATAGGGGTGGGCCCTGATGCAGTCAGACTGGTGTCCTGAAAGGAACACGGGACACAGATACATAGAGAAAAGACCGGGAGAGGACACAGAGGGGAGGACGCTGGCGGGGGCCAGGGACGGGAGAGGACATAGAGGGGAGGACGCTGCCTGGGGGCCAGGGAGAGAGGCCCCGGGGGAAAGCAGCCCCCCAGCACCTGGGCCTGGGACTCCCCGCCCCCAGGAAGGAGAGAAGGCGTCTGGGGCTCAAGGGGGCCGCCCCAGTGCCAGCGCAGAGCAGGAGCTCAGTGTGGGGCAGACCTGGGACTTGAGCCTGGGCCTCCACTGCCCGCCCGCTCCCGCCCCGCCTCGGAGGGGCGTGTGTTCACACTCGCAGCTCTCAGTGTGCGTGTCTGTGTGCCACCACCTCTGACTTCTTTGACTCAAACACACAGGACCAGAGACTTTGAATGGGAAAGCGACAAGTCAGCTGTTTCCCTGGGTCAGTTAAAAAACTAAAGGGGTGCCTCGGTGGCCCCCGCTGAGCCAGGGCCGATCGCGAGCACAGCCTCAGCCCTTCACCGCTGGGCCTCCCCAGCCGCCCCCCGCCCCTCCATCCCAGTCCCGCTGAACCTCCCCGAGGGCGCTTTGCAGTCCTCCTGGCTCCGCCTTCGGTCAGTCTGCAGTCTCCTGGCGCGCCTCGTCTCTCCTCCACTGGTTAAAATCCTCAAGTGTGATTTTTGACCAGATCCAAACCCTGTTTCTCTGCGTTTCCAGCCACCACGGCCCCCTCTTCCGCCCCTCGGCGCTGGCCCACCCTGACTACCCAGGCCCTCTTCCGAGGCTGTGCACGCACCTCCCCGTCCTCTCTTCCTTGACCACCCGGCCAGTGGCTGGGCGCCCCTCACTGGAGCCTAGGGGGCTTCTGCCGCTTCTCACGTGCCAGACGCAGTCCTGACTCCCCGGATCTGTGCCGTCCCTCAGTTTTCACATCCGTCTCAGCGCTTCTGGAGCCCAGTTCTTCGCCCTGTTCCCAGGGTGAGCTTTCCAAGCATGGGTCGGATCCTGACACTGGCCCTCCCTGAGACCCTTGGCGTTCTGGAGGCAGGACGAGTCCAGAGCCTCTCAGACACCACCCGAGGGGGCCGGGGTGAGCTTCCTTTCTGCCCCCGGACGCAACGACCCGGATGCTGTTTAAGCGGCATCTCCATACCCAGTCCCCCTCCGGCCTCTGGACCCGTTTCTTCCCATTACTCCATCCTGGCTCAGACGTCTCTTCCTCCAAGAGGCTCCTCCCCGATCTGTACTCACTCACCTGGCTTTTTTTTTTTTTTTTTTTTAAATGTTGATTTGTATTTATTTATTTGGCTGTGCCCAGCCTTAGTTGCGGCATTTCGTTGCAGGATTTTTAGTTGCGGCATGCGAACTCTCAGTTGTGGCATTTAGAATCTAGTTCCCTGACCAGGGATGGAACCTGGGCCCCCTGTGTTGGGAGCACGGTGTCTTAACCACTGGAACACCAGGAAGCCCCCCTCACCTGGCTTTATCTTCCTTTCACATCCCTGGTTACCACCTGCAACTGTCCTGTGTGATTAACTACGCTCAAGGTAATTGTCTCCCTTCCTCCATGAATGCAAACTCTGGGAAAACAAGGGCACTGTCTCCACCGCCGTGTTTTCCCCGGTTCTTACAAGGATGCTCGGGACACGGATGCACGCGGCAGACAGTTGCAGAAGGAACGAGGGCCATCTCCCTTCTCGGAGGCACCAGCAGGCCCACGAGTCAGGAGGCTGCCCTCTGTGTTCTCCGCCCCCAGCACTGACCGTGGGCGAGGCAAGTGCTCGTTACATGCAGCGAACATGTCAGTAACGTCTTTCATGTTTAAAGTTTCTCAAAAGAGCGCTGCCCAGAGATCTTTTAAGTTAGATTCTTCTTGTCCCAGCTGCCACCTTTGGCTTTGTAAATGAATGTGCTTTCTTAACACTCATGATCAGGATTGCTTTTAAATTTTAATAAGAGCACCCTGGGTCCCTGAAGCTAATACATTTCTTTGGTGTCATCTGAGAAAGATCCATACTCCTGAGGAAGTGCCCGCATGGCCCCTCTGCGGCCCCGAGGTTTGCCATGCTGGTCTGGAACTCACCGAGCAGGAGGACAGGAAGGCTGGAGAGTGGCTGCCAGAACAACTGCACCCCCGCAGCACTTTAACCGGTGGGTGTTCGTCCTTTCCAGGTGCTAGGAAGGTGACCGAGGAGGCCGGGACCTGGGCCAGACTGGCCTGCTCACCTCGGGGAGGATGGCGGGGAGCTCTGGGGGTTCTTTGGGGACCGATGCTGAGCAGGTGCTGGATGTGGATGTGGGGGCAGCGAGGTGCCCTCAGGGTGCAGACAGCGGCGAGTGGGCAGAGAAGCAGGAGGGCTGGAAGCAGGAAATCACAGACGACTGTGCGGCAAACGGACCTAGGGAAGCCGCTCTGGAGAGCGGCTCGGAGGCTCCGAGTGGTCTGGGTGAGGGGAGATGCAGACCACCTCACGGGCGGAGGGTGCGGCACCCGGGACTGGCTGGGTGTGCGTGAGGCTTGCATCCCCGACCCCTGGCTCGGGCGAGCAGGAGCGCAGTGGTGCCGTCCAGGGGGTCAGAAGTGTAGGCAGGGAGCAAGGCTGGGGCGAGAGACGAGCTGAGGGTTTTGTTTTCAGTGGTGATAGGTTACACTCACGCCTGGCATCTAGCAGCCCAGCCACTCCCAAGCGCGGGGCTCTGTGGTTTGATGTGCAGCCACTCTGCTGTGGGATTCTCACCGCCGCTCGTGTCCAGACTTGGTCATTTTCCTCACCTGAAGCTGTCCCCGTGCGACTCGAACTCCCCCTCCCCCAGCCCTCGGCTCCCAGCATCTGTCTCCTGTCTCTGTGAATCTGACTGTGCTAGCGCCCTCGCGTCCCTAATACTAATCACACAGTATTAGTCCTTTTACAACTGTCCTGTGTCACTAAGCGTCCTACCCTCTAAGTCCATCCACGCTGTGTGTGTGTGTGCGTGCACGCTAAGTCGCTTCAGTCGTGTCTGACTTTGCAACCCCATGGAATGCCCGCCAGGCTCCTCTCTCCATGGGATTCTCCAGGCAAGAATCGTGGAGTGGTTTGCCATGCCCTCCTCCAGGGGATCTTTTCAACCCAGGGATCGAACTCAGGTCTCTTACATTTTTCTTCACTGGCAGGCGGTAGCAGGTGTCAGAATGTCCTTCCTTTCAAAGACTGCATGAGTATTCCGCAGTCTGGATGGGCCACATTTCGCGTATCCATTTGTTCATCCATGGACACTGGTTGTTTCCCTCTTTTGGCTGTTGTGAATAAAGAGTATGACTCACAGATATCTCCTTGAGACCCTGCTTTCAGTTCCTTTAGGAGTAAACCCAGACATGGGATGCTGGATCATAATTTTTTGAGGAACGCTAGGCAGTGAGATGTCGGGGTGGAGGGGGCTGAACTGGGAGTTGGGATGGGGGCCACTGGGACGCGGGGCTGCAGGACCACTGGGAGCCTGTAAACAAAGAGGTTGCTCTGCGGAGGCGGAAGTCAGAATTGATGACTTCAGGGGAGGGGCGGTTCGTGGCGATGACGGGCCTGGGTGGACCACAGAAGCCAGGCCTGTCACAGACCTGGCCACAGTCTTGCATCGCTGGAGGGGGCAGAAGTAGATGCTGGAGCCTGTTCGCTTCACTAGCGAGGCCTCTCGTGCTCCCCACAGTGGCGGGGTGACACAGAAGCTGCGGGAGCCCCGTGAGGAGCACAGGCCGCTTTCTGGGCTCTGGGCTCCTCACCCACTGTGGGTTCAAAGCCACAGCCACGTCCCCCGCAGACAGCCACTGGCAGAATCGGATGAGACATCTTTGAAAAAGCTTTATGTTCATTAAGTGCTTTCGTCTCAAGTTATCACACTTATATTAGACACCTAGTAAGTGTTGAATCAAGTCAAAAGGAAAAAAAGAAGGGATTCTGTGCAGATCATCCCCCCTCACCACCCCTGTTTGTCCCGGTATCCTCAGCATTACAGAACCTCAATTTTCAAGAATCTGCCTGCAATTCAGGGGCCTCAGGAGACATGGGTTCAATCCCTGGGTCAGAAAGATCCCCTGGAGGAGGGAATAGCAACCCACTCCTGTATTCTTCCCTGGGGAATCCCATGGACAGAGGAGCCTGGTGGGCTACAGTCCATGGGGTCACAAAGACTGAAGCGACTTAGCACACCCCAACATTGATTGAGACAGGAGGAAAAAGGCAAAATTCTGAATCTGTTAGATTAGCTATGCAGTCATGTAAAGGAGAACTCCAACTAATAGCAGCATGAAAAAGATAGACAATTCTCTCATAGTCAAGAAGCTGGAAACATAGTGCCCATGGCTAGAAGAGTGTCTCTCAGTTCAGGGAACTCCATTCCTTCCAAGCCTACTCTTCCAGTCCCAAGTTTACTTCATGGCCCAAGAGAGCTGCCAGAGCACCAGCTATTAGGTTCATGTTCCAGCCAGGAGGAAGAGAGGGCGAGGAAGATGCTACCTTTAAGCACATTTCCTGGAAGATCTGCAGGGCAAGTCTGTCTCCATCTCACTGACCTGACCTTGGACACGGACACAGTTCACGCTTGAGAACCCGAGAGATGGACTCTTTCTTCTAGGTGGCCCCAGAGAGGGCCAAGAATCGGGTGTTCCCTGACGGAGACAGACAGAATGCATACTGTGGCTCAACAGAACTGGAAGAATGGTGTCTTAGAATGATAAGGGATGACTAAAATTTGCTGTTGCTTGAAATGCTTTTTGGAAACAGAGTGGGTGATAATAATAATAATAATAATAATAAGATGCTGATGAACCTTGACCCTTGAAAGAATGAGTCTATCTGAGCCAGTACTGGAAAATAATTCCCAGGCATGGGAAAGAAGGACGGCACTCTGATGTCCGGTCTGTGTTTGAACGCACGGCTGACCATAAACCCTGTTCTGATGTTTATGACGGGCGTGAGTCAGAATCCTGACGGGGTGGCCAGTGCCGTTCCTCCAATGACACTCCAGAGAACGCGTCCCTGAGTGTGGGCTGCCTCCGTGTGACCTTGCACCCCGCCGGCTCACCCCAGTCCCCGCATGAGCTGCTCTCCCAGCGTGGTTACTAAGCACGGCACTTTGGCTCTCCAGAGAGTGCTGGTGTGGACAGTGACCACCTGCACCGGCAGCGTCTGGGAGTCTCACAGGAAATGAAGGTTTCTGGGTTCCAGCTCAGATCTAGGCTTCCCCGGTGGCTCAGCTGGTAAAGAATCTGCCTGCAGTGCAGGAGACCCGGGTTCAATCCCTGGGTTGGGAAGATCCCCTGCAGGAGGGAATGGCAACCCACTCCGGTATTCTTGCCTGGAGAATCCCATGGACAGAAGAGCCTGGTGAGCCACAGTCCATGGGGTCGCCGAGAGTTGGACACGACTGAGCAACTACACAACAAAACCAACGGTGACTATAGCTCAGCTCCAACCAGCAGAACCTCTGGGTGCAGGGTCTGGAATGTCGTATTTGAAACAGGCAGGCAGTAAAGTCTGAGAAAGAACCGTGTCCCACAGCCACATCTGCTGTAGACAGACAGGGATCTGATGACCGGAAGTGGAGTCCAGAGGTTGAGACCGAACTGACGCTCCCTGCCAGTTTCTCTAGGTTCCCTCGTCACACCTACGCTGCTGGAAAGGTGCAGGGTTGAGCCCAGGTCCCTGGCCCACAGGTGCTGTCAGGTGGGTGTCCACGCCGCGGTGACCTGGGGTCACCGCAGAAGTCGGACGAGGTGCCGGATGCCCAAGTCGGCGCTTTGCTAAGACGCAGTCCAGGCGAGGGCTCATTTCCCAGGGTTGTCATTTCAGTGTTTCTGAGTGGGGCTGTGCTTCCTCCTGTCTGCATTTTCTTGGATGATCTAGTTTGCGACAAGGAGGTAGCCAGGTGCCCTGGTGGGAGCGTGGAGGCGCTGCGTTGGGCTGAACGTGCAATTCTGTAATGAGTAAGAGGTTGAGCATCTGACCCAGGCTGAGGCCTGGCACTCCAAGTAAACAACTGGCGGAGAGGTCACCGAGGCCGCCGAGAAACCAGTTCCCCCACACTCAGCCTTCCTGGCCTCGTTCCTGGGAGGGTAATTCCCTCCAGCTCCCTGTGACCCGGCACCGCCCACATTCCTCGAGGAAGCCCAGCCCGCACTGACAGGGCCTGCTGTTTGCTAAACTTGAGCTGGGGTTCTGCCTGTAGGCCCCGCTTTCCTTGCCTGACCCACGACCCTGGCTGACATCTCT
This sequence comes from Bos taurus, assembly GCF_002263795.3. Classification (NCBI taxonomy): domain Eukaryota; kingdom Metazoa; phylum Chordata; class Mammalia; order Artiodactyla; family Bovidae; genus Bos; species Bos taurus. The sequence goes on along the minus strand of NC_037331.1, from coordinate 117,076,130 downwards.
ATTTTCTTGGTCCTTGGTAAGAGCATATAAATACCATCAGCGGGTAAGTCACTGGACGGCAATACCAGTGACAGGCCCCAGCAGAAGCCAACAAGCTCGGGGCTGACCAGTGTCAAGTCCAAAGTTACCTGAAGAAACCTTTTTTTTTTTATTTTTGCAATTGGTGAAATATCAGATAAGTGTTTGCTTAACAGGCTAAAACATTCTAGTAGGAAAGAACTTGCATTCAATCGCTGCAAAGTCCTTCAGGCCAGAACATCCCAGACAATTCTTCTGGAAACACGGCTGGAATGATCTGTATTACACTGGACCAGGTTCAGATTTTGTGATAATTCAGATACCAATACCTCTGGCTTCCCAGGTGGCCCTAGTGGTAATGAGCCTACCTGCCAAGCAGGGGACGCTGGAGACATGGGTTCAGTTCCTGGGTTGGGAAGATTCCCCTGGAGAAGGAAATAGCAATCCACCCCAGTATTCTTGCCTGGAAAATTCCATGGACAGAAGAGCCTGGGGACTACTGTCCATGGGGTCGTAAAGAGTCAGACAGGACGGAAGTGACATAGGACGAGATACCAGTTGGTCTGCAGATACTTCATTACTGTCAGTGGTCTAAGATTTGCCAGCAAATATCTGAATTATTCAGCAATGTGTTTTCAAGTCCTTTACAAGCAGTTTTTCAATGTCTGACCTGAAATACTAGTTGATTAGAGGCCCAAGGGCGTGGCTAAGGCACGACTGAGAGTGAGAATTGAGTCTGGGAGCTGTCTCTTGCTGGCCCTCTGCCCTTGATCCCTTGGAGATGTTTACTCACCTGTCAGATGGGAGGGTAGCTACTTCAAAGGCGTTCTCAGCCCTGAACAGCATAAAGGCTCTGTAATAAACTTTTCAAGCTACCGCCTCTGCTTTGACTCCACCACCCAGAACGCTGTTTGTCAACTTTGGGGAAACACGCAAAGAGCATTGGCAATTTCTGCTGTCAGTGATATTAATGGTGTTATTGGGCTGTGTTGATACAAAGCCAGCAAGAAACACACAGACAGCCAAGCGTAGGGATGAAGAGAAAACAGCCCAGCGTTAGGCAGGAAAGTGGGTCGGACCCACTGGGTACAGCCTCCCGCCCCTGCCATCACTTCTCTGCCCTTAGTAACACGGTCCTGGGTCGAGCAAGGGGGCTCTGTGAGTTTTACTGCCTTAACAAATTACCACAAATCCCACGGCGTCAAACAACATAAACGAATTATCTCACAGTTCCGTCGTTCACAAGTCCAGCGCGGTCCCCGTTGGCCTAAAAGGAAGGCGTCGGAGAGCTGGCTGCTGGTGGAAACTTTAGAGGAAAACTGCCTCCTGGCTTTCTTCAGCTTCTAGGGCCCGCTGCCCACATTCCTTGGCTCGCAGTCCCTTCCATGTTCAGAGCGGCGGCAGCTCCTGCCCGGCTCCTGCCACAGGGTCTCCCTCTGACTTTCCTTCTGCTTCCCTTCTCCCCTCCTCGGGGCCCTGAGACTCTCCCTACTTAAGATCACCTGACTGGCACCGTGAATTCATCTGCATCATTAGTTTTGTTTTCCCATGCAACCTCAGATACAGGTTCTGGGGAGCAGGACGTGAACCCTTTGAGGGTCGTTATTCAGCCAACCACAGGGTGGACCAAACGGGTGATACCCTTTGTGTTTCTGCTGGTTAAGATGCAAAGACCACGTGGCTTTGCAAAAGCAGCCGCGGTGGCCAGCCAGGAACGACCTTGTCTGCCCCTCACTTCCGGGCTCTGGCCAACCAGTTAATTCCTCACTCTGGACTTGTCCCCATGACTTGCTGTGTGTTATGCTGTGCTCAGTTGCTCAGAGATGTCTGACTCTTTGATCCTATGGACTGTAGCCGGCCAGGCTCCTCTGTCCATGGAATTTTCTAGGCAAGAATATTGGAGCTGGTTGTCATTTTCTACTCCAGGGGAATCTTCCCGACCCAGGGATCAAACCTGAGTCTCCTGCATCTCCTGCACTGGCAGGCGGATTCTTTACCACTGCGCCACCTGGTAAGCGCTGTCCCCATGGCTTGCTTCTTGTTAAATCTTCAGGAATCCCATGCTTTGCAGTGGCTGAGGCCTGTTCATCTTCACTCCGGCCTTCATCGGAGCCAGTGCCCTCAATCCCATGGTAGAGACCCAGAGCCAGGGTGTTGTTCCTCCAGAAGACAGATTCCGGGTGCAGAAACACATGCAGATGGAGTGGCATCCAGACTGCAGCCGTGGGCATCCTGTTAAATCTTCGGCAGTGCCCTGTGGTGTGCACAGGCCCCAGCGTCTGAATCCCCAGGGGTGCTGGGTTAACAGGCAAAGCCCTGCCCCCTGCCTGCCCCCAGCCCTGCAGAGTCAGGGCCAGTGCTCCGTGGGGCTGGGAAGATGCAGCCTGCCACCTCTCTGTGTGATTCTTATGCACAAGGGGGTTTAGGAGCCTCATCATATGGACAGACCCCCCCGGCAAGGTAGCCAGGCAGACAGCACAGTCGAACACGAGCAGAGGAAGCCCAGGAGGCTGTACTGGGCCATGTCCTTCCAAAGAGACATTCAACGTTCTGTTTCATCCACTTCTGCTAGCATAACAGGGGGCAGGGTGAGGGTTTTTGTCATGCAGTTGATAAGTCGTGTCTGACTCTTTGTGACCCCACGGACTGCAGCACACCAGGCCTCCCTGTCCTTCACCATCTCTTGGAATTTGCTCAAACTCATGTCCATCGAGTCAGTGATGCCATCCAACCATCTCATCCTCTGTCATCCCCTTCTCCTGCCCTCAATCTTTCCCAGCATCAGGGTCTTTTCTAATGAGTTAGCTCTTCTCATCAGGTGGCCAAAGGGTTGGAGCTTCAGCTTCAACATCTGTCCTTCCAATGAATATTCAGTGTAGATTTCCTTTGGAATTGACTGGTTGGATCTCCTTGCTGTCCAAGGGACTCCGAAGAGTCTTCTCTAGTGCCACAGTTCAAAAGTATCAATTCTTTGGCGCTCAGCTTTCCTTCTAGTCCAACTCTCGCATCCATATATGACTACTGGAAAAACCACAGCCTTGACTAGATGGACCTTTGTCAGGAAAGGGTGAGGGTGACACCTCACGAATTCCTGAGCCTTGGATGGAGGTTAATCTGGAGCCAGTTTAAGAAGCAAGGGTGTGTGGCGATCCATGGTGTGTTGCAGAAAACGGACCACCCATGCGGTTTCATCACGAGGGTTTGGGGTGGAATTAGTCATTTTTGGAGTCATGAAGGAATTGGCCATATGCAAGAACTTCCTCCAACCCGAATATTTTTGTGGTATCAATGTGTTTCTTTCTTTTGTTTGTAGAGACAATTTTTTCTAAGCTTTTTCACATTAAGATTCACGGGCATTGCCAGTGCCACTAAAAACCCGCCCTGAACATAATTCATAAGGAGTGCAGACTGTGCCATTGTATGAATGAGTCACCATTGGCCTAAACATCCCTTTTGTTAGGTCTTCAGTTGAGTGACATATTCTTCTTGACCAAGGCTTTTGCTGACACACGCGGACGTGACCGTTGGTGGCGCATCTTGCCGGCTCACCTAACAGGGGATCCGTCCCCTTTCGTCTAGACTGATGCTGTTTAAGGTATGTCATGCAGAATTGCCAAGATAACCAGAATTTAGACGTTTTCATGAACGTCAATCACGTTGGCCCCACAAAGGATGCCTCTGTGGGTACAGGATCAGGCGGTTCATTGGCCGGACGTCCCCCACCCCAGCCAATCACCACGCGTCAGGCGGTTCATTGGCCGGACGTCCCCCACCCCAGCCAATCACCACGCGGTGTGCTGGAGAAGCTGGTGAGTGGACATCAGTCCTGGGGAGGTGGCATTCCGGAGTCTGAAGCCGCACGGCAGGAGGTGGGGTGGGGAGACCAGACGGCCAGTATTTTAGGCTCTTCTCTGCTTTTTCATCTGACTGGGATCAGAGCTCAGAGCCGGCTGGCGCCTTGAGCTTCAGCCCTGCTTCACTTCCCCAGGAGATCAGTGTTTGAGCGTGTGATGCTCACTGTTCCTCTCCTTCTACTTCAAATTTAAAAAATGTCAGTTTGAGATACAGTTGACATACAAAGTTGCGTCCACCTCCAGTGTACAGGGTGAGTTGAGCTGAGATTTGTCTGTATTGTGAAATGACCACCAGGATGAGTCTAGTTGACGCCATCTCCTCACAGATACAGGTTCTGCTTTCCTTGTGATGAGGCCTTTAAGACCCACACTCTTCAGTTCAGTTCAGTCGCTCAGTTGTTTGACTCTTTGCAACCCCACGAACCGCGGCACGCCGGGCCTCCCTGTTCATCACCAACTCCTGGAGTCCACTCAAACCCATGTCCATCGAATTGGTGATGCCATCCAACCATCTCATCCTCTGTCGTCCCCTTCTCCTCCCGCCTTCAATCTCTCCCAGCATCAGGGTCTTTTCTAATGAGTCAGCTCTTTGCAGGAGGTGGCCAAAGTATTGGAGTTTCAGCCTCAGCATCAGTCCTTCCAATGAATATTCAGGACTGATTTCCTTTAGGAGGGACTGGTTGGATCTCCTTGCAGTCCAAGGGACTCTCAAGAGTCTTCTCCAACACCACAGTTCAAAAGCATCAATTCTTTGGCGCTCAGCTTTCTTTATAGTCCAACTCTCACATCCATACACGACTACTGGAAAAACCATAGCCTTGACTAGACAGACCTTTGTTGGTAAAATAATGGCTCTGCTTTTTAATATGCCGTCTAGGTTGTCCTACTCTCTTAGCAGCTTTTGAATATGCAGCTCCATGTCTGAACTGCAGTTGCCACGCTGTACACACATCTCAGGGCGTGTGCACCTTAAAACTGGGCCCTAGACCCCCTCCCCAGCTGTGTCCCTGCTGTTCTTGGTCACAGCATGCCTGGCACCAGACCAGAGGCTCTTGGGGCCGAGGTGAGAGAGACACACACCCTGGCTCCCACTCGAGTGCCCCCCCTTCCCAGGGTCTTATCCCCCACACCCCCCACCCCACACACAGAGTACCCGCCATGGCTGTGACCCCGACCTGCATCCACCCGCCTGTACCCAGAACGGGCCCCCTTCATCTCAACGCGAATGGTTTCTGCAGTTTGGCCTTTCGCCTTGAACCGGGACCTTTGGCTAAAATGAAGCCATCCCCCTCCTGAGAGCTTGGGTGACTCCGTGCCAGGGAAAGGGCCTCAGGAACAGGGGCGGTAGGCACTGCCGTGCCCGGGGGCCTGGGAACCACAGAAGCCAGAGCAGCCCCCATGCCCCTCAGTACCCAGCCCTCCCCCCACCCCTCCCTGCCTGGGTTCTCTCCTCGCCTCTGTCTCTCTCTCCCTATCTCTCTGTCTCTGCTTCCCTCTGCTTCGCTGACTCCTTGGGCACTCTGCATGCCTGCTTCCTCTGGTCAGCAGCCACCTGCCCCCTGGGGCTTCCCCCTGGGGTCTTCACAGCCTGAACCTGCCCTGACCTTCCCCCTCCCCACCCCCAGGATGGTTTCCAAGAGGTGCCTGGCCTGCCCAGGTGTCCGCCCCGGGCCGCTCAGTGGCCTGGCTGGCGTGGCTCCTGGCACCCGCTCAGCAGATGGCTGAGGTCACCCTCTGCGGCCCTTAGCGACGGTCAGAGCCCTCCCCTGCTTCTGTATGCTGTGCCTTCCTCTTCCTCCCCGGTCTGGCTGCTCGCAGGGCCTTAGTGACTCATGCATTAAAAGGCGTGGAGATTCTCCAAACCTGTTCGCTTGCCCAGCGCTCACGCTCTCCTGTGCAGACAGGACCGGGGGATCTTTGTAGCCCACCAGGCTCCCCTGTCTGTGAAATTTTCCAGGCAAGAATACTGGAGTGGGTTCCCATTTCCTACTCCAGGGGATTTTCCTGACTCAGGGATCGAATCTGCGTCTCTTGCGTCTCTGGCATTAGCAGAGAGGCAATAAAAAAAAAAAAAAGCAGACTTTTTACCGCCACCTGGGAAGCCCCTTATGTATATAAAACTCCAGATAAATACAGGGTGGGCCTCAGAGGCCCCTCTGCTGGTGCCTTCAGTTTATCGCTGCAGAAAAGCAGAAAGTAGCGCCTCTCACTGGATTCAGACAGCAGACCAGGTGTGTCGCTGGCTTTCAAGGGTTCACTCCTCCCCAGGCAGCATGTGCCCCATGACTTGGGCAAGGCACCACCAGGCAAGCAGGGGCTTCTGCTTCTATCCCGGCTAGCCCTGCCCTCCCCAAGGCACTTCTGTGTTTGCCTTCCTGAACAGCCTTCCAGAGGTGGGATGAGGGAGTCCAAACCCTCTCAGGTGATGTTTATTCATGGCACGCTCAATTCCCCCCGGGCTCTTCTCTGCAAACCTTTCCAGGGTTGTTACAGAGCATCTAAAAGGCTGCGGCCCTCAGCTTTGATCTGACTGCTTAATTGCCTTTACTAATCACACTGACATCAAGTAGATAAAAATAGCCTCCAGGGTCGGGGGTGAGCGAGTCGCCCTCACGTGGGGTCGGGGGGCAGCCGGGCTGAGATCTCACATTCTCCGGGTGGCCAGCCTCCTGAAATCATGGCTCTGATTAAGTAAGCCAGCCATGACTGCTAGAGCTGTACTAACATCCTGACCTCAGGTTTTGAAGTATTTACTTATGGAGAAGCAGAGCAAAAGTGGGGAGGTGCTTCCTGGAAAAGATTTCTAGTTTATTTTCTTGGGTTCCAAAATCACTGCAGATGGTGACTGCAGCCATGAAATTAAAAGATGCATGCTCCTTGGAAGAAAAGTTACGACCAAACTAGAGAGCATATTAAAAAGCAAGCAGAGACGTTACTTTGCCAACAAAGGTCCATCTAGTCAAAGCTATGGTGTTTCCAGTAGTCATGTATGGATGTGAGAGTTGGACTATAAAGAAAGCTGAGCACAGAAGAACTGATGCTTTTGAACTGTGGTGTTGCAGAAGACTCTTGAGAGTCCCTTGGACTGCAAGGAGTTCCAACCAGTCCATCCTAAAGGAAATCAGTCCTGAATATTCATTGGAAGGACTGATGCTGAAGCTCCAAATATTTTTCCTGATGCAAAGAACTGACTCAATGGAAAAGACCCTGATGCTGGGAAAGATTGAAGGCGGGAAGAGAAGAGGGCGACAGAGGATGAGATGGTTGCATGGTATCGCTGACTCAATGGACATGAGTTTGAGCAAACTCTGGGAGTTGGTGATGGACAGGGAGGCCTGGCATGCTGCAGTCCAAGGGGTCGCAGAGTCGGACATGACTCAGCAACTGAACTGAACTGAACTGAATTTATGGAGAAGCAGAGTGAAAACCGGGAGGTGCTTCCTGGAAAAGATTTCTAACTGTACGTGCTCCCTTCCCAAAGTGGAAAGGCCCGCTGGCCCCGCCCCCTGCCTCTCCCATCTCTGTCTTGTCTCTGTCCCTCACACCTCCCCGTTCCCAGGGTTTTCTCAGAGTTTTCTCTTAAAGCAAAACTTCTGAATCATGGACTTCTGGTTTTGAGCCCCGGTCAGTGCTTCTTCTTACCTGGGGGTGTTCATCCCCGCCTCCTCATCTGAGCAGCGGCCCCTGCCTGTGGCTCTAACCAGCTAACCCAGAAAGTCTGCTGGCCACTTACACAGATGACGCTGCAGAGAGAAAGACGCTGGACCAAGACAGGCAAGTGCCTGGAGGCGGAGAAGGGCTCCGCCCACAAGGACAAGCATCTGACCGTCATCTGAGGCTTTCCAAAAGGTGAGAATGTCACAGTCAAGTATCAGGTGCCTCGGGATGTGGCTTCAAGAGGTGATTAAGGTAAATGAGGTCTTATGGGCGGGCCCTCATCCGATCTCACCGGTGTCCTGATAAGAAGAGGACCCCGTGTCACACGGAGGGACAGCCACTGGAGGACAGGGGAGGAGATGGCGTCTACGCAGCAAGGAGAGATGCCTTGGGAGGAATCAGCTCTGCCCACACCTTGTTCTTGGACTTCTAACCTCTAGAAATGTGAGAAAACACATTTCTGTGAGTAAGCCAGTCAGTCACCTTGTGTTACAGAGGCCTAGCAAACTCACACGCTCACATACACACATACACAGACACACACACATACACACAACCCCCCCACACTCACACACATACACACTCACATACACACACTCTCACACACACTCACACACACACTCACATACACACACATACACAAACCCCCCCACACTCACACACACATACACACACACACACATACACACACACACACTCACACACACACACACACATACACACAACCCCCATACACACTCTCTCACACACACACACACTCACACATACACACTCGCACACACATACATACTTGTACACACATACACACTCACACATATACTCACACACACACACATACAAACAACTGACACACATATACACACACAAATTCCCCCCTCACACACATACACACTCATACATACATACACACATACAGACACACATAGACACATACACTCACTCAGACATACACATCATACTACACATACTCACACACACTCACACACACATACACACAAACCCCACACACACTCTCACAGTCACACACACACACACTCACACACACACACACACCCCCACACACACTCACACACATACACACTTACACATGCACACTCACACATACATACACTCACACACACACATACACATAAACCCCCCACATACTCACATACACACATAATTACTTACACACACACTCACTCACACATGCTCACTCACACACACACACACACACACATATGCCAGGCCTCTATAAGCCACGAGAACAGTAATGTCTGTGAGTGGGAGCCACTGGGCCAGGCCATCGCAGACTGTTCTTAAACGGCACGCGTGGCTCAGAGCAGATGTGGTCCGGGAGGTCGCAGCAGTCACTTTGGCCCTTTTGCTGTGCGAGCAGCACAGCCCGTAGGCTGAGCCTGGACTCTGCAGCCCACCTGCCTGGATGGGACCCTGACCCCGTCCCTTGGCAGCTGCGTGTCAAGCAGCAAGTGTCCTGAACTCCTCTGTAAGCAGGGCTGATAACAGTGCTGGCCTCTTGGCATTATAAAAAGTCAGTTAATATTTGCAAAGGACTTAGAAGAGCACCTGGAGAGTGGGGAGCAGGGTGAGCGTACCTCCCTCGCCTCACCTGAGAGGCTCAGGTGACAGGGACACAGGACGCTGGTTTGCTGGGGGGTGCGCTGCGGAGCAGGGTCCTCAGCCCGGTCCTCAAGCGCCTGGTCTCGGGACGTCTTCACACTCAGAAGTGCCCAAGGGCCCCAGAGGGCACCCATGTATGTGAGCGGTATCCTGTGATATTTATCGTATTAGAAACTACCAGAGTTTCACCATATTACAAAATTAAACTGAGAACATTTTAAACATTTCTTCATTTATTTAAAAATAACAATCATAAACCTTTTATATTTTAACATAAATATTTTATGACGAACAGCAACAGTTACAGTTTTGCAAATGTCTTTCCCGTCTGGCTTTAATAGAAGAGGCTGGGCTTTTTCCTGCCTGCTTCTGCAGTCCATTGGCCCCGATGTGTTGCTTTGGTTGGAGAAGGTGCAGATCTTGGCTGCGGACACCCACCGGGCTCGGGCTGCGGGCCCCCGGGGTCAGGGTCAAGGTTCCAAGGTGCTCCGCAGAGCCTGAGGGGTGGGGGGGGGTGGGGGGTGGAGGGGTGGGGGGTGGAGGGGGCGGCTCTCCGCCCTGCAGTCAGAACAGCTCCTGCTGGCAGGAGTCTGCTGAGTCGTCTGGTCTGATCGGGGGCATGGGGCTGTTCTGGGAGGTTCCACCAGGGAACCCACTGGGGCCCCGGGAGGGGAGGGCTAGAGGCCTCCAGGTGCGCGCAGGAGGGCAAGACGAGGCAGCTGTGTGTGCTGGCGGAGCGCTGCGCCACCTGGGGCGCCCCCACCCGACCTAGGGTAACACCATGGGCAGCTTCGCAGAGGACGGTGGGGCAGAGGTGGGGGCCGCGGGCTCACACGGGCACGGCGCAGCTGCTCCAGGGTGGCCCCAGAACCTCCGAGCACACCCTCCCCTGGCCCCCCATGTCCCCAGAGCTCACCGTCCCTGAGCCCCATGTCTGCAGAGCGCCCCCTCCCCTGGGCCCCCGTGTCCCTAGAGCACCGACTCCCTGAGCCCCTGTGTTCCCAGAGCACCCACTCCCTGAGCCCCCCCAGAACTCACCCTCCCCTGAGCCCCATGTCCCCAGAGCTCCCCCTCCCTGAGCCCCCTCAAGATTCCCCTCCCTGGGCCCCCCCAGAGCTCCCCCTTGCTGAGCACCCCCAGAGCTCCCCCTCCCTGAGCCCCGTGTCCCCAGAGCTCCCCCTCCCAGTAGCTGGCCCCACACCGGGCTCCCAGCTGTCCAGAGCGAACAGTGATTCGGCCTGGTGACCTGACCCCACCCCTGGCTCCCCCCAGGCACCTCCCCCATGGCAAGTCGCTCAGTGCCCCGGCAGCGGCAGCAGCGTGCTGAGACCCCACTGGCCTGTGCGAGCGGGGCCGCAGGTGGGCCTGGCCTTCCTTGCCGCGTCCAGGACGGGGGCTCAGTACGTGCTGAGGCTGAGACCCCCATGTGAAGCCTGCTGTCCATGTGCGCTCCCCAGAGGCGGCCAGCGTCCCGGGGCCCCGGGCTCACGCTGACCGGCGCCTTCGGTGGCCAGGCAGTCATTGTTGCATCCTTGCCGAGTGGGGTCAGAAGGCCTTGGAAGCTGTGAGCTTCAGAGTGATGAGCCCAGCGGGGAGCCGGATCCTCCCTAGAGGAGGATCAACATGCAGGTTTATGCCTTCATGGTAAGGAACTGGCTCCCGTGACTGCAGAGGCTGTGGGGTCCCCCGATCAGCCATCTGCAAGGGGCACACGGGTGTGAGACACAGTGTGGGTGCAGAGGGGAACCCAGGTCCCCGCTGCAAACAGACGCAGGGAGGGGGGTCCCCACCCCACTTTTACTCTGTCCCGGCCTCCGGCAGCTTGGATGAGGCCTCCCCACAACGTGGGGAGGATTGTCTGCTGCAGTCAGGGTACAGATTCAAGTGTTCACCCGGGAACACCCTCACCAACACACCCAGCATACTGTCCAAGTGTCTGGGGGCCCGTGGTCCAGTCGAGCTCAAGTGTGAATCAACCACCTCCCTCGGTGGAGGCAGCCCCGTCTCAGTCAGCGGCGGGGCCTGGGCCAGCCCGCCTGCCAGCCCCCTTCCCGACTCTGGGAGCCGGACGCTGCCCTGACCACTAACTGGCTCCTTCCGGCCAAGATGCAGGCCCTTGCGCTCCGTTGGTACCGCCTGTGGCAACCAGAATCCTCCCATCCACGTTCCCAGTTTCCAGGCCATCTGCTTCTTTTGGTAACTTCCCCCAGAAATTTGCTTCCAAGAAGCCCTAGCTGAAATCAGTGCAGACATCTCTATAGTCCATCCGAATGGAGAACCGGGCTTCCGTTCCCAGGCTTTGCCACTCACTCGGGAAACAGCCTACTAACTGCAACGAGGCGCCTACATGCCAGGGGAAGAGACCCCCACCAGCCACCAGGGGATGGGCCCGGAGAAGTGAAGGCAGAGGCCTGGTCTTTCCATCCAAGCCGCCCCGCTCTCGCCGCTGGCTGCTTGATGAAAGGTCTGGAAGCAGAACAAACTCTCAGCAGATATCCTCGTCAATTGAGATAAGCATCAAGTTTATTGACCTAAGAGGTAGATATCGACGGCGCTTAAATACCACATCAATCTTCACCTCTAGGGGCAACCCAGCCTGAAAGTGCAGCTGGGCTTCCTGTGCTTAAACCCACCCACAAATCCCCCACGTCCACAGCAGGCCTGCGGGCCATTCCCGCAGCCCCGGAAAACCCGGAAACGTGGTGCCGGTCCGTTTCTGGAGGCAGCAGACCCTAGTGCCTGCGGGAGCCCTAAGTCACGAGGGAGCACTGACTACTGATCCCCGGGGCCGGGGTCCGAGGCAGCACACCCGGAGCAAAGCAGAGACCGACCGGCACGTTTTGGGGGAGGTTCACCCCAGAGGGGATGACGGTTGCCCCAGAAACGCACCAAGGACCCGCCCACCAGCCTGGCCCTGTGGCCGGCCCCCGCGTGGCATGTCATCGCTGGGCACGCCCCCCTCTCCCAGCTTCTCAGCTCCAGGGGTGCGTCCTCCGCTCCGGACGGGAGTGGTGTGGACTGTTGGCTTCGAAAGCGAAGCCGCGGCAGGTGTAGATGATTATGAAAAGATCATCCAGGAAAGAAGCCACGCGTTCAGGTTGGGTGACTCTGCCTGTTAACGACCCCGCCCCCAGCTGCGGTTTGGGGGAAAGGTTGCCATTGGTGCATTCTGAAGGGGGTGGTCCTGAGCCCGCCTGTCCACGCCGCCCGTCCTGGAAGTGCGTCTGCCCACCCAGCTCCATCCCCCGCCCTTCACCAGACAGAGAACCACCCAGAGGGCCAGAAGGTCCCTGTCTTCAAGGTCACAGTTTCCTGCTCCAAGCCCGGCGGGTTTTCACCCAGAGCCGCCACCCCAGGCTACACGTCTCCTGCTGACCACTTGCCACCAAGGCCCTCGTCCCAGGAGGGGCCCTGTCCCCCGAGATCTCGCCCCTCCTGAGGGCAGCCCGGGGCCGCTTGCCCACTGGAGGCCCCGGCTGGGTCCTTTTCCTTCCTGGGGCCCCCCAGCATCTGTCTGAGCCCAGGTTTCCTCATCGATGAGTGAGTTCTGGCACATTCTGCCTTCGAGAGTTCATTATAAAGAGGCAGAAAGTTAAAGTGAAGTTGCTCAGTCGTGTCCGACTCTGTGTGACCCCAGGGACCGTAGCCCACCACGTTCCTCTGTCCATGGGATTCTCCAGGCAAGAATACTGGAGTGGGTTACCAAGCCCTCCTCCAACGGATCTTCCCGACATAGGGATGGAACCCAGGTCTCCCGCCCTGTAGGCAGATGCTTTTATCGTCTGAGCCACCAGGGAAGTCAAAAGAGGTAGAAGACTCTGTATCAATAACTGAGGCATGAGGCTTGTTCAGAGCGGCTGCCCCGGAGATGAGTGGTGGAAGGTGCGATCACTACGGCCTTCCCGGCATGTCGGAGGCCTCCCCCAGGACCGGCTTGGGTCCCCAGGCCCCAGCCGTGCCCGGGGCTCGGGTGTGACCGCCCAGCGGAGGCCCTTGGACCTGCTGCGTCCAGACGCTAGGCCCCTGCCCACCGAGCCCGCGTCTCCAGCTGCAGCTCGGCTTCTGAGCCACCCGTGAGCGTCCTGTCAGGGCCCCAGGCGGGAGGCCCCCCGAGCTCCTGGTGGCCGACCCCATGGCCCCAGGCTCCCTTCTGCTCTGTAAGGCCTCCCGCCTCCCCATGAGGCTCCTTCTGCTGACCAGCCCATCCTCTCCAGGCTTCTTCTTCACCTCCACCCTCTTAATTTAAAAAGCCTGTGGAGTAAATGAACAAATCCCACTGTACAAAAATTCGTAAAATACACTCAAGAAAAAATAAAAGCCCTTCTTCCACACCTTCTGTCTACTCTCCTCCCCAGCGTGGCCACCGTGAACTACGGCCGTTTTCCCAGCAGACATTTTGCCGTGAAGACAACTGCCTGTATCATTATAGCTAAACAAATCACCATTATGGTTTCTCTGATTTTATATAAATGGTGTCAGGCCATAGACAGGGGTCTATAGTTCAGTTGGATTCAGTCTCTCAGTCGTGTCTGACTTTGCGAACCCATGGACTGCAGCATGCCAAGCTTCCCTGTCCGTCACCAACTCCCGGAGTTTGCTCAAACTCATGTCCATCATGTCAGTGATGCCATCCAACCATCTCATCCTCTATTGTCCCCTTGTCCTCCCACCTTCGATCTTTCCCAGCATCAGGATCTTTTCCAATGAGTCAGCTCTTCGCATGAGGTGGCCAAAGTACTGGAGCTTCAGCTTCAGCATCAGTCCTTCCAGTGAATATTCAGTACCGACTTCCTTTAGGATGGCCTGGTTGGATCTCCTTGCAGTCCAAGGGACTCTTCAAGAGTCTTCTCCAGCACCACAGTTCAAAAGCATCAGTTTTTTGGTGCTCAGCTTTCTTCACAGTCCAACTCTCACATCCATACATGACCACTGGAAAAACCAGAGCTTTGACGAGGGGTCTGCAATCTCATCTCGTGTAATGGGATGACAGGAGAGCTTCCAGATTAATGAAGCAGAGCAATCTACCCAATCCCGTCGTTGCTGCAGAAGATTCCGTGGCAGCACTTCTCAAACTTTTAGTCTCGGGACCTTGGCTTACTCTTAAACACCACTGAGGGCCCCAGAAAGATACAGTTGACGTGGGAGACGCTGCTTTTATTTGTCATAATGGAAGCTAAAACTGGGAAACGAAAATACACTCATCCATTTAAAAATAAAATCAGACACATGACACATTCATGTAAATAACACATTTGTAGGAAAACGAACTGTATTCCAAAACAAACCCAGCGAGGGAAATGGTATTGTTTTATATTGTTGCAAATCACCCTCGTGTCCGCGTTCTCCTATCTGCCCTGCGTTCCATCTGCCAGGACTTTGCACACTGTGGCGGTGCCCGAAAGCTCCACTGGACGCTCAGGAGCAAACGAGGATGGAGAGGACACGTAACATCTTTGTCTCACGACAGTGGCTTTGACCTCACAGGTCCCGAGGAGACCTGGAAGCCCCTGGGTCCCGACCACACAGTAAGGATGTCCCAGGCATCGAGTGAGAATTCTCTGTATCAATTCCATGTTGCTTGGCTCATAAGGAACCTACCTGACCTGCAATTTTGAGCTCCGACTTCATCCCTGGCATCAGGGCCCAGGGCTGACGGCAGTGTCCACCCAGAGCTTTCCTCTGGGAGTGGGTGATGAAGCGGACCCGCAATGTGATTTCAGGAGGGGACAGAGCCGGTAGAGGATGACTCTGTCACAGTGACAGGAGAAAGGTTTCAATCAGTGGTGAGGAGGGGCTGCGTGGGGATGTCAGGAGGTCAGCTGTGGGAAGAGGCTACGGGCAGTTGGGGGAGCAGGGAGCAGGAATGAGCCAGCCAGTGTGAGGACCACAAGGACCATCCTGGAATACAGGATGGTGGTGTGACAGGACCTGGGGAGAGGGACTGCGGAACAGCCTGTGGATCCGCTCCAGGTGAGATGGATGCTGTCTCAGCTCAGGCCATGGAGCAAAATACCCAAGACCGGTGGTTTGAGGGCTTCCCCAGTGGTTCGGTCGATAAGGAATCCGTCTGCAGTGCAGGAGATCCAGGTTCGAACCCTGGGCCGGGAAGATCCCCTGGAGAAGGGAAAGGCAACCCACTCCAGTATTCTTGCCTGGAGAATCCCATGGACAGAAGAGCCTGGTGGGCTACAGTCCACGGGGCTGCAAAGAGTCAGACATGACTAAAGCGACTGAGCATGCCTGCACGGGCCATTTGAACAGTAGAAAAGTATCTTTTCCCAGTCCTGGAGTATGAAGTTCAAAATCGGGGTCCTGGCTGGTTCGGTTTCTGGTGAGGACCCTCCCCTTGGCTTGCAGATTGGCGCCTTCTCATGTTTCCCATCTGTGGGCTCTGAAAGGCAGTCTGGAGCCTCTGCTGTGGAGTAGCGCACCAGGCTGGTGACTCCAAGTTCAGAAGGAGCGACTGAGCAGGATCACCAGCAGTGGTGCAGGCTGCCTGCGGTGCAGCCTCCTGGGCCCCAGCTCAAGCCTGCAGCCTGCAGCTCGCTGGCCTGTGGGGACCCCAGGGTCCCAGCCGAGGAGGGGAGGTGATGCCTAAACGCTTGAGCTGTTTCCTCCTGTTGCATTTTCGTGTCTTTGGGGACGGGGTGAGCTGAGCCGTGTGAGTAGCTGAGGCTCACACACCTAGATGCTAATCTGGAAGCACAACCACCATGGAGTTGCCCTAAGCCTGCAGCCCGCCAGGAGGACGGGAAGCCTCCCTGGGCAGTACAGACAGAGGTGGTCATCGGTTGCCAGAGCTCTGTGTAATCACCCCTGAAGAGTGGGAGAAGATCCGGAGGCCGCTCTTGGGGACCACCCCACCAGATCTGGAGATGAAGGTCTCTCCAGGCTGCAGGGAGACCTGGGCACAGTGCCCTGGAGGTGCTTGGCTCAGGGCGGGTTTCTGCAACCTCAACCCTCACAGCAGGCCTGTGGGGTCAGCGTTCTCATCTCATCCTGTTGCAGACTCGAGAAACCAAGCACCACACTCGGAGAGTTGGAGAGCTCAGGCTTATTACCCCGGCGGGCCCAGAGGAGTTAACATGGCAAGCTCTGAGCCCCGAGTTTTTATTACATGGACAGGCATGATGAAGTGGGTTTGTAGGTTTGCAGGGGCTGGGCGATTGCAAGGAGCAGGACAAGGGTGAGTGAGATAAGTTCCAGGTCCTAGTATTGTGAATCCCCGCTTTCTGAGACCAACGTGATGCAGACTTGGCAAGGAGCAGTCTGAGTTGCAGAGGCCGAAGGAGCAGGAGGTGATGTAAAATTTTAGCTTTTCCTCTTTGATACTTGGTGGATGGGAAAACCGACACAGCTCTTCCCTTGAATGTTTGTTCATCCGTGCGAGCCCCTCTGGAGCCTGGGAATCTGAGCGTGTGGGCAGGTGGACGCACGGCCCCAGCCTCAGCACTGCTCCAAGTCTCCACTGGGTGGGTCTGTCCTGAGCCCGCCTGCCCACAGCTGGGTGTGAACAGCTGGCCTCTCCCCGCTGTTCATAGCAAACTGCCCTCCAGCAGTCACATCATCCCCAGGATTGTGGAATGTCCCCAGGGGCACATTCACCCCGGTCAAGAAGTCTCCTCCTGGGACCAGAGCAAGGCATAAGGGTCAGGCAGCCATCTATAACTCCCCCGCCCCACACTGCCCTACCTGGAGACCCAGCCACGGCCGGGCTGAGGTCAAAGCCATTCCGGGTCCTGTAACAGCTTTTGGGGAAGGCGGGGGTGGGGGGAAATCCCCAGGCTCCCCGGGCCTGCGCTGGGGAAGGCCTTGGTGGAGGCGGGCTTTGGGAAGAGACGTGACTTCAGCTCGTGTCCACTGCCTTGGCTCTGGGCACAGGTGGAGAACGACCAGCTTCCCACACTCGCGAGAGGAGATAAACATGTAACCGGCACATTCGGGGCAGCCTTATCTGACAAAAAGTTACCGGGTTCAGCCGGGAAAGACAACCTGGAAATAGTGATCTGAAGAAAAGCTATGGAGCAGAGAGCCACCGCCCAGCCACCAATGCCGTGTGTCCTGGTGTGGGTGAGGGGCCCCCACGTCCTCTTCTGCAAAGTGGGTGGGCTGATGGAGGCCCGCCTCTCTGTGTCTGCTGTCTTTCTGACCTCTTCCCCGAGGTTTTCCCCAGGGAGGGATGTGGGCCTGGAGCCGCAGGGACCTCTGAGTTAGAATCGCCGTTGGTATTGAAGAGACTCGGAGGGGCCGGAAGGGCTGTCAGTCAGGCTGACGACGCCCTGCCACAGTCTCATCGGGTGACTGGCAACAAAGATCAAAGGGCATTCGTGTATTCGTTTTTTCCCCCTAACCCACAGTTTCCTCTTCTCTAGCTCAGTCCAGTAAGAGAAAAATGGAATACTGGGTATCATGTACTCCTTTTTAGCTTCCTTCTTGCAAACCACTTTTCTGCCTAAGAAAGAGGCAGGTGTTTGGGACCTTGAAAGATCAGTACCCGTCTCGCTCCTGATGCTGTGAGCCCTCTCAGGGTAAAGTGGTCCAGTCCCAGAGGGAATGGCCGGGGTGATCTCACGGAGAGGCGGGGCCAACGCCAGAAAGGTCCGCATCCGCTCCTACGCCCAACCCATCGGCATCAGGACCAGAGCAGCATCGCGGCGCCAGCCGGGGTGGAGTTCCGGCCCCACCCAGGGAGTCCTGGGGCCTCGTAGGGCCTCAGGGCCTCACCCCAAAGTGGGATAAATATAATAATAGAGATGCTAACAGCTACTGTGCCGGGACTGTTGTAAGAGTCAGTGCAGTAGCTGTGGCAAGCAAGCACTTAGAGCCTGAGGGTCATCCAACCTGTGTCCCTTTGTGGGTCTACATTTTCTCCTTTTTTTCTTTGATTAGGAACTAACCAGCTTTTTACATTTATTCATAAACTCATCTGTTATTCTATAACTCATTTTTTTTCCTGTTATCCTTACTGAGTCTTTTTCTGCTTTGCTTTGGTGTATTTTCTTCTTCTTCCAACTTTCTAAGTGAGATGAAGGATTTACTCAAAAAGAAAGAGTACTTTCTTTTTACCAATGTGAATATTCAAGTCTATGAATATGCTCTATTTACGGTCCATACATTCCATCTAGTATTTTCATTGTTCTGTTTCCCAGAAATTCTGCAATTTCACTTTGCATTTCCCTCTGACACAAACATTGATTAATAGGGATTTTTAAAATTTCTGGGTGAAGGCCTGTTTTGGTTTTGTGATTTTTGTCAACCTCTAGTTTTATTTCACTTAAAAACCTTTTCTGCACTATTTCTCCCTTTTGAAATGAATTAAAATTATGTTGTGGCTTATAACTTTCCCAATTTTGTGAGTAATAAAACCTGGGACACCATGATAGGCTCTTTCCCTCCTCTTAAATTGTTTAAAATGCGTGTGACTGTTGAAGGCAAGATTATGACATCTTCCGGGTTTATGAACTCGAGCCGGGATACACACGACAACCGAAATGTAGCGGGGGAGGGGAAAGGACCCTGAAGGGTTGGCAGGCTTCTGCGGTTACCCGAAAGCAGGTGTGAGAGGGTAGGGAAGCGTATGGCAACTGCTGATAGAACAACGCAAAAAGAGGTAAGAAGACGTTGGTTAGAGCACCTAAAATGAAACACTAAAAAACAAATCGGAGAACTCAAAGGAAGCAGGCAAAGGGGAACACAGCCGGGAGAAACAAGCAAAAGCGGCTGCAAGTCCTGTTTCCGCCTATTTTCCTTGTGTCTTTGGCAATGGCTGCTCTTTGAAAGCTTTACAGTATTTAGGGTAAGAATATTCACAAATGCTACACCTTTATTATAAATCATGATGCTCATGGGCTCAAAGCACCTTTCCTTGACCTCACTGCACGTGTTTTGGCTGAAAAACTACCTTGTCCCACATTGAGACTGAGGCTGCAGCCTTTTGGGTGGAGGCGGGGGTATGCCTTTGCCTCAAGACCTGGGTGAGCTTTGGGTGAATCTCTCGATGGCACCCGCAGAGGCGGGCCTGCTTCCTGACCCACCTGCACGGCCAGCCTCCGCCAGGGCTCCTGAGCCCCTCGCCCGGCGGCCTTCCTCCCTTGTGGGATCCCCTCCTGCATTGGCTGGAGCTGCCCTGTGACCAGCAGATGGTGGTGGGGAAGCGCGGGTGCAAACGGGGACATGCACTGAAGTGAGGAAGCCTGGCTTTCCTTCCCTTGTCTTCTGTCTGGATGTCTACAGCACTTTCCCTTGGCATGAAACCCCACAGGGCACATTATCCTCGCGGGCGCCAGCCTGGTCAGGGGGCAGGTCCTTCTAACCCCCAGCTGGGCGTGTCCTGTTCCTCCTGGGACTCCAGCCAAAGCAAGAGGAATGTGGGATTTGGGGGAAAAAACACCTGGGGTTCCAACCCCAGCTCTGCTAGTACTGGGCAGTCAGGCAGCCTCTCTGAGCTGCATCTGTAGAGTGCGTTCAATAACATCTCTGCCTGCCTCGTCCATGGGTTTTAGGCTTGATCAGCCCGGCTGGTGCAGGTGACACGTGGGCTAGAGCCCACACCATGTCAGAGAGTGTGGGTGCATTATACAGCTGTGTCTGCAGCCCCAGCTTGGCTTCTGCTAAACTGGCCAGTTTATAGGTGAGGGGTCAGGAAAGTGACCCCAGGAGCTTTGTTGAGGCGAGTCTAGAGGGGTTCTGCACCCACACAGAGAACTCACGTTTGTCCCTGCACATCTCCACCTTCGGGGACTCTACCTGGTTTGGGGCTTCTCTCCAAGCTTTGTTCAACTTGACAATTTCATTTACCTTGCTACCGAATCTTTGTCCAGCTTACAGATGAGATTCTGGCCACGTCAGGGCCCCGGACAGAGTTCCGAGTGACCGGGCCTTCCATCTGGCCTGACAGCCGTCACTTACCTGAGCTGGTTATCCTACCCCTCCTGGGCTGAAGGATCCACCCCATCGCGAGCGGCCTGGTCGGCTCTGGTGCTGTTTGCACTGACCTGCTGGTCCGTCTTGACGGTTGACTTCCACTAATGAGATGCTCTCTAAGCATGCGGCCAAGAGGTTGATTAAGGTCTGACTGTGCTGTCTGCTCCCAGGGGCGTGTGTGTGATCAGCTATGTTAATAGCAGGGGAGTGCCCTGCAGCCGGCTTTCTCAGCGGACGTGCCTCCCCACCTGTCTTGTCGCTGAGCCCAGATCCTCAGTCATCCGGGGCTGCACCTGCATCTAACTTGCTCTGACGGTGGATCGGGGCCTCAGACTCTGTTACATGACTTGTTAAGTTGTGGATTTTTTAAATCAGTAGAGATGCAAATGATATCTATCTACCTATCTGTCTATCTAGAGAGGAAGAGATGGAGAGAGACAGTCAACCAGAAAGTGCTCACCTGCAGCCTGAAGCAACTGGTGTTGGCTCTTGATTTCCTGGATGTCCGGGTGATATGATGGTGAATTCCATGTGTCAGCTTGGCTCAGCCACAGTGCCAGATAATTGGTTAAACACCAGTTCAGATGTTGCTGTGAAAGTGTATTTTAGATGTGGTTGTTGTTCAGTCTCTGAGTCATGTCTGACTCTTTTGAGATCCTGTGGACTATAGCCCACCAGGCTCCTGTCTCCAAGGGGTTCTCCAGGTAAGAATAATGGAGTGGGTTGCCATTTTCTTCTCTAGGGGATCTTCCCAACCCAGGAATCAAATCCACCCCTTCTGCACTGACAGGTGGATTCTTTACCACTGAGCCACCTGGGAAGCCCATTTTAGATGAGGTTAACATTTAAATCAGTAGATTTTTGAGTAAAGCGGCTTGCCCTCCATAATGTGGATGGGCCTCATCCAATCAGCTAAAGGTCTAAAAAGGAAAAGAATGAGGTTCCCTAAGAGGGGGAAGTTCTGCTTCCTGACAGCCTTTAGACTCGAGCTGCAGTATCAGCTCTTTTCTGGGTTTCCAGCCTCCAGATTTCAGAATTGCCAGCTCCACAATCGTGTGAGCCAATTCCTTAAGACAAATCTCTCTGCCCCTCTCTCTTTTCATCTCTCTCTGTATATATATATATACAGACGTATATATGTACATATACATGTGTGTGTATATATATATAATCTATAGATATTTAGAGACAGGGTTGGGCAAAAAGTTCATTTGGGTTTTTCTAAAACATCTTACAGAATGTATGATTTCCCAGACAGGACGTATCACCCCAAGTTGAGTCTCCACCTGGGGATCGGGCCTTTGCTGCCACCCACAGCCCGCTCCCCAGGGTCCCAGGCACCCCCAGGTTTGGCTCCCACAGAAATGCAGTTGTGGGCTGCACATATAATTTGAATGAGCTGGTAACTGTATGGAAGGAATCACAAGAAACAGGGGAAATAACCAACATTTTATGTAATCCAGGTCTTCCCTGGTGGTTCAGTGGGTAAAGAATCTGCCTGCAGTGCAGGACGTCTGGGTTCGATCCCTGGATTGGGAAGATCCTCTGGAGGAGGAAATGGCAACCCAGTCCAGTATTCTTGCTTAGAGGATTCTATGGCCCGAGGAGACTGGCGGGCTCCTCTGTTCACAGGGTCGTGCAGAGTCGTACATGACTGAGCAGCTAACACTTTCACTTTCTTTCACTATGTAATCCAGTGTAACCAAATATCCTGTAGTCAATATAAAAACGAACCAACACGAGTTCACATATTTTGGGCGTTAAGTCTTCGTAATTGGTATGTGTTTTACAACTACAGCGCATCTCAATTCCGATACTAAATTTTCAACCGTTAAAGAGAAATGCAGTCCTACCAGAACAATAGAGGTGCATTAAATAAAAAATAACTCGTGCTGTTTCCATCTTTCAAGATGAATTGATGAAAAGGAAGAACTGGCTTCCGCCTTGCTTCCGCCTCGGTGCAGGCTGGCTCTCAGAGCCGCGAGCCGCGTGTGGGGTGCCCCCCAGTGGCCACGCCTGGAATTGGACACCATCCTGAGAGTCTGCTGTGATTTTGCGGCTTGAATTTCTACGCACACACTTCTGAGAGTGCGAGGGCGCGGGGTGTGTGGAGAAGTTTGAGGGAAAGTAGTGATGTGTGTCCATGGGACTTTCCAAGCCAGAATTCTGGTGTGGGTTGCCATTTCCACCTCCAGGGGATCTTCCTGGATCACTTCTGGTTCCCAGATCACCATGGTGACTGCAGGCCGCGTGTGCAGTCACATCCGTGTCCTTAAGCGCCTGCTGTGCTGACTGTGATGAGCTGAGCTCCTGGAAGGCGGTGAAGCTGTCCAAGCTGGAGAGCAGGACTGCAGAGGTTGTGGCCTCTCAGTCAGCTCAGGTGGCCAGCACAAAGGACCTTGGACAGCTGCGAGGCTGGCAGCCAGAGACCAAGATGCCGTCAGGGTGGGTCCCAGTGAACCCTCTGTCTTGCATAGCGTTTCCTCATGGTCTGTGCCCTCGGCCTTTCCTCTGCGAGCACTCAGAGAATGTTGCCTTTGTTTAATCACTATGTCGTGTCCGACTAGTTGTGACCCCGTGGACTGTAGCCCACCAGGCTCCTCTGTCCATGGAATGCTCAGGAGTGGGTTGCCATTTCCTTCTCCAGGGGAATCTTAGCCGTCCAGGGATCAAACCCCGGTCTCTTGCATCTCCTGCATTGATTGGCAGGAGGATCCTTTACCACTAGCGCCACCTGGGAAGCCTCTCGCATTCAGAGAATGCTCTGGTGTTTGTCATTTCTTACCAGTGTCCCTCCTTTAACCTGAATTATCAACCCAAAGGCTTCATCTCCAAATACAGTCACACTGGAGGTTACAGCTTCCACATGGGGATTTTGGAGAAGACAGTTCAGCCCGTAACAGTGGCAGTGGCCTCACTTCAGAGCGGCCGAGGTTAAGACTTGCTTGAGCTCACTCAGAGCCAGAAATCGCCGGTTGTCTATCTCCCAAGCTCCCCTTCTCCATGAGCATGATTGGCTTCTTTGCCTCTAACTCCATCCACAAAAGATAGATAAAAACAAAAATAACCAATGGTCAATCTAACAAAAAATGGAAAATTTTGTTAGTAGGAATCAAAGGCTTCTAGACCGGCTGTCCCACTGGTCTGCTCTTGTCCAGGGCACGGCTCCTCTTGTCGTCTCTTCCATGCCTGGAGTTGGACGATCATGACTGAAGTGACTTAGCAGCAGCACCAGCAGCAACAGTAAGTGGCTTACATACCACTTCTAATTACCTGCCTTGAAGGAATCCTAGAAGAGTCAGAGTAAAACTCATTCAAAATGCAAATATTCAGACTCCATCCACCCCAGAACTGCCAAGTCAGAACCTCGAGGCAGGGCAGTAATCATATCTGAACAAGCCTGACAGGGACTGACGCTGGGGAACACTCAAGTTTGCACCCTGGCTCCCCAGCGGTCAGACCTGTCCCTGCAGCTGAACTGCCCTGGGGTCTTGACCTTCACTGTGGCCTCTGGTAAGGAGGTGTAGCTGGAGGCTTAGACATAGGTGAGGAAAGTCCTGTGGCCTGTTTCAGGCTGCAGGGCTGCAAAGTCAGGACAGCATGGAACCAATGGGGGGCCTCCTGGCAAGCCCTTGACTCCTTGGGAAAGTGGTCAGACCTGGAGCGTGGCGTGTCCAGAAATAGGGTAGTGGTGTGTCCCTAGACACAACTCACATCAGCCAAACATCGGAGACTGATGCATAAAACCAAATACCAGTGGTTATATTATGTTAAAGTGAGAAACAAGTCTATAAAAACCAGCCGGCCCTAAAGGCAGGCCCAAATTATCATCAGAAAGTTGTCGACGGCAGCTGGAGTCAGAACTTGGGAGTTCTGGGAACTGAAGATCTAGTGGCATCAAGCATTCGTGCTCAGGGTGGGGGCTCCCTCCCGGCAGGCGGAGGCTGGTGAGCAGAGACTCACCTGGCACAAGGGAGTGAGCGTCTCACTCAGGGTCACACAGCAGGGGGCAGGTCCAGGTCAGGCCCTGGCTGCCCCCCAGAACTCGGGTTGTCAGCCACCATCCTGAAGCCTGAGCTCAGGTCACACGGAGCCCTGCTGCGGCACACCTCCGTGCTTCTCCTCTGCTTCCCCTGTGTGTGTGTGTGTGTGTGTGTGTGTGTGTGTGCGCCTCTGCACCTGCTTGTGCTTTCGTGAGCCTCCCTGTCCCGCCAGCCTGGGCTTCAGCCCTCACTGTGAATCCCCTCCTAATGAGTGTTTCCAGCCTCTGAGCCCCTCCCCATCCCCCGCACCGTCCCCCGAAGCAGAGGCAGGGCCTTCTTCACCTTCCAAGCCCAGGCCTCTCAGTGCCTGGTACAAAGGAGAGAGAAGGAGGAAACCACCCCAGACCTGCAGGAAAACAGTTGCTTATGCTGTTTAATTGCTTAATGTTCGGTACCACACAGAGCTCTTTCTGGTAAACCTGCTAGAACAATCCGGTACCTTGCTGTTCACCCACGAACGCTCATCCCACCCCCTGGAGCATGTGACTGTCATCCTCATCTATCTGATTAGAAATCTACAGGCCCTGGAAGTGCTGAGACTTTACAGGCCTCTGGGGTTAGGTTAACCTGCACACACTGGTTAGTCGCCATTTCGTAGCTCTGGACAGAAGGCAGCCACAGAGCATCCTTAGATCCTGCGGGATATTACCCGGTCAGCCCCTCTGGAGCATCTCTCCAGGCATCCCTTTCTGGGATGACTGTGAATCTCTGGCCCTTAAGTACCACCTGCACCAGCTCTTCTGCCTTCCTGCTTATTCTCTCTTGACAGTGGGAAACTTTATTTTTTTTGACTCATGGTAACAAAATTTATTTGAGAATTTTGAATTAATTGTTGTTTAGTCACTAAGTTGTCTGACTCTTTGTGACCTGACTCTTTGCAACCCACAGACTGCAACACGCCAGGCTTCCTTGTCCATCACCAACTCCTGGAGCCTACTCAAACTCATGCCCATCGAGTCGGTGATGCCATCCAACCATCTCATCCTCTGTTGCCCCCTCTCCTCCTGCCTTCATTCTTTCCCAGCATCAGGATTTTTTCCAATGAGTTGGCTCTTCGCATTAGGTAGCCAAAGTATTGGAGCTTCACAGCAATTCTCTAATTCCTGTTTGTTAGATGTATGACTGAAGCGTGAATGAATGTGTTCTTTTTGGGCGGCTTGGTTATCATCAGCCTCCAGGAAAACCTAAAATAGTGACGAGGCCACAGTGACTCATCACCAGGATGAGTCATTCTGTGATGTCCAAAGGGACATCTCTGTGCTGCAGAAAACTGTGATGGCCAGTTTCCTTCCTAAATCCTGGACAGAAGATGCAGCTGCTGAAAAGAGGGGTGACTGTCACGAGATGCCATGAACCCAGGCTTTCCAAGGGGACCCCTGCCTCCCTCAGCCCCACCTGACACTGGGCTGAGGCGGCGAGCGGGGGGTGGGGGAGGTAGGACCTCACCCCGTTCTCACATCGGCCTCCTCGGCAGACGAGGGACAGTCAGGCCCTCTGCCTTCACCAGGGAGGCTAGTCTTGCATCAGGACCGCACATCCACGACCCCTGACTTGCTTCTTGGTCCCTGACTGACCCATCCTGGGGCTCCTCTCCCTAAGAGGAAAGGGAAGACTTACTGACGACACCTTCCTGCCAGGCACCCACTCCTGCCTGGCTCCTGGAGGATCACTGATTGAATAAACACACACGTCTCCTAAGAGCAAAGGATAAATTTCAGGGACAATGTGCTGTAAATGCAGTGTTTTTCTTTTTCTTTTTTTAATAAAGAAACATTTTCCAGAAGGAAAGAAGCATTTTTCCAAATGAAACGGTCTTCAGAGACGTGAATAGGCCCATAGCACAGACTTGCATAGTTACAGAGCCGTTTTAGAATTCCTTCATAGGACCTTTATTTCTGGAAGGGAAAAAAAGATCAGTAAACTTGTTTTCCCAAATGAGACGTCTAGACAAAAAGATAAAGAATCCATGTCTGGGTTGGAAAAAACGTACTCGTACCTACGTAACATGGCAGTATTCAACCAGCTCCCCCGCTGTTGTTAGCTGTCAACATACCAGCAGCAGCTGCGGCTGGACCGGCCTCAGTCAGCCCACGACATGCAATAGCTTTAATGAACATAATCAGAGTGTCTCCACCTCTGTTTGGGCGCTGAAAAGACACAGCCCTTTCCTTGGAAGAGCAAACACAAAACACGACAATTACAGTAAGGGAGGGCCCAGCCTAGGAGGAGCTGGGTTCTCACAGCAGCACATGGAGCAGAGATTACATGCATGTTAAAAAATTAAGATAAGAAAAGAAATAGAGTATGTAACTCACTAAATGGTTAAAGGAAGCAGAGGAAATAAAGAAAGCATGGTTCTCCCCTCCCTCCTGTAAAAAAAGGGGAAGGAAAAGAAAACCAGAAACATCCGCCCTGCCAAGGGGATGTCTGTGCCTCCCCTGAATCCATGTGCTGAAACATTATGGCCAGAGTGACGGGGCTAGGAGGCGGGGCCTTTGGAAGGTGATGGGTCACGGGGGTGGAGCCCCCTGAGGGGAAGAGTGTCTGTGTGGAAGAGCCCCCGAAGAGCTCCCTGGCACCTTCCGACCTGTGTTACTGTAGCTGTTGCTGTTCAGTCGCTCAGTCGTGTCCGACTCTTTGCAACCCCATGAATCGCAGCACGCCAGGCCTCCCTGTCCTTCACCATCCCCCAGAGTTTGCTTAAACCCATGTCCATCGAGTCGGTGATGCCATCCAACCATCTCATCCTCTGTCGTCCCCTTCTCCTCCTGCCCTCAATCTTTCCCAGCATCAGGGTCTTTTCCAACGAGTCGGCTCTTCTCATCAGGTGGTCAAAGTACTGGAGCTTCAGCTTCAGCCTCAGGCCTCCCTGTGAATATTCAGGGTTGATTTTCTTTAGGGTTGACTAGTTTGATCTCCTTGCAGTCTGAGGAACTCTTAAGGGACTCTCACTCTGTTTTGTGAAGCTGGAGCAAAAGATAGCCATCTAGGAAGTGAGCTCTCATCAGACACGGAATCTGCTAGCACCTTATCTTGGGCGTCCCAACCTCCAGAAGAGTGAGAAAGAAATTCTTGTTGCTTATAGCCCACCAAGTCTCTGGTACTTCATGATAGCACCCTGAACAGACTACGACCCCCTAGAAAACTTGTCCTATCTTGTCCAAGAGGTGGAGTGTCTCCTTTAGGTCCACCCAAGCTGCGTTTACTGCCCTGCAGTGACCAGGTGGTATTTAAATAGCCCCTGCTGGTAAGTTTTGTTCTCGGAATTTAGCCAGGGTTTCCCTTAGAAGGGGCCTGCACAGAAAAGCTTGCATGTGTTCTCCAGCGATTCCTACTAGAAAGCCAGCGCCACCTACAGAGAAGAGCCTCAGTTCGCAGAGCCTTCATTCACTGATGTGTGCAGATGGGGAGATTCCCTGTGCTCAGTTTAATGGATCTGCTACAGGCCAGGACTTGAACATGCATTTTTAGCTCACCTACACCATTATTCTTCAGCTCCAAGGGCCCCGCTGGCCTGTGTGTGTGACGGGGGCCCAGCTTGTGTGACAATGGCGCTTTAGCAGAGCCTTACTGGTCCCCCCAGGTGACAGCTGGCACAGGTCCCCCGGGGCCGAGGCCTCTGAACCCCGGCCGTGTGCGTGCCTCCGTGCCCATCCTCGGGTCTGAGGCTGGCACCCTCCCCCAGGACTGGACTGGGGAATGGCGACCCTCTGACCCTCCAACCGAGTCCCATCCTTCGTCCATCCCTGACGTCACCCTGGCACCACACCCGCCATACGGCTGGGCCCCGAGGGGTGACAGAGAACCTTGTCGAGCGCATCTGGAGAAGGAGAGGATCCGGCATCCATGCCAGCTGAGGGTGGTGGCACCCGGCAAGCGTCTGGTGGTCCTTCCTGGGGCCAGTGGTCCCTGACGTCCCCTGACAGTGCGACCTGCAGCTGCTCTAACAAAGGACCACGAACTGGGGGGTGGGTGGGGGGGCTTCAAGCACAACGCTTACTCTCCCTCACTTCCAGATCCAGAAGTTCAGGGTCAAGGTGTCGGCAGGGCCGGGCCCCTCTGGAGGCTGGAGTGGCGGCAGGGAGTCTGTCTGGGCCCCTCTCCTGGCTTCTGGTGGATCTGGCAGGCTTGGTGCTCACTGATCTGGAGACGCGCTGCCCAGGGCTCCGCCTCCATGGTCACAGGACCATCCTTCCTGTGCGTGTGCCCTATTCTCTCCTCGGTCAGGACGACCCCTGCCCTCCACGCCAGGATGATCTCATCTCGAGAGCCTTAACTGAATTACATCTGCCAAGACCCTTTTTCCGATTAGGGTCCCATTTGTAGATTCCCAGCAGATGTATATCCTGGGAGACACCTCTCCACCCACGGCACCCTGTCAGCACAAGCGATGGAACAGTGAACCCCTTGCCCGGGGCTACAGTGTCCTTAAACACCGTGCCGCAATGACAAGAGCTTAATTTTTCCTGCTTCCAGGCCTGCAGTTGGACTGGCTCCACAACCCCTCCGGGCTGTGGGTTGGGCTCAGGTCTGCCCCACGTGATGGTGGATGGTTGGAGCTCAAGAGGTGAAGACAGAACACTCCGGCACATCTGAGGTCTCTGCTGCTGTCCTGTCCCTCAAACCTGCCACCTGGATGAGCCAGAGTGGGGTATGCACGCCTCCGCTTTGGTGGGGAGTGGTGAGGTGACAGGGTGTGAATATGCAATCCCACTGCAGGGGGAGGAATGGGACCAGGCGCCCCGCTTTCCAGAGGGTGCACTCAGGAGTGTCACGGCTGGGTCGCAGGGCGTGCAGACCCCGCTGACCAAGCACTGCCAGGTGACCCCCAGTCCCGCGTCCACCAGGGCCACAGGGGGCCCTACATGGCCATGGGCCGGCCGACGCTTGGCACCTCCAAATCTCCAGCTTGTGCCAATCAAATGGGTATGAGGTGATATCACGATGTTTTAATTTGTGTTTATCTGATGAGCTGTGGCATGAACGTTTCTTTATTTGCTTACTGTCTCTTTGGATTTCCTTTATGTAATTAGCCCAAGACTCTTCATCCATCTTTCTGTTGTCATCTTTTCCTAGTTGGCGCAAGAATGCTTTTTAATTGTTTGTCAGTTTTGGACATTACACTGTCTTCCTCCAGCCCTGCTGTCTATTCCTCATAGTTTTTTTTCTTTTTCTGGTATTTTATTTTAAATTTATATGTAATTTCCTTTTATCATGCCTCATAGTCCTTTATTTAGAAGTTTCATTTAAGAAGTCCTTCTCTGCTTTCAAGGTCACAGAGACATTTATCTGAATTTTCCACCATGAACATTATAGTTTCATCTCTCACACTGAGGTTTTCCTTTTACCCAAGTCCATCTTCCTGTGTAGGGTCTGGTAGGGATCCAGTTTTAATTTTCTTTTCTCCAGGAGAATCAATTTTAATTCATGAAGTTCCTTACACTTTAATTTCTCAATTTATTCCTAAGGAGAGTTTTTTTTCCCTTCTAATAGATGCAGTTATCGTTTTTCTCCTGGAAAAAGACTGGTATGATTTGTACAGAAAATCAGAGCTCTCATAGCTGGTAGCTACAATTTCTTGTGAAAATACAGGGTGTCTACTGGTGACCTAGCTGTGGCACCATAAATGAGTTTTAAAAATTGATTTCTAGCTTAGCAGTTGGAGGAATCATTAAACTTGACATTTTGTTTGAAGTTGGAGCCCTTATAAGAACTAAAAATAATTCCAATTTATCCTGTGTCCTGGAAGGGTGATTTCATGGCCTATATACTAAACATAATGAGAGTGAGGCATTTCCAACTCTAATTGCAAAAACTTAATTTCATCACAATAGTGACTGGGGATGTAGTCACTGCTTTCTTTTTGTGTCTTGGTTTTGTTGCTTTCAGTAAAAATGCTGATTTCTCATTCCCCGCCCCCCTTTCTCTGTTTTCTTTTGGATTCACACACCAACTTCCTCCTTTTTTCTCTTTTAATTTGTAGTTTATTGTGAAAAATGCAGAAATGTGAGTAAGCAAATATCTGAGTAAATTCACCTTTCTCCTTTTTCTTTACTGACTTTAGTTGAAATATAACCATATACAGAAAAATGCACAAGCCATAAATGTACAGCAGTATGAATTTCACAAAGTGTACACATTACATAACCACCTCCTGGATCAAGAAACAAAAATTACTGCCCAAGACGGGCCTTGGTCTCTTTCAGTAGTTACCCGCCCTCACCAGGGGTGGCGCTGCGCGCGCGCGCGCGCGTGTGTGTGTGTGTGTGTGTGTGTGTGTATATACACGCGCGCGCGTGCGCACGTGCTCAGTCCTGTCTGACTCTGCAAACCCAAGGACTGTAGCCCACCAGGCTCCTCTATCCATGTGGAGTCTCCAGGCAAGAATACTGGAGTGGGTAGCTGTGCCCTCCTCCAGGGGATCTTCCCAGCCCAGGGATTGAACCCAGATCTCCTGCACTGGCAGGTAGGTTCTTTCCCACTACGCCGCCTTCAGCAGAAAGATTTTGTGAAACTCACCCACATTGTGTTGCGGGTCAGGACTTCACCCATTTGCATTCCTGTGTGGTGGTCCATTGCTCAGATGTACCACAATTTATTTATCCATGTGATGCCTGTAATGTCTGCTACTGTTACCGACATTCATTTATTTCTGCTTGGGCTTGTGGGGGATGCTGCTGCTGTGACATTTTCACTTGTGTCTTTTGGTGTAAGAGTGAGCTTCCCTGTTGGATATATACTCTGGGAGTGAAACTTCTGGGAGACAGGATGTGTGTGTATATCCTGCCAGACAGTTTTCTGAAGTGATTGTACCAGTTCACACCCACTAATGTGCGTGCTGCATGCTAAGTCGCTTCATCATGTACGACTCTTTGCGACTCTGTCTATGGGATTCTCCAGGCAAAAATCCTGGAGTGGGTCGCCATGAGTGCATATTCTGAAGTCTTCATATCGGTGCTAACATTTGTCCTGTCTTTTTCATTGTGTCCTCCTTTTGGGTGGGAATTTAATTGGTGTGGTTTTCATTTGTTCTTCTTTGATGACTAACAAAGTGGAGCACTTTTTCATGTATGTTGGCCATTCACCCTCTTTTGTAAAGTTCCTATTTTTCCATTATTTATTGGTTTGGCTGTCATTTCCTCATTGATTTATGAATTGCTAAAAATATGTTTTCATAATATCAGTTCTTTACGCATTACATACATCTCCCTCACTTTGTGGCTTGCCTTTTTCTTCTCTCTTAATAGTATCTTTTTATGACTATTATAGAAGTTTCTAGTTTTGATACAGTTCAGTTTTTCGTCTTTCTTCTTTATGATTAGTACTCTGTGGGTCTTATTTAAGAAAAACATGCCTGTTTCAAAAGCTTGAAGGTATCCTCCTAGGTTTTCTTCTGAAAAACCTTATTTTTTTTTCATATTTTGATCCACATCACTCCTGGAACTGATTTCTCTGAGTGAGTCGTTTGCAACATAGGTATCAAGATGCATTTTGCTTTGTATTTGGATATTTATCAATATTTAACTATCATCATTTATTGAAAAGACTATCCTTTTGGTTAGCATCACTGACTCAATGGAAGTGAATGTGAGCAAACTCCAGGAGACAGTGTAGAACAGAGGAGCCTGGCGTGCTGCCGTCGATGGGGTCACAAAGAGCCGGACACCACTTAACTACTGGACAACAACGACGATCCTTTCCCCACTGTGTAGTGGGGTCGCTTTGGCTCAAAGAGGTGACCACATCTGCATGTGCCAATGGCAGACACTTCATCCAGCAAGAGGGGGAGGCTGTGTCCCTGCTTCCCACCCCTTGACTCCGAGCAGGCCTTGTGCCCCATCCTGACAAGAGAATATGGTGGGCCCAGCTGCGCCAGTTGTGGGCTCAGCCCCGAGACACCTGGCACATCTACCCTCATGCCTGGGGAGGTCAGCTGCTGTGTAAAGAGTCTGACTGCTGAGACCGCCATGCTGGAAGAGCGCTCAAGCGAGCCACTCGGAGACCACAGTGGGGGAATGGATGCCCATGGCCAAGGGCCAGAGCTCAGGCCTGGCTAGATGGCCATGGCCAGCTGTTCTGGCCAGTTCCATGGAGTCTGGGTTGCTCCAGCTGAGCCCCAGTCATTGTGGGGCAGAGTGAGCCGCTCGCTGTGCTCTGGCTGAAATTCCTGACAACGACCATTGGGGAGCTTGCCCCACAGTGACGGCCTCTGAAGCAGCTCTGCGTCCTGGTATGCGGGTCTAATTCCCCTGTGACAGCACCTCAGCATCTTAGTCACTGCCAGTCTACGTGAGGCCCTAGAGTCTGCTTACATGGGTCCTCCAGCGTCCTTCTTCAAGACTGCCGCGGCCATTTCTGGTCTTCTACATTTTACGATATATTTTAGAATTAGTTTGTCACCTTCAAGAAACCCACTGCTAGGGTTTTATTGACACCTCATTGAATTTCAATCCATATTGGGAGCTATTTGTAATATTGAGTCTTCCATTCTATGAACATGAAGTATGTCTCTAGTCATAAGGTCTGTGATGTCGGACAGTTTTCAGAGCAGATCGTTAGATTTATTCACAGGTATTTGAAGTTTCTGATGCATGTGTGTGTGTGTTTTACATTTATTCACTACTTTTTGCTAGTATATAAAAATACAATTAATTTTTGTATGTTAGCCTTGTATTTAGTGACCTTGAAAAATTTGATTGTTGATTCTAATAGATGAGATTCTTTTGAATCTTCTGCATATAAAATCATATTATTTGTGAATAATAATATTGCATTTCTCGTGTTCCACTTGTATGCTTTTTATTGCCTCTTCTTGCCTTATTGCACTGGCAAGAACCTCCAGCACAATGTTAATAGGAATGGTGATGGCGAGCAGTGAATATCTTTACCTAGTCTCTGATTTCTGAGGGAACGCTCTCATACTTTTTCACAAGTATTTTGTAGCTATTCTTTATCAGATTAAGGACATTCTCTTTTTTTTCTGTTTATAAGAGGTTTTATTTTTAATCATGAAAGGATATTGAATTGGACATTTTGCCATGTTCAAACAGCTTTTGATCAGGGTCAGTTTATACTAGAGAGATATAAGCCAGTAATTATCATTAAAGGTCGCTGTTGGGGACCAACAGGACAGTTGGGGATCAGGAAAGCCCAGCAGGCTGGGACTAACAGGGTGTCCCACGATTTCCACAGGTGTGTTTCATTTACTCATCCACTCAAACAGTGTCATTGAAGGTCTACTGCTGCTAGTTACTGGGATGGCTTCCCTGGTGGCTCAATGGTAAAGAATCCACCTGCCAACACAGGAGATACAAGAGACATGGGTTCGATCCCTGGGTCAGGAAGATCCCCTGGAAGAAGGCATGGCAACCCACTCTAGTATTCTTGCCTGGAGAATCCCATGGACAGAGGAGCCTGGCAGACTATGGTCTATGGGGTCATAAAAGAGTCAGACATGACTTAGTGGCTAAAAACCACAAAACAAGTTACTGGGGTACGATAGTGCATGGTAAGGAATTGACACTTGTCCAAAACAGGTCACTGGATTCCTGGTGGCTCAGTCAGGTCATTGCCCTTGGCGCCTGGGATCTAGTCTCAGAGCCCCTAGAACGTCCTGCCTGCTAGGAGCACCTGTTTGCCCGGGACCTTGGTCACACTGGACAGTCTGACAACATCCTTAGATGGGCTTTGGCCAAGTAGTGCTGGTAGATCCCCACGGAGACTGGAGACTGGAATTAGCCACGTGTCAATAAAGCCATCCACATGGCTCAGTCAGTAAAGAATCCGCCTGCCAGTGCAAGAGATACAGGTTCAATCCCTGGGTGGGAAAGATCCCCTGGAGAAGGGAATGGCAACCCACTCCAGTATTCTTGTCTAGAGAATACCATGGGCAGAAGAGACCCTGCCAGGCTACAGTCCATGGGGTCATAAGAGCCGGACCTGACCTAGTGACTAATGCACCGCCATGTGACGGAGCCCCCCGTGAAAGCTCTGAAGCTGGGCATGGCTGGCTTCCCTGGTGGCTGTGTTCCATGAACTCTGCTGCCCGCTGATGCTGTGAGGGTCACCCTGTCCTGACTTCACGGGGGGAGAACGATGGATGCTCTGCGTTTGGGCCCCTCCCGGACTTTTCCTTGGTTGATTTTATCTGCAGCTTCTCCCTGTAACACATGGTAACTGTGGGTATAACAGCTTTTATGAGTTCTCTGAGTCCTTCTAGCGAGTTATTACATTTGTGGGTGATTTGGGGAACCTCAAAGTTTGCAACTGATGTCAGAAGCGAGGTACCTTCTGTGGATTGTTCTCTCTAACTGATCAGTTGGCTAACTCTTCACCAACAGTGAGAGTATACGAGTTCCTGCCCTCAGCAGTAGATGGTCTAGTGGGGATGCTTATCCTTCAGAGTCACACTCCCCAAACTGTGTCCAGATGAGGGCCAATGAAACAAGATTCGAAGGTCAGGTAAATTGCCACATCCCTCGTCCTCCACTTGAAGAATCATACCAGTGGTTTCAAACCAAAGCCCCTGAAAAATAGGTGTTAGAGAAGCTGGTTGATATTTTTAGCTAGCTTTCCCAAACATGTCTTTATCTCACGGCATTCTTTATCTTTCTTGATCTGATGCCTGGTAATTTATTGGGGAACAATGTGCTTTGGAAAATGCTGTCCCAGGAGACGATGACAGATAGTGTGTCCTGGGAGCTTCCCAGGTGGCTCAGCGGTAAAGCGTCTGCCTGCAAATGTGGGAGACCCAGTTCCATCCCTGGGTTGGCAAGACTCCTGGAGGAGGGTATGGCAAGCCACTCCAGTATTCTGCCTGGAGAATCCCATGGACAGAGGAGCCTGGCGGGCTGCAGTCCGTGGGGTTGCAGAGAGTCAGACATGACTGAAGCGAGCAAGCAGCAGCTGCAGCAGTGTGTATCTGAGCTCTTCCTGTGTGCTGCGTGCCTTGCAGAATGACCTCATTTAATCTTTACTACATCCCTGAAAGCGTGTTGCACCCCTGTTTGACAAATAAGGAAACCAAGCTGCAGCAAGAATAAATATTTCCTACACAACCGCAGTTTGAAAGGTGGGGCTCAGGTTGGCCTGCCCCTGGAGCCCTCTCCTCCATACAGGATGACGGCCGGCAGACCCCCAGGTGTCCTCAGGGTGGGGAGGAGAGGAGTTTTGTAGGTAGAGGGTCCACGGATTTATGCAGACATCCTAAATCTTCCATCCCGAGAATCTTGTAAGATGGAAAGCTACAGCCATCAGGGTGTGAGGTGCCCTTCTGCAAACGGACATTTTAGGATTGGGGGCAGAACTGTTCCCATTGACAGGATGCGTCCTTTTCAGGGACACTTCTAAAGAGGAGCCAGAACTTTTACTCCCTTCCTTCCCCCCCCCCCCCCCCGAGCACAGAGCAAATGGTCAGCCTGTGCGACGTCCAGGGCTGAGCGGTGTGGACCCAGCCCCAGGCGTGGGAGGATGTGGAGGTCAGGGTTTGGGGTGGACAGTCCCCAAGGACTGTTCTTGTCAGCAAGGGCTCGGGAGAGGGCTTGGAAAGCAGCGCAGGGGCGTTTGCACAGGTAGATGCAGGGCGAGAAGCCTTGCAGGGGGTGTTTCGTGTGTCTGGTTCACACACAGCTTCTGGTGATTCAGTCCTTTGTCCCCAGGGGAGTCCACTCCAAGGGAGGACCCCTGAGCCCTGCAGCACACGTGGCTGCTATGGGACACACACCTTAAGCTCTTCTCTCATCCATCCTCTCAACCGCCTTCTGAAGAAAAAACTGCTGTTGCTAATATTTTCCAGGTGAAGACCTAGCCTCGGAGGGGACAAACGGCTTGCTCAAGGTCACCCGGACGGTGAGGGGATGTCTGGGGTTGGAAGCAGGCTGCCTCTGGTCTGCTGATGAATGAGCCGGAGGCCCCGGGGCCCCAGGAGGGTCGCGTCATTCTCTGGAATCCCTGGAGTCAGGTTCTGTTTCTCCTTTTTCCATCTGTTGGCTCCAGCAGCTTTGGCCATATGGTGACGTCAACTCCCAGGCAGGTTCATTTTCTTCTCAGGAAGGGGTGCTAAGATGCCGGGTGTTGCAAACCGCAGAGGCAAAGGGGAGGGAGACACCTGGGTCGATGCTGCGTGGACACAGAAGCTCAGAGGAGGGGCATGCTGGGCATCTCGGTGGGCACGTGGCGTGCCACAAAGAAGCGAGATCCCAGCAGTTCCCACGTGGTCCAGTGGTTAAGACTCCGCATGTCCACTGCAGGGGCAAGGGTTCAGTCCTGCATGCCACCGTGTGGCATGACCGAAAATAAAAAAAAACAAAACCCTGTCAATTCAGAGACATCTAGGATGGGATGGTGAAGCAGGACCCTGACCGAACCAAGGACCAGGCTCACGAGTCTTTATCCAGAGCTCTTTTCACTAGACACTGGCGCGATCTGCAGGACCAGGACTCAGAGAACCCCAAGCACCTGTGTAGAGAGAGACCCCCTTCCCTGCAAAGGAGCAGCACACTCGTCAGCCACGCTCTTAATATAATAGAAAACCGGAGCCCTTCTTGCTGCCCAGCGCCGGCAGCTCCAGGGCGCCATCAGCCCGAGTCCATTTTTCATACCTTTGAATCCACCTTCCAGGACTCTGGAAGCTGGGAGTCCAAAGGTCTGGGGTGTTCTTACTTGGAAAGTTGCCGTTTTTAATGATTTGTTTGAATCTTATGAAATGGCCGTTTTGTAGGTCAGCTTGGCCGCATGTCAAAACTTCACTCGGGTCCAGCGAATAATGAGAGCGTGAATGGTGGAAGGACCTCTGTGACGTGCGAGAGGGCTGGTGGAGAGTGGACGAGCAGGGGGCTGGAGGGGCAGCTGCTCTCCGCGGGCGGAGGGGCTGCTGGAGTGGGTGCTCCCAGGCACGGCGGCAGGGAGGGTGAAGGCGGGGGTCAGAGCTGCGGAGCTGGCGCTGGGGCTTCAGAGAGTGGGTGCCAGTCACGGAGGCCAGGGGGCCTGGCTGACAGTGGCAGATCCCGGAGCAAGGGCGGCAGAGGTGGTCCTGGCTCTCAGGGCTGGGGCTCTGGCCGTTGTTAGACGGGCACGAGGCGGGCGCCGTCAGCACTCCCATCTTCCTGAGGCCAGAAGCGTTTACGGATGTTTAAGGCACTTGTGTGTGTAGACAAGTGCGTGTGTGTGCATGCCAAGTCGCTTCAGTCATTTCCGACTCTTTGTCATCCTATGGGCTGTAGCCCGCCAGGCTCCTCTGTCCATGGGATTTTCCAGGCAAGAATACTGGAGTGGGTTGCCACGCCCTCCTCTAAGGGACCTTCCCGACCCAGGGATGGAGCCCGTATCTCTTACGTCTCCTGCACTGGTGTTTGGGTTCTTTACCACTGGTGCCACTTGGGAAGCCCAAGCATAAGCTAATGTTATTTTAAAACTGCTGTCAGCAAGTCATTTCTACCTTTCCACATTCTGTGTTTCCTTCACATTCTGACTCTTTCAACAAGACTCGACCCCTGAGGGCGCCCTGGCGCTGACCCTTCCTTGACTCGAACTGGAAACATTGAGGTAAATAGAGATACTTTCTACTGTCTGCTTCAGCCTCTGTCTAGGGTCGCTGGCTTGTTCTCGCCTGCTCATTTCCCACCATACTCAGGGCAGGACTGAGCTCCCGCTAAGTGCAGCGTTAGGACATCACTGGCGCTGAGAACATGAGGCCAAGCTTGACTCAGAGGAACGAGCTAGATTCAGGCCAGAGTGGGGTCCACCCAGACCTCTGGGGTCTTGAGTAAAGACCGGAAGGAGCTAGGAGTATCCCAGCACGGAGGAAGTGATGCTGGAGGGCTCCTCAGACCTGTGTGTGATGGGGCACTGGTCTCCGCTGTGTGAATCCGAGAGAGCCTCCGTGTCTCTACTGGGCAGGGATGGGGCAGGGGAGGTATGGACTTGAAAAGAGAAATCACCATCATCACCGATGGCCACCTCCAGGCTGGCCGGCACGCCCGCTCCTGACTCTCTGGTACGTGCTGAGCCTTTCAGGAGCCTTGGTTCTAAGGGACCTCAGCATTCCATGGGCATCAGGAGCTTTGCGGGGCAAGAGTGTGGGTCTCATGATGTTTTTACTTCAAGCCGCAGGTCGGGGAACAGACAGGATGAGTTTAGGGAAAATGAAGTGTGGGAAGGTGGCAGCCTAAATTTGACTCCACCCCGGGAAAGGGGTCCTCACAGGGACTCCCTCCTCGGTTTCCATGGCTACGCAGCATCCTGAAGGAGGCCCTTTCTCGGTAAAGAACTCCTGCTCAACAGTGTCATTTTGTGTAAAAATGTTCCAGAATGCCAGTTAGAAAGTCAGGTGCAAGAATCACACAGTTTGGGGTCCCAAGTAGTTTCCCTGACCTGCCGGTCACCCCTCCCAGGGACCCTCTGCCTCTGTGACGCATTGAGATGCTGTCCACACTGGTCCCGCCTCCTCCCAGCGAACCCTGAACCGACC
Organism: Bos taurus; assembly: GCF_002263795.3. Taxonomy (NCBI): domain Eukaryota; kingdom Metazoa; phylum Chordata; class Mammalia; order Artiodactyla; family Bovidae; genus Bos; species Bos taurus. The sequence goes on along the minus strand of NC_037331.1, from coordinate 117,037,548 downwards.
TTGGGGGGAATCTCAGCTCTGCATCACCTGGCTTCTCTGCAGAGGCTGCCACTCCTCCCAAAGTTCGGTTTTGCAAACTTGTAATGTATTTTACAGAATAATGGCTCTGGATCTCAAATTCTTCCTTTCTGTAACATAAAACATCATTTTGTTATACTTTGAGGATAAATGTTATGTTTATTCAACTGTTCGAAAAGATATGTATGTACATGTGTGTGCGTGGGCACTAAGTTTTCTCAATCGTATCCGACTCTCTCTGACCCTGCCAGGCTCCTCTGTCCATGGGATCCTCCAGGCAAGAATACTGGAGTGGGTTGCTGTGCCCTCCTCCAGGGGATCTTCCTGACCCAGGGATCAAACCCACGCCTCGTGCATCTCCTGCCTTGGCAGGCGGGCTCTTTATCATTAATGCCACCTGGGAAGCCCATGCATGTATACACTAAATATCAATGTAAGTTGCCATTCAATTATAAAAATCAATGATTTATTTATCAGTTACTCATTATGTTTTGTAAAGAGAACATATTTAGAATCTTTAATAGTACTTTGTTACTGTTCATCTTCGAAATATCCATACATTTTTCACGATTTTGAAACTAAAATGGTACCAGCACTTATATCAATGCTGCAACTCACTCTCCTCCCTTCTCTACCTCCCCACCTCCCAGCCACTGCCATTCCACTTATTTTTCCCTCCGGGTTTTCTTCATGAGTCTCCTTGGTAGGGACCTCCTCGTCTTTGTTAATAAAGCTTTATTGGAACACAGGTGGCCCACCTGTTCACATTTGTCCTGCAGTCCACAGAATTCCAGCCTCAGGCACCAGCCGGCTGGCTGACTCCTCGCCTATATTAGTTTTGCTGGTGATTACCTTAGGTCTTTTGAAGCTGCTCTTGTTCATGTTTGTTTTATTCAACATTTTATTCATTTATTTTTGAGATTTTGTGGTTTTCTCAAGACTGTATTTTTAAACTTTTTCTTTTTTTTTAATGACGGATGTGATTTGACCTCTGCTCTGCATTCTGCTATGTGAACCGTTTAGGGGAAAGCATCTTCCTAAGGCAAGCAGGGATCGAGAGTCCTGCCTCGTGTGCCGTGAGGTCGGCCCACCTTTCTGGCTAACTGGCCGTTTGCAGCACCTTCTCTTACTTGGTCCTTCTGCGTGTCAGCAGGTGTTGATTTTCCCTCCTCCCCCTGGCTACTTCTCACCTTTTCTGGGAATGACACAGTTTCTTGAGTGTATTTCCTGCTTAAACAGATGGAAACAAGTAGACATTCATGCTTCATAAGCTGACAGATAATATTAATAGAAGAGACAAAACATCCGAACAAGCAAATGTGTTCTGCTCACTAGTATCAATAAAGACTTACGACCTACACCCCAAGGTAGCACCGCTTCCGTTGCTCTGCACCGCTTCACCATGGGGTGCATCTCTAAGTCACTATAACTAACCCACATTTCTGTCTGTTGTCTTATTTACCACGTGCTTTCCCTGAGCTAGATGGCAGCTCACCCGCCTCCCGCAGGCCAGGGGTGGTAAGTGGCACAGCACTGGGGTCTGTAAGTATTTCTCGCCCAAGTCAGTGAATGGGAGAGTTTCGGTGGGGTCCTGGGGAGGTCTAACTGTGTTCTAGGGAGCTTGCAGGCGTAGGGGCGGAGCCTGGAGGTGCATGAACTTGGGAGCCCGGGGCGACGGCTCTCGTAGGTTCACAGGTTACCGGTGTGCCTTGGGACCTTCAGGAGACCCTCGCCTAGGCCAGGCCCCAGACACAGAGCAAGGGGAGGATGGTCGTGACAAGGGAAGGCATACGGGGATTGGGGGCAGGTTTCAGGCTGGGGAGGTGGCTCTCCTGCCACGTGGAAATTCTGAATCCCTGAAACTGAGGGAAATGTGCATGACCCCCACCTCCCGCCCCTGAAAGAGTGTTCAGGTTAAGGTCTACCGCGGCTCTGGCAAGCCAGGCTGGCTCTTCCCGACCTCTGCCCTCCCTCCTTCTGGGCTGAAGCCAGCCTGAGCCCTGATGGGCCCCAAGGGCCTGGCTTCACCCTCAGCCATGCCTGTTTCACCTGGGCCTGCCCGGGACTCTGGGACCGATGCCCAGGAGCCAGACCTCTGCTGTCTCCTCTGTGACATGCCTCTAGGGGAGTCCAGTGGGCACCTCTGCTTATAATCACCTGCCTTAATTACGGAGGGCCTCTACCTGTGCCGGCGGCTGCCGCGTGTGCGATGCACCAGTTGAAAGCACAGGGAAAGGAGAGGTCTTACAGGCGGGAGGGGGCGTCCAGACGGGGCTGCAAGCGTCCGTCACCCGCCCGTCGTCCACCCACCGCGGCCGCCTGGAAGTGGGTGTAATTATTGTGCATTAGATTATAACCTGCAGGGATTTGTGGGCAGTTCAGAGAGAGGCACCCCAAATGACACCCCGTCTAATCAATTCTTTTGAGTTTCTGTTATTTCAAATTGGGCTCTGGTTCCAAATCTTGATATGACCCACGGGCAGGAATTACAACTCCGCACCCCTTCACGGCGGCCGAGCCCGATGTCAACACATAATTGCCTGCCTTTGGCCCATTATTTCCAACAGTCAGTCGAGGGCCCGTGGCTCTCCAGCCTGGACATGTTTTGATGATGTCAGGGCTGCCTGGGAGTTGATGACTTAATTTTCTCTGAAACTGCGACATCATCTGTCACTGCCCAAGACAATGAACATCACAGCGGTGGTGCAGTCACTTCTGATTTGGGGAAGACGGGTGAGGGTGGACACGTCCAGCTCGGTCTGGATCAGCGGAAGGGGAGGGGAGCTGTTTAGCATCCTGGTGAAAATTCTCCTGGTTGGAACGTGGCAAAAAAACCCCACAGTAACTTCCCCGGGAGGAGCAGGAGCCCTGCTGGCCTTCTCGTGCTTTAGGAAGACAATGTTGATCCTTTCACGTCTATTTCTCTCCCTGAAACACACACGCTGGAGAGCTGGGTCACAAAGGCTTGGGACCACGGAGGATGAATCCTCATAGGACTGCGCTGCAGCCGCTGAATCAGGAGGAGAAATCCCAGCAGACAGCGAGGCCTCGACCAGGAGAGCCGTGAGCCCCGCTCCCGTGGTGATGACAGTGGGGCTGGCGTCCGGCAGGTGTGGGGACACATGCTTACATGATGTCACAGACACTTCTCGTCGTCTCTGGGCCCTCCTTGTCACAGCTTCATTCTCAGGTGGATGTGCTCCACAGGGCGGGAAAGCTGACCACTGGCAGAGCCAGTGGACTCCCACCAGGAGACACTTCGGAATCCCGCCAGGAGACAGTCCCTCTTCCTACGAGGAGCACGCCCAGACTGCAGGCAAGGCTCCGCTGGCCCTGGTGGGGTCGCTTGCTACCCGGAGCCAGTTAGACAATGGGAGGTTGGTGGCGCCAGCCTGAGTCGTGGGTAGAGGGCACCGTGATCGTGTTCTCCCAGGACCATCTTGAGTGGAAAAGCAGTGACACCTGTGTCCCTGAGGTCCCAGCTAGAGCAACGGCACAGAAGAAAACATAACGCATGCACTCCACAAAAACAAGAGCCAGAGGGGACGGTGACATTCCCCCAGGATGGGCAACAGCAGGAAGTGGTTCCACCTGCAGGCCTCCAAGGGGATGGAGTGGTGTCCGAACTGCCCAGGATGGAGGCTGGCCCGGCCCAGCCCAGGCGCCGACAGTGCCGCCCGCTGACGGCAGCCCACAGCGACGCACAGGGGAAGCAGCCGATTACCATCCACTCACCTGCTGTCGGGTACGGTCAGCCTCCCAGAGTCTCTGTGGTGTGGGGAGCAGGGGGCAGAGGATGGACTGGGGTAGGTGGAGACAGTCAACAGAGCACCCCAAGAGAGGCAGTGCTGGGAGGACGAGCTGTTCCCCACAGCTGCAGAGAGGCCATCTGCAAGGCTGCGGTCATCTCATCACACCGAGCTCCTCACTTGATCATCATCCCTATCTCATCTAATTAACAGGACGTGGACTGTGCCAAGATAACCCGACGAGTGTGAAAGACCCATGAAGACTGGGGAACTGCAAGAAAGGAGACAAGAGGGGCTTGCTCTGCAGCCCAGGGCAGTCCTAGTGGACAGAGAGTGGGAAATCCCGCATGAAGTCCAGGCATCTGGGGTTCCTGCAGTGTCAGCCGCTCAGCAGCTGTCTGAACGTGGTTGTGGGGGTGTTCAGTCTCCCCCGCCGGCTGTCCCTGCGGCCAGCACAGCATCTCCACGGCCTCACATCACTGGTGACTAGCTGCCGTGTGCTCCTCGGTGGACACTGCGTGCTCCGGCCTCGGCCTGACCGTATGTGCCCTTCCCTCCCACACTAACTGATTGGCAGAACTGAGCAGACCAAAGGGCTGAACGGCAATCACATAAGAGCTTCCTGGAGGCGAGCAGCAGGCAGGAGGTTCCGGGTCCCTGGAGTAAAGCCTCCCCTCAGTTCCCCCCGCCCATCCCTCCCTCCTAGGGGCACACAGGGCCTTACTGCCTTAGCTGAGACAGACCTACATACACACTACGTGGGCCAAGCCTTTGACCTGTTTCCAGTTAACTTTCAATTTATCTGCTCCTTTCCTGGCACATTAGACCCCAAGAGAGGGCATGCTTCTGAGATGGCCCTGTACCCAGCCATTGTACAGTCAGGTTTTTTAAATTAACACTGACTGAGCCCTTTGTACCAGGCTGTGGGCTAGGCATCTAGCATGAAGGTGAATGCAACACTGCTCTGCCTCCAGGTGGGGACCCAGACGGATAAAGAGCAACTGCAACATCAGGGCACAGCTCTGCACAGGGGAACTGTGCATGTGTGACTGTGGACACACATGTGAGCAGGTGCAAGCATGTGCACATGCGTGAACAGGTGCAAGCCTGTACACGTTTGTGGACATGTATGAGCAAGTGCATGTGTGTGAACAGGTGTGAGCATTTGCACATGTGAACAGGTGAAAGCGTGTCTATGTGTGTGAATGGGTGTGAGTGTGTGCATGTGTGAATAGGTATAAGAGTGCACATATGTGAACAGGTGTGAGCGTGTGTACTGTGTGAAGAGGTGTGAGCATGTGAACATGTGTGAGTGTGCACGTCTGAACAGGTGTGAGCGTGTACACGTGTGTGAAGAGGCATGATCCTATACACGTTTGTGAGCGAGTGCACGTGTGTGTGAGCCAGAAGCCCACCCAAGGGGATTACGTCTGCGCTGAGCTCTCAAGGAAAACTAAGGCTTACACGCAAAGGAAGGGGTATCACAGGGACAAGCAGAACGGCTATGAAGACCTGACGAGCGAAAAGAAACGGCGCTCTGGTGGGAGTCACCCTGCTGCTGCTGCTAAGTCGCTTCAGTCGTCTCCGACTCTGTGCAGACGGCAGCCCAGCAGGCTCCCCCGTCCCTGGGATTCTCCAGGCAAGAACACTGGAGTGGGTTGCCATTTCCTTCTTTAATGCATGAAAGTGAAAATGAAGTCACTCAGTCGTGTCCGTAGCAACCCCAGGGACTGCAGCCCACCAAGCTCCTCCGTCCATGGGATTTTCCAGGCAAGAGTACTGGAGTGGGGTGCCATTGCCTTCTCCGGGGAGTCACCCGGAGCTCCGCAAATCTGGAGATTCACCTTGACACCGAGGGCAGCCCACTTACCCTGTGGACCTGGGACTTGTTTCATCAATACTGACCTGTAACCTGCCTTCACCCACCAAGCTCGCTTTAATTATCTTTACAAACACATGCCTGCCCTCCAAGCCTTAAGAAGTCCAAACAGGTGGATGTCTGTCTCCGCCGTTTCTCAGCACCTTAGAATCAGCTGAGTGCACCAGGAATTCTGACTGGTTGAGACAGGTTGGGACCCCCATCCTCCCCTGACCCTCTCACTGGGCATGCGCGGTCCTGCCTCCTGACGTCACGGCCGGAAGTTCCGCCGGAAGGCCAGGGCGCCGCCATTTCCAAAGACCGCCTGCTAAGGACCTGGAGTTCGGGGTCGCGAGCAGAGAACGACGATTCGCTGGGTTCGTTCCTCTTTCCAGTCGCATTTCACGGCCCCTCAGCCTCCCGCCACCCTGTTTGTCCGTCCCGAAAACATCCCGGCCCCTGCCGTTCCCCAGGAGGCCTATTCTCTGGGCTTCCTTCCTCGGGCAAACCTCGGTTTCAAAAGGGGGCTCACAGTGTGTAGGGCAGAAGGGTTGGTCACCTCTGTGCTGTGCCGCCTGGGGACGCCCAGGTCCCTCCAGGTAGGGGGCCGGCCTGCCACGTGTAGACAGAGCTGCGAGTCCAGAAAGACGGAAGCTGAGGCCCTGGTGAGGTAATGTTGTAGGGGAGGATGACGCGCTGGGGTCCTGAAAGGAGGCGCGGGAGCAGGCGTGTATGCGTGTGTGTGTGGCGGGGGTGGGGTGGGGGGACGCTCACCTGGACACTCACGGGTGCGTGTGTGTGGGGGGAGACGCTCACCTGGACACTCACGTATGTGTGTGGGGGGGCGCTCGCCTGGATACTCACAGATGTGTGTGTGGGGGGAGGAACGCTCATCTGGACACTCACGTATGTGGGGGGCTTCGCTTGCCTGGACACTCTCGTGTATGTGTGTGTACGCTCGCCTGGACACTCATAGGTGTGTGTGTAGCAGGAGGAACGCTCACCTGGACACTCACTGGTGTGTGTGTGTGTGCGTGGATGCTCGCCGGGACACTAATGGGTGTGGGTGTGGACACTCACTTGGACACTCACAGGTGTGTGTTGGGAGGAACGCTCACCTGGATGCTCACTGGTGTGTGTGTGTGTGTGTGTGTATGCTCTCCGGGACGCTAATGGGTGTGGGTGTGGACGCTCGCCTGGACACTCACGGGTGTGGGTGTGGGTGTGGACACTCAACCTGGACATTCACGGGTATGTGTGTGTAGGGGAACGCTCGCTGGACACTCATGCGTGTGGGTGTGAACGCTTGCCTGGACATTCACGGATGTGTGTGTGCAGGGTGGGATGCTCGCCTGGACACTCAACGTGTGTGTGTGTGGGGGGCACTTGCCTTGACACACTCGTGTGTCTGTGTGTGTGTGTGTGTGTGTGTGTGTGTGTGTACGCTCTCCTGGACACTCACAGGTGTGGGGGGGGTGGCGCTCACCTGGACACTCACGGCGGGTGGGGGGTGGTGCGGTGTGTGTGTGTGTGGATGCTGGCCTGGACACTCATGGGTGTGGGTGTAGGGGGAGACACTTGCCTGGACATTCACAGGTGTGTGTGTGGGGAGGGGGCACTCGCCTCAACACCCTCGTGTGTGTGTGTGTGTGGAGGGAGGGACGCTCACCTGGACCATCACGGGTGTGTGTGTGGGTGGGTGGATGCTCACCTGGACACTCAACAGGTTGTGTGTGTGTGTGTGTGTGTGGACGCTCACCTGGACACTCACGGGTGTGTGTGTGGGGTGATTGCTCACCTGGACACTCACGGGTGTTGGTGGGGGGATGCTTGCCTGAACACTCACTGGTGTGTGGGTGGGGGATGCTCACCTGGATACTCATGGGTGTGTGTGGGTGTGGACACTCGCCTGGACATTCATGGGTCTGTGTGTGTGTGTGTGTGTGTAGGGGGGACGCTCGCCTGCACACTCTCGTGTGTGGGGCACTCGCCTCAACACTCACAGGTGTGTGTGTGGTGGGGACGCTTGCCTGGATACTCACAGGTGTGTGTGTGGGGGTGGATGCTTTCCTGGACACTCACAGGTGTGTGTTGGGGGGTGGACGCTTGCTTGGATACTCACGGGTGTGTGTGGGTGGGGTAAGCTCACCTGGACACTCATGGGTGTATGTGTGTGGGTGGACGCTTGCCTGGACACTCACAGGTGTGTGTATGTGGGTGGACACTCGCCTGGACACTCACAGGTGTGTGTGTGTAGGGGGGACGCTGGCGTGCTGGTGTGTGTGTGTTTGTGTGTGTGTGGTGGGGACACTCGTGTGCTGGCCTGGATGTGGCACGGTGGGAGGAGGAAAGGCCCAGGGGAAGTGAACTTCAGGGAAGCAGGAAGAGGGGTAGCGGTAAGGAGAGGGTGAAGGTGGGAGAGGAACCAGGAGCCACTCCTGCGGGAGCCCAGTACGGATTCCGCACTCGGGGAGGCCCTCCCTGCCCCTGTCCCCATCATCTGCCGGTCCCTCAGCTTCCTCTTGTGCTCACCTGCGTCTCTGTCCTCTGCAGCTTCCCCTGCACTTGCTAGAAGGAGGCTGGATTCCTTTTGCCACTTAGCAGGACTTCTCTGTTGAAACGAGGTGTTCCTTTGTTCGTTCTATCCTTGGCTGTGATCAGGCAGGGCTACCATCAAAATCATTTTGACCATTGGTGGGCACGTGACCCAAGTAGGCCAACAGGATGCTTGTCGTGCAGTTTGCAGCGGGAACACAGTGAGAACAGAGTGACCGAAACACAGTTGGTGTTGATGTGTACACTGCAGCATGGAGACCCTGGGAAGCCTATTCACCCTCTGCGCCCGGGGGCGTTCCTCCTTCCCACCTGGTTCTCTAGAATTGCTCTCAATTCTGCATCCTCTCTAGGTCCTTCCCTTAAGTGTCTTCCTGCCTAATGTGCCTGGTTTCACTGTTTTATTTTGTTGGCTTCGCTGTGAGGCTTGCAGGATTTTGTTCCCTGACCAGGCCTTGAACCCAGGCCAGGAACCCAGGCCACATCTGTGAAAGCCGGAGTCCTCACCATTAGATCTCTGGGGAACTCCCAGGGACCCACTGTTCATTGCTGAAGGGGCAACAGGAACCCTGACTGAGTCCTGACCAGTTTGGGAACACCTCCCCACCCCTTCCATCTCTTTCTCTTTGCTCCCCTTCACCTTGCATTTCTAACTGTAAACTTGTTCTGAAATGAAGAGAGTCCTTTGAGAGCAGGCCCAAGAGCTTGTTCTGGGTCATGTGGGGACCCCCTCCTCAAAGTAGGGGCTTGTCTCACTCCCCCAGCAGGAAGAGCTGCCGTGGAACAGACACTGGGCCATGCTTCAGGCCTGGGCGTGCAACTTTTATGAACCCTGACCCCAGGCCTTGGGATGCTCCAAGCCTCTACCTCTAGGGCAGGCACCCCCAGCACCTGCTGCCTGGCATCTTGATGTGCTTCCCATGGACAGAGCAGCCTTCTCATGCTTGCCCCATGCAAAGGTCACCAGCAGGAGCAGTGCTCCTGTTCTGCCACTGGCACCCGACCTGGGGCCCAGCAGAGCCCCACCCAGCACACCATTCTTGGGGAGCACATTGAAGGAGGAGGCGGTTGCTGACAGTCTTTGGTTTTCACTTTCCCAGTGAAGATTAATTTCTCACGCTATTCTGTGAGACACACTCAGATGCTGTTCCAGCATGGTTCTTGCTGTCCTTTGTCTTAAAAGTGTCTTGGTTTGGACGGTAAGTTACAGCCATTCCACTCAAAAGGGGCACAACACAGATGAGACGATGCCCTGCTGGAATTCCCTCATGGTTCCCAGTGCAAACGTGCTGTGTTAAATCTCATCTGTGTGCATGAGTCCAGTGCTAACTTAACAGTTACCTCTAAAAATTTAACAGTGATAGCAGTTCTGTTGAGTTAGACATGTGAGAATGTCATTTCTAAAAAGTGCTGCCTGCCACCTGGACTTGAGCATTTACAGAAGCAAAGTCACCCTGCAGCATTTGCGTTGTGGTAGAAGGCTATGATTGTGATCGGGTGCCCCTGACCTTGTATGTTGAGAGTGGCAGTTTATCTCATTTCTCCCCACATCTACAAGCAGGGCAGGAACGGGATGAATATTGTAGTTGTTTTTAAAGAGAACTAGGGATACACTGAAGACTGTCCTCTACCGAAGGGCAAAGGGAACAGTCAACAGAGTGAAAATACAGCCTGCTGAATGGGAGAAAATATCTGTGCATCATATGTCTGTTAAGGGGTCACTTTCCAAAACATGAAGGGAAGTCCTACAGCTGAACACTAGAGAAACTGACAGCCTGATTTTAAAAAGGAGAAGACTTGAGTAGACATTTCTCCAAAGAAGACATGAAAAAGGCCAACTGGTAATATGGAAAAGGGCAGGATGTCACTAGGCATCAGAGAAGTGCAAATCAAAGCCATAATAAGATACCACCTCGTACCTGTCAGGATACCTGTTATCAAAAAAGTAAAAAGTGTCAGCAAGGATGTGGAGAAATTGAAACCATTAGACACTGTTGGTGGGAATGTAAAGTGGTGCCACTACTGTGAAAAACAGTATGGAGATTCCCCAAGAAGTTAAAAATGAAACTTCCATATGATGCAGCAGTTCCACTTCTAGGTATTCATCCAAAAGAATCAAAACTAGGATATCAACAGACACTTGTACATTTGTGTTCGTGGAGGCACCATTCCCAAGTGGAAGCACCCAAATATCATAGGGAAGTTCTGCATCAGTGCAAACCAGTGAGTGAACATACTGCTGATCCAGGGGAATTCCCCATTGGTGCAGACCAGTGAGTGATCATGCTGCTGAGCCAGCGGAGTTCCCACATAGCGCAAACCAGCGAGTGAACACACTGCTGACCCAGGGCTCTTCTCCAGAGGGCACACTGAACACACTGACTTGCTAGGTACATATCACTTGATAACAAAGATTTCTGATCATGCCTGTCCTAAGGGAAACACCGGCTAAACTCTGTGGATAAAAAACACTGTTCATGTTCATCAGTACCTGCTGTTCAAACACCAGGTAGTCATAGCAGGTCTGTAAAAGCTGCAGCCTTGGAACTTCTACAGTGTTAGTGATCGTCTTTTGCTTCTTGGTGGAAGCACTTCATACCTTGAAAGTATATTCTGGCCTTTCTCACTAATCAAGGATTGAAGAAAGGATCAATGATGGTTGGCTGGGTTGGTGGATGTCCCCAGCATCTGCACCCTTTTCATGCAGCTGGGGCCTGTCTCTGGACCAGGAGTTACCTGCCGCCTCCACAGAGATGGCTGAGGCCACATCTTCCCTTCACCAGGAAGACCCTGTGCCACAGTGGTGGAACCAGGCTGAGAACCTAGTTGTCAGGCCCCCTTTATTTCCTACATTGTATTGTTTTGAGATGATCGCTGATGCAGTGAATCAGAAGAAGTCCTGAATTAAAAATCACTTATGGGTATCTTTGAGAAGATTTAGGGTAAGGCTAAAAAAAGCAGTAAAGCACAGTTCTGGATATATTTTCTAAGAAGTCATCAAGGGATGTCTCTTTAACCTGACAAAAATAGGTTCATCTCAACCACAGAACCAGTATAAAATTGGTTATTATTTTAGGTTCTATAACTGAAAAATCCAAGACAAGAATCCAAGCCCCAAACCAAAAAAGTTAATGAGAAATAAGCTTAAAGAATTGACAAAATTCATGCAAGGGGTGTTTTTAAATACTCCTGAGGGATACAAAAGACAGTTCAGCAGACTGAAAGTTGTGCCATGGTCTTGGGTAGGAAGACCCAATGTCTGTGTGCATCCAGCCCAGATCTCCCTCTCAGGACTAAGGCACTTACTTGCTGAGCTTCTAGGAGCATTGTCCTCAGAACCTGCCCTTGGCCTCACCCGAGAGTAGCTCTCTCCCTGAGGACAGCTGTCCTTGCCAATGAGTGGCTGATCTCAGGTATAAGGGCTGAGCCCCGCTTGCCTCATTCGAGCGTGTCTCTGAAGGGCTATCCCAGCTTCAGAGCTCGCCGTGGGATGGCTGAGCTCTCTGCAGCAGTTCAGCTCTCTGCACAGTCTGTTCTGTATGTTGATCTGAGAGGAGTCCATCACTCTCTCAAAGATGCTGATCCAAAGAACAGTTCAGTCGCTCAGTTGTGTCTGACTCTCCACAACCCCATGAACCGCAGCATGCCAGGCCTCCCTGTCCATCACCAACTCCCAGATTTCACCCAAACTCATGTCCATCGAATTGGTGATGCCATCCAGCCACCTCATCCTCTGTCGTCCCCTTCTCCTCCTGCCCCCAATCCCTCCCAGCATCAGGATCTTTTCCAATGAGTCAGCTCTTCGCATGAAGTGGCCAAAGTATTGGAGTTTGAACTTCAACATCAGTCCTTCCAATGAACACCCAGGACTGATGTCCTTTAGGATGGACTGGTTGGATCTCCTTGCAGTCTAAGGGACTCAAGAGTCTCCTCCAACACCACAGTTCAAAAGCATCAATTCTTTGGCACTCAGCTTTCTTCACAGTCCAACTCTCACACCCATACATGACCACTGGAAAAACCATAGCCTTGACTAGATGGACCTTTGTTGGCAAAGTAATATCTCTGCTTTTGAAAATGCTATCTAGGTTGGTCATAACTTTTCTTCGAAGGAGTAAGCGTGTTTTAATTTCATGGCTGCAGTCACTATCTGCAGTGATTTTGGAGACCCCAAAAATAAAGTCTGACACTGTTTCCATTGTTTCCCCACCTATTTGCCATGAAGTGATGGGACCAGATGCCATGATCTTAGTTTTCTGAATGTTGAGCTTTAAGCCAACTTTTTCACTCTCCTCTTTCACTTTCATCAAGAGGCTTTTTAGTTCCTCTTCACTTTCTGCCATAAGGGTGGTGTCATCTGCATATCTGAGGTTATTGATATTTCTCCCTGCAAACTTGATTCCAGCTTGTGCTTCTTCCAGCCCAGTGTTTCTCATAACGTACTCTGCATATAAGTTAAATAAGCAGGGTGACAATATGCAGCCTTGGCATACTCCTTTTCCTATTTGGAACCAGTCTGTTGCTCCATGTCCAGTTCTAACTGTTGCTTCCTGACCTGCATATAGGTTTCTCAAGAGGCAGATCAGGTGGTATGGTATTCCCATCTCTTTCAGAATTTCCCATAGTTTATGGTGATCCATACAGTCAAAGGCTTTGGCATGGTCAATAAAGCAGAAATAGATGTTTTTCTGGAACTCTCTTGCTTTCTCCATGATCCAGAAGATGTTGGCAATTTGATCTCTGGTTCCTCTGCCCTTTCTAAAACCGGCTTGAACATCTGGAAGTTCACGGTTCACGTATTGCTGAAGCCTGTCTTGGAGAATTTTAAGCATTACTAGCGTGTGAGATGAGTGCAATTGTGCGGTAGTTTGAGCATTCTTTGGCATTGCCTGCCTTTGGGATTGGAAAGAAAACTGACCTTTTCCAGTCCTGTGGCCACTGCTGTTTTCCAAATTTGCTGGCATATTGAGTGCAGCATTTTCACAGCATCATCTTTCAGGATTTGAAAGAGCTCAACTGGAATTCCATCACCTCCACTACCCTAAAGTTTTTTCCCATTCAGATCTTCATCTCAGAATGTTCCCTGGGGAAACTGGATTACACAGTGTCATCCGATTTTATGTAATTTCTCCCTAACAATTTATAAAGTAATCACAGTAATCATAATTTTGAGATTAATGAAAGATGGTTGCAAGAAGTGTCCTATACCAAACTTAAAGCCTTTTATGGTTAAATTAGACCAATGGAATCGATCAATAGAACATAAGGGAAAATTCAGACTAGACCCACATTCATTCATATAGAAACGGTGTAAAAAAAAAAAAAATGCCATCTCAAATTAGCGGGGAGAGTAGATTGTTCAATACGTGGTGTGTTATATGTGTTAGCTTTCTGTTGCTGCAGAGCAGCTCATCCCCCAAGTTTGTGTCTTAAAACACCACGGTACATGGGCAGTAAGTATCTCGCATGAATTCTTGGGTCAAGAATTCGCTGGTGACTCAGCTGAGTGGTTCTGGCTTAATGTCTCCTCTGAGGCTCAGTGCAGCTCTTGGCTAGGGCTTCAACTGAAGGCTGGGGCTGGGGCATCTGTTTCCATGGTGCTTGTCCACACGTGTGTGTGTTGAATGCTGGCCATCAACCGGAGACCTCAGTTCCTCCCCATGTGACTTCTCCACGGGGCTGCTTGAGTGTCCTCACAGCCTGGCATCTTGTGCCCCCAGAGCAATATCCAAGAGAGAGCTATGTAGAAGCTGCAGTCTCCTCCATGACCTGGTCTCAGAGGCCATAAACCTTCACTTCTGCCACATTCTCTTACTTAAAAGTGAGTCTTTAAGTCTGACCTTCACTCAAGGTGAAAGAAATTAGCCTCACCCTTTGAAGGGAGGAGGGTCAAAGAATTTAAAACAACCACAGTGGCTGCAACGGCGCACATACCGTGGCCGAGAGGAGCTACCCACCCCCTCGAAGCCAGGGGCGGCGGTCGGGAGGGGCTACTCCACGCCTGAGGCCAGGGGCGGCGGCCAGGAGGAGCTACCCCGCATCCAAGGAGCAGTGGCTGCGTGGGCTCAGGAGGGCCTAGAGGATCTATTCCACATTCAAGGTCAGGAGGGGTGGTGGTGAGGAGATACCCCTCATCCAAGGTAAGGAGCAGCAGCTGCGCTTTGCTGGAGCAGCCGTGAAGAGATACCCCACGTCCAAGGTAAGAGAAACCCAAGTAAGACTGTAGGTGTTGCAAGAGGGCATGAGAGGGCAGACACACTGAAACCATAATCACAGAAAACTAGTCAATCTAATCACACTAGGACCACAGCCTTGTCTAACTCAATGAAACTAAGCCATGCCCGTGGGGCCACCCAAGATGGGCGGGTCATGGTGGAGAGATCTGACAGAATGTGGTCCACTGGAGAAGGGAATGGCAAACCACTTCAGTATTCTTGCCTTGAGAACCCCATGAACAGTATGAAAAGGCAAAATGATGGAATATTGAAAGAGGAACTCCCCAGGTCAGTAGGTGCCCGATATGCTACTGGAGATCAGTGGAGAAATAACTCCAGAAAGAATGAAGGGATGGAGCCAAAGCAAAAACAATACCCAGTTGTGGATATGACTGGTTTTAGAAGCAAGGTCCAATGCTGTAAAGAGCAATATTGCATAGGAACCTGGAATGTCAGGTCCATGAATCAAGACAAATTGGAAGTGGTCAAACAGGAGATGGCAAGAGTGAATGTCAACCTTCTAGGAATCAGTGAACTAAAATGGACTGGAATGGGTGAATTTAACTCAGATGACCATTATATCTACTACTGGGGGCAGGAATCCCTTAGAAGAAATGGAGTAGTCATCATGGTCAACAAAAGAGTCTGAAATGCAGTACTTGGATGCAATCTCAAAAACAACAGAATGATCTCTGTTCATTTCCAAGACAAACCATTCAATATTACAGTAATCCAAGTCTATGCCCCAACCAATAATGCTGAAGAAGCTGAAGTTGAACAGTTCTATGAAGACCTACAAGACCTTTTAGAACTAACACCCAAAAAAGATGTCCTTTTCATTATAGGGGACTGGAATGCGAAAGTAGGAAGTCAAGAAACAGCTGGAGTAACAGGCAAATTTGACCTTGGAATATGGAATGAAGCAGGGCAAAGACTAATAGAGTTTGGCCAAGAAAATGCAGTGGTCATAGCAAACACCCTCTTCCAACAACACAAGAGAAGACTCTACACATAGACATCACCAGATGGTCAACACTGAAATCAGATTGATTATATTCTTTGCAGCCAAAGATGGAGAAGCTCTATACAGTCAACAAAAACAAGACCAGGAGCTGACTGTGGCTCAGATCATGAACTCATTGCCAAATTCAGACTTAAATTGAAGAAAGTAGGGAAAACCACTAGACCATTCAGCTATGAAAACCACTAGACCATTCAGACCTAAATCAAATCCCTTATGATTATACAGTGGAAGTGAGAAATAGATTTAAGGGACTAGATCTGATAGATGGAGTGCCTGATGAACTATGGAATGAGGTTCATGACATTGTACAGGAGACAGGGATCAAGACCATCCCCATGGAAAAGAAATGCAAAAAAGCAAAATGTCTGGCTGAGGAGGCCTTGCAAATAGTTGTGAAGAGAAGCGAAAAGCAAAGGAGAAAAGAAAAGATATAAGCATCTGAATGCAGAGTTCCAAAGAATAGCAAGAAGAGATAAGAAAGCCTTCCTCAGTGATCAATGCAAAGAAATAGAGGAAAACAACAGAATGGGAAAGACTAGAGATCTCTTCAAGAAAACTAGAGATACCAAGGGAACATTTCATGCAAAGATGGGCTCGATAAAGGACAGAAATGGTACAGACCTAACAGAAGCAGAAGATATTAAGAAGAGGTGGCAGGAATACACAGAAGAACTGTACAAAAAAGATCTTCACGACTAAGATAATCACGATGGTGTGATCACTGACCTAGAGCCAGACATCCTGGAATGTGAAGTCAAGTGGGCCTTAGAAAACATCACTACGAACAAAGCTAGTGGAGGTGATGGAATTCCAGTTGAGCTCTTTCAAATCCTGAAAGATGATGCTGTTAAAGTGCTGCACTCAATATGCCAGCAAATTTGGAAAACTCAGCAGTGGCCACAGGACTGGAAAAGGTTAGTTTTCTTTCCAATCCCAAAGGCAGGCAATGCCAAAGAATGCTCAAACTACCGCACAATTGCACTCATCTCACACGCTAGTAAAGTAATGCTTAAAATTCTCCAAGACAGGCTTCAACAATACGTGAACCGTGAACTTCCAGATGTTCAAGCTGGTTTTAGAAAAGGCAGAGGAACCAGAGATCAAATTGCCAACATCTTCTGGATCATGGAAAAAGCAAGAGAGTTCCCAGAAAAACATCTATTTCTGCTTTATTGACCATGCCAAAGCCTTTGACTGTATGGATCACCATAAAATGTGGGAAATTCTGAAAGAGATGGGAATACCAGACCACCTGACCTGCCTCTTGAGAACCTATATGCAGGTCAGGAAACAACAGTTAGAACTGGACATGGAGCAACAGACTGGTTCCAAATAGGAAAAGGAGTATGCCAAGGCTGTATATTGTCACTCTGCTTATTTAACTTATATGCAGAGTACGTTATGAGAAACACTGGGCTGGAAGAAGCACAAGCTGGAATCAAGTTTGCAGGGAGAAATATCAATAACCTCAGATATGCAGATGACACCACCCTTATGGCAGAAAGTGAAGAGGAACTAAAAAGCCTCTTGATGAAAGTGAAAGAGGAGAGTGAAAAAGTTGGCTTAAAGCTCAACATTCAGAAAATGAAGATCATGGCATCTGGTCCCATCACTTCATGGGGAATAGATGGGGAAACAGTGGAAACAGTGTCAGATTTTATTTTGGGGGGCTCCAAAATCACTGCAGATGGTGAGTGCAGCCGTGAAATTAAAAGACGCTTACTCCTTGGAAAGTTATGACCAACCTAGACAGCATATTAAAAAGCAGAGACAATACTTTGTCAACAAAGATCCATCTAGTCAAAGCTATGGTTTTTCCAGTGGTCATGTATGGATGTGAGAGTTGGACTGTGAAGAAGGCTGAGCACTGAAGAATTGATGCTTTTGAACTGTGGTGTTGGATAAGACTCCTGAGAGTCCCTTGGACTGCAAGGAGATCCAACCAGTCCATTGTGAAGATCAGCCCTGGGATTTCTTTGGAAGGAGTGATGCTAAAGCTGAAACTCCAGTGCTTTGGCCACCTCATGCGAAGAGTTGACTCATTGGAGAAGACTCTGATGCTGGGAGGGATTGAGGGCAGGAGGAGAAGGGGACGACAGAGGATGAGATGGCTGGATGGCATCACTGACTCGATGGAGTTGGTGAGGGACAGGGAGGCCTGGCGATTCATGGGGTCACAAAGAGTCGGACATGACTGAGCGACTGAACTGAACTGACAGTGGGAAAATGGATCAACAGCTGTTGAACAATTGACACCAGGATAAATTCCAAATGGATTAGAAACCTAGAGGCAAGAATGATAGAACCCCTAAGTACCAGGAGAATCAGCGGGAGAGTTCTTTCCTGGTCTGAAGCTGCAAGGCCTAAGAACATAAAACATAGCCATGAAATTAATCTGACCGCTTATGGTGCTTTTGCCATACAGAAATTTGTGTGTTTGTATACCGTCAAAATATCAGGTGGGAAGAACACTTGGCTAATAACATCTCAGAAAAGGGGTTGATTTTCATAGTATATGAAGAGTGTCCACAAGTTGCTGTAAAGACTCATGTCTCTACAGGAAAGAGAAAATGAGGAAATAAAGAAGGCTCATAAAATTGGAAAACATGCTCAACTTAAGACAGCAAATGCAAATAGAACTATTTTCTGATTCCATTTTTTACCCTCTGATATTGGCACAGATTTGAATGTCTGATAACATTGGTTAAAGTAGGGAAAGAGGTGCCTGCTTGCCATCTGTAAATAGATACAGCTGTGGAGGTCAAGCTAGTAATGCTTATTAAAACTCATACTCCTTGACCAAATAATTCTCCTAGGAATTGTAGATAATTTATTGTATAAATGGGCTTCCCTGGTGGCACAGGCAGTAGAGAATCTGCCTGCAATGTGGGAGACCTGGGTTCGATCTCTGGGTCAGGAAGATCCCCTGGAGAAGGAAATGGCAACCCACTCCAGTATTCTTGCCTGGAGAATTCCATGGACTATACAGTCCATGGGGTAACAAAGAGTTGGACATGACTGAATGACTTGCACTATTGTATAAATATCTACCAGTAGAATGAATGACATGTAGTACAGAGCCCCTGCCCCCCGCCCCGCCCCAGTGCATGCATGCGTGCATGTGCTGTCACACACACACACACACACACAAAGATGGAATTCCTCTCATGCTGATATGGAAAGAACACCACAATATATTAAAAAGGGGAGAAAGGTAGATGTCAGTATAAATTGACCATTTTTGTTTTGTATGTGTAAAGGATATTATTACCTGCTACGAGTGTGAAACTCTAGGTATGGGTTCACTTACCAAGTCCGCCTGATTATATTGAGACGTATCCCTGTCCACTTCTCATGTGTAAATCACCATTCATATTCTGTGTCGCCTCTATTTCTGGCAAGTAGATTGTCATAAGAATTGTTTAAGAGGCATTACCCTTCCCACTTGAGGCCCACAAAACTCACTTCAGGACAAAGGTTTAATAAAGAAATGTGTTTATATCTGTATCACTAGTGTTCAGACTTTGCTACAGTGCCAGATGCAGCAGTGGGCTCCATAGAAGCCAGCTAGGTGGTATTTTAAAAAAGCATATGCTCCTGAACAGAGGAAAGGGCAGAAAACGAAAAAACAGTGATGCAGGTGGCTCCTGAATTGTGCTTGGGGAGATTGCATGAGCCATCGGACAAAGAACAAAAGCCCCAGCAGGTGCTGTCTGCCCAAGCCTGGGCTCCTGGAACCTGGACAGATGTGTGCAAACTTCACAGATGCTGGAATGGGAGCCATGCTTCTCTCCCTCGTTTTCCTGGCAGGGCTAATATTCAGCCTCATGTCATCATTGGACCCAGATAAAACATCTGTCGTCTGAACCCTGAGAATGGTGGCCCAGGCTCAGAACTGTCCTGAAAGTTGGGAAGAGGCATTTGCTCTGGAGCGTGCCACTGGAGACTGATGTTGGTTAGTCCTGAAAAGCTGGCCTGGGGGCTTTCTCTCCCCTGTGCTGTGATGGAGCACAGGTTGACTCAGACAAAGGCTGAGACTCAGTAGAGGCCAGCAGAGGATGAGGGGCGTCCCTGGTGCCACAGCTGGAGCTCTCTGGGGACAGATTCTGCGATGGGGGCGAACGTGCAGGGCAGTCCCTGGGATGTGCCCTTGGGTGCATCCTTGCAGGGGAGCAAGGGAAGCAGGGCTGGGCAGAGGGACAAGGGGACCTAAAGGCGGTCCCCACAGAGGTTCAGCAAAAAAACAAAAAAACTGCCTTGCCCTGGAGTCGGTAGCGTTTCCGCAGAGTGCACACTCATGAAGTTGGAGAATTGCCAGTGAAGTCTGTTGAGCTGAGCTACCGGAGCAGGTCCCGAGGCATGTGCGTCTCCTTGCCCTCACTGTGATGGAGGATGGCACCTTTCCTTAAGAGAAAGGGAGCTAGCCTGTGTCAGTTTTGCCAGCACCAGGAGGATGCCCCTCTGGAATTTTAATTGCTCCCTCAGGAGTGAGCAGCAGCTCCCAGAAATGTCACTGAGTCCTAAATGGCCACAGGAATAACTAATATTGTCAATTTCCCTTCCAGTCATGAGAGAAGCCCTTTATTCTTTAGGAGAAAGCAAAAATAGACTGGTTTCACAGACTAAGCCCAGAGAGAATGCACACCGAAGACTGAATAATTATAAATGCAGTTGTCAGTCCCTCACTAAACGTGGCACTGGATTAAGAATTTGTACCGTGAATCCAGAGCTCTGGTTACTGTGGTAGTATAAACACCAGCAGACTAGACGGGGCGATACTCGCATTGAATTGGGCATCAGGTCGTGCATGATTAGAGGACGAGGCGGTCAGTGTGAAATCTCACAGCTACAAACAAGCAGAACCTTATAGATTGAGTCTCTGTATGCACGCAGAAATAAGGTGATCACTCCATGAAAAGGTCACAAGGATAACCCGAGGTACCAGGTGCTGCCCACCTGCCCCTCCCCCACGCTGGTTTTGCAGGGTGCAGCTTCCTGGGTGTGGAGGTGTGCCCCTGCTCTTTCAGCCTGATGTCCAGGTGCTCACCTTCCTCCACGTCTAGCCGCTGCTTGGATCAGTGGCTCCTCTGGCTCCAGAGCTATTTCCCAGCTTCCTCTGCGTCTCCGCGGTCACAGAGCAGCAGCCCAGCCCAGATCTCCCATGCTCACCGCCCCGTTTCCTTTCTGCAGGGTGGAGCCAGCGCCCACCAGGCCTGCCTCATAATTCTGAAATGAGAGCCTGCAGGGGAACTGTAACGTATTTTGCAACTGTAAAGCAATGTTAATGTCGTGTCGTCGTCTTATATATCAGTTCTTCGCAAATTCCAGCTGGGGACTTCGAACCTAGGCAGCGAACTCGTTTGTAGGGAATTGGAGGAAACCCATCTGGATGGTGCAACTCACATACTGTGACCAGAGAACAGCATGTGATGCGAGACGGTGGCCCAGGTCAGTAGCCATGCCCTCGGGTCTAACGAAGGAGTTGTTCAGTGATGACAGCCTCAGAACCTGCAGGAGCCGCAGCCAAACCCATGCTCGTTGCCTCAAGGGAAAAATGTGTTTGTGTTGAAAGCAGACAGCGCCCCTGAGTCTTCCATGCTTGACTCCAGAGGCCTGATTCCACAGGCATTGGGCATGAACAGGTTGTCTTTGCCAGAACTTTAGCACGAAACTGTCCCACCCCAAGACTGGAAAAATTTTTCCATGATGGGGATGGGATTGGGGGAGACTACAAATGTATGGGGTAGAAATGGAAGGAATTTACCTGTCAGGTTCCTGCTAAACCCCACGAGTGGGGACACAGAGCAGGCCTGTTAGTGGTCAGTGATGCGTTCGTCTGGCTACATGCAAGAACTTCCTGGGAGCAGCTTTATAAGAGTGAGTATACAAGCTGTTGGACATACGGACATGATGGCATGTCCATATGCAAAAATAAGCTCAATGGTACCTCATATGATATAAAAAAAAACAACTAAAAATAGATCAAAAACCTAAATATAAGAACTGAAATTATGAAAATCAGAATAAAACGGTTTTATCTTTATGACCTTAAATTTCTCGATGGATTCTTAGGTATGACACAGAAGACCAAATGATGGAAGCAAAAATAGATAAATTGGACTTCATTAACATTAAAAGCTTTTGTGTAGCAAATGACATTATCAAGGAAGTGAAAAGACAACCAGCAGATTGGGAGGAAATACTTGCAGATCATATGTCTGAAAAGGGTCAAGTGTATAGAATTTATAAACAACTGTTACATCTCACAATAAAAAGACAACCCTATTAAGTTGGCAAAGGAGTTGAACAGACATTTTTCCAAAGAAGATGTGCAGGTGGCCAGTAAGCACGTGGAAGGATGCCCCACGCCCCGAGGCATTAGAGAAACATTAGTCAAAACCACAGTGGGTGTGAGGTTCCACTGGGTTGGCAAGAATAACAAGAAACAAAACAGAAAGTACTGGTAAGGATATGGAGAAACAGGAGCCCTTCCATGTGGCTACTGAGACTGTAAACCAGTCCATCCTTATAGAAACGGTTTAGCTGTTTCTCAGGAAGTTAAACAAGATTACCATATGATTCAGCACTTTCACTGCCATGTATATACTCCGAAGAACTGGAAATGGGGACTCAGACAAACACCTGTTACTGGATGTTCAAAGCAACGCTATTCCCAGTGCCCAAAAGATGGAAACAACCCAAGTGGCCATTAGCAGACAAATGGGTGAACAAATTATGGTGTCCACAGACGTTGGAATATTATTCAGCCACACAAAGAATGAAGTATGGATACGTGGTCCAACGGGGATGAACCTCAAAAACCTTATGCTGAAAGTGAAAGAAGCTAGGCAAAAGAGTCAAAGTCATATACTGTGTACTTCCGTTTGTAAGGAATGTGCAGAACAGGTAAATCCAGAGAAGCCGAAAGCAGGTTGGTTGCTGTGGGGAGGGAAAATGGCAGTTCACCACTTGATGAGTACAGGGTTTTATTTTGGGGAGATGAAATGTTTTGAAATTCTATGAGGGTGATTCTTACACTCGGTGTTGCTAAGTTGTTTGCTTTAGCTAATTTTGTGTTATGTGAGTTTCACCTCAATAAAAACAAGTTCACTCTCAAGACCAGTTGAACTCAGAGGAACAGGGTCAGGCATCAGTATTTTTATTTTTTTAAGTTCTCCAGGCAGCAAGAACTTGTAGTTGTGGCTGAGACCTGCAGATCTAGATGGAAACAAATGTTGCTGTCCATGTTCCAGGGATGTCACCGGAGGGGGAAGGGCTGCTGCACCCCCAGGGCACGCTGTCTCACTGATCACCACAGGGACCCTGGCTGCGGCCACCCTGGCAGGCTCCTTCCCCTTCTTACGGCGCTGGCTAAGATTCTAGAGTTGCACTGTAGCTTGGCAGTCGAAGGGCGCCACCCACCTAGAGGAAAAAGGAATTGAACTGTAATGAAAGTGATAATTTGAGCAAGCTCAAGTTTGTGGGTTGACCTTAAGTGCTGTATGTTTTTGTACGTTTTATTTCTACACATGCTTCCTTACACTGTAAGGTTCTGCAGGGTGTTGCTGAGGGGAATGGAAGTCAGCTGCCATTCAGTTAACACGTGTATTGAGCGTCTACTGAATGCTGGACAGACACTGTTCCAAACACGAGTTAAAACAGCTCGCAGATGATCACCTTTTTACACTCTAGTGGGCACGCGCCTGGGACCTTTGTCCATATTCTGATTGCCTGCAGCCCATGTGACCACTCTGTGTTTAGTTGAAGGAGTCTCTGTCCTACCTTCGGTTTCCCTCTGGTAGATGAGATAACCTCAAGGTTACTGTTTAATTGCCCTGTCAGCCTTTAACCAGCTTGTGACACTTTTGTGTAATAATCTCTAAAACAGCCCTCCAGAGTAAGGTTGGCAAACTTTTGCTAAAGAGCCAGATTAGTAAATATTAAAGCCTTCATGGATAGAGAGGCAAAACTGAGGGTATTGGGGTGGTGCTTAGAGGATCCTGTAAAATGTGAACATTTACAAATGTAAAAGCCATTGTTGGCTCATAGCCCTGTGCCAAGCAATGGGCTCTGGAGGGTCTTCTTGCCAGAAAGTGGATGTGGCAGCTTAAATAACAGCCTCCAGCCCTACTCTAACCTTTGCCTTAGAACAAGTTTGGGGTCCTTGTAGCGGGCCTGGCTGCCACAGGAAAGCAGTTAATAATTCCTTGTTGGGAAGGGTGGGGGCCTGCACATGTTACCAGCATCCCTGGACTCTGCCCACTAGATGTCAGTAGAGCACCCCTTCCCCCCACCAGCCCCCATTTTTAACAACAACCGAGACCTGTCTCCAGGCACCCCACAAATTCCCTAGGGCAGAATTCCCTGATGGAGTCTTAAGAGATTCAAAGTGCAGGCTTCTGTAGGTTTTTTCCAGAAAGTATTACTCAGTATTTCTTAAAACTTATTTGGCTCTAGATAAGGAGCACGTATGTTCACATAGTAGCTATTAACATCCCTTGGAATTAGCGTTGTATGAAACACCTTGAAAAGGGCTTCTTGGGCTTTCCTGGTGGTGCAGTTGGTAAAGAGTCTGTTTGCAATGCAGGAGACCCAGGTTCGATCCCTGGGTTGGGAAGATCCCCTGGAGAAGGAAATGGCAACCCACTCCAGTATCCTTGCCTGGAGAATCCCATGGACAGAGGAGCCTGGTGGGCTACAGTCCTTGGGGTCGCAAGAGTCGGACATGACTGAACAACTAAACCTACCTACCTATCCCCATCCATAAGGGTTATGGCAGAGGGCCATATGGCTGGTGCACAATACTGCCAAGTGTTACTTGGAGAGAAGGCAGCAGAGGACTTTCCTGAAGCAGGTGCAGTGAGGGGCATGGCTCATCTCCCCAAGCTTGCTTCCCTTCAGACCTGGGAATTCTCTACTCCTGCGGGTGAGTGTGAAAGAGTAGGTGTGTCCGGAGACTGGGCACGTTAATATTGGGACGGTTTTCATTCTCTTCCTGAGGTGGAAGACTGTAGGAAGAAATCCTGTCTGTGTCCTCCTGGGA
Source organism: Bos taurus (assembly GCF_002263795.3). Lineage (NCBI taxonomy): Eukaryota > Metazoa > Chordata > Mammalia > Artiodactyla > Bovidae > Bos > Bos taurus. The sequence goes on along the minus strand of NC_037331.1, from coordinate 117,013,088 downwards.
CCCCCATCCCCCACGCAGCACCCAGATGCTCTCCCCTAACTGCAAACCCCTTGGGAACACTTTTCTTTTCCTTTTTCTACTTCTGAGGCTTCAGCTGGTGTCTTAGAGGCCATATTTCACTGTAGAAAAATGTGGGGTGATTCCCCTTCCCATCCCAAATGCCAAGAACAGCCTCGAATCTGCTAAGCGGAACACAGCTGAAGGTGTTTGTTAGCAGCATCTTATCCCGGTGAAAGCCTGCACATGGACTCACATGCCCACGTGTCTCAGCTGGACTTCATGTGAAGTGTCAGAACCTGCTTTTCTGCTGTAGATCTTGGGCCCAGGCAGTAAGAGTTGTGGGGTTGACAAGTTGTTTTACTCCATACAAATGTACGATTTCTGCCCTATACAGGGCATCAGAGAAACCAGATGTATCCCCTTGAATATTTATGGTCGCACAGCTTCTTCCATGAATAATTCATCCCGCACAGCACTGTCTACCCATCAGCAAGGCTGCCCAGGCGAGGAGCAGGAACAGAAAGGCTCACTCCTCCCCTCCCTGGAAGTCCCAGCGCCCGAAACAGACAGATGGGGAGCCACACGCCTTGCTTGGATCACCCTGTGACAGATAATAAAACACACTTTGTTGGAATTTTCTACAACAAGCCTTTATTACTTTAATAAATCACGGGGGGCAATCATCAGGAAAAGAGCTGTGCTTTTCCAGCCAGACTTCTAAGAGGAACATTTGGCTTCTTTTGTTATTATGGGGCCAAATATTGTTGCTAAATTAGTCTGTTTTGAATACTAAGGAAGCTTTCTCCCTCCTAGAAGTGAGCTCGTCTCTGGCTGAAAAGCTCTCAAAATTACACCTTTGTTTTTAATTTGAATTATTATCACTGCCAGAGTGTTAGAAGATATTTTAAAAGTTAGGATGAAAAAGTCACTGGTAATCCTAATACCTGGAGGAAAAATATCCTTTATGTCTTGCTCTATGACTTTCTGGGATGTACAACCTTACATATATAAATGTGTACTTAAAAGTAGTGTTAATATTATATTGTTGGTTCTTATAAATATCGTTCAGTAGAAATATATTGTCCTCACTTCCTGTAATTTACACAGACACAGTTTAGGGACTCCATGGCCTTCCATTGTATATATTTTTCTGTGAGGTTTTGTCAGATTCCCTGCTGATTAATAGTCATGTTGGTCCTACTGTTTTCCTATTGTTAAGATGTTGCCCTGTCTTGTGAGGACTTCCTTTTGTCCCCCTACCCCATCGTGATGGGGGAATGTCTGTGTCCACAGATGTAACCTTGTCCCGCTTCACTCCAGTGAATGTGGACCAGCAGGTTATGGTGTTTTGATCACTACACCTGAATTTTGTAGTTTTTCCCCCACTGGGAGACCCAGAAGCAGAAACAGTAAGAAGGGACCACAGGATAACCATGCCCAGGCCAACTCCCTGTGGGCTTGGTGTCCTGTTCAAAGAAGTGGTTGGGAAATTAGTCACATGATCACTCTGGGGAGCTCAGCCTCTGTGATGGGATTTTTTGAACTGCAGATGTGAGCACTTTGGACCCTAACCTACGAACACTGGATTTTGACGTTGTAATACGTTTTCCTGGTGTTGATGGCTTTCCAGATTGTCTTCTTAATGACTTACAACAAAGAGTGTCAGAGCTTTCAGTAACAGATGTGAGTGGAACAGGGTCACAGGCCAGGAGAGGCCTCTGAGCGTGAACTCCACTGGCAGTCCCGCTGTCCTGACTGCTGCTTCCTGCTGCTGCTCTGCGTCCCCTGCTGCCCCCAGCGCGTGCTGACCTCCTGGGATGCCTCAAGGCCAAACCCCCTCCAGTGCGGGCTCATCAAGACTCTTTGAAGACACTGCTTCCCTCCAGTGTTACTGAACTCAGGTCCAGCTGCTTGCCACTCAGAAGCCCGTGCTTAAGAGGCAAGTGCTGGTGGAAAGGAAAGGTTGCTTTATTTCAGAGGTTGGCAACTGGAGGAGAAGGCAGACTTGTGTTCAAAGACCAGCTCCCCACATACAAGCAGTAGGCAAAAGCTGTTAAAAAAAAAAAAAAAATATATATATATATATATATATAATTTGGCTGTGTCGAGTCTTAGTTGCAGCACCCGGATCTTTGGGCTTCTCTCTAGTTGTTGCACTTGGGCTCCAGCGTGCACAGACTCAGTAGCCCTGTGGTATGTGGGATCTTAGTTCTGGGACCAGGGATCAAACCTGTGTCCCCTGCATTGGAAGGTGGAGTCCCAAGGGCAAAAACTTTTAAAGGGGAGTTTTAGGGGTGCACAAGTGGAGGGATGGGGCTACATATGGAAACAGCACAGGCAGCTCTGATAGTCATCTTGAAATTGATCATAGTAGTTTGATCAATGTCATCTTGATTAAACAGTTAATCTTCATTTTCAGGTTGGTTGGTTCCCAGTTCTTTGAGTCCATTTCTCAGGACTGTGGCATCTTATGTCATGGCTATAGACTGCTCATCATGTGGTTAGCTTCTCCCACTTGGAGGGGTTTCAGTGTCTACCAAATAGCTCACAAGATAAGCTCAGAATATTATGTATAGCCTTGAGGAGGAACTAAAGGTCCTTGACTGTGTTTAATGACCATTATTAGTTGGTTTTGTTTGACTGATTTTCCTTTGTTTTTGTATTTTCCCATTTCTCTGCTTAAGTTTATTTCTCAACTAAATCTTTTCTGCACTCAAAAGGCAGGCAGAGGACATGAGGATGTGAGAGAGGCCTCACAGCTCCAATTCACCAATGTAATTCTCTTGAAAATTAGATCACATCACTGCTAGAGTGTGCTGGCAGTGTGCCTTCAGACATGGGACTCCTGATGGAGACAAACCCCAACTTGTTTTCACAGTTTAGAGGCTTGATCATAAAACAGGCGTCTCAGTCAGCAAGTCTCATCCACCCCTTCCATTCTTTCCCAAAGACTCAACCAAAGACTCTTTCCAGAGAAAAGATCCCCTCTCCCTAAGCAAAATTCATTTTCATCTTCCAAAAATACTGCAGAAAAATGAACAGGGAAACCAAGAAATAACTTCCTGAGGAGGTCAGTACTTCTGGGTCAGATTCTCAGCTGGACTTAAGAGCAGGTACTCAAGCACGAGCACCACCTTCTCAGAAATGTCTTCTTTTCGGAATAGAAAGCTTTTCCTTACTTCCTGGGAACTCATCTCCAATGTGGCAGTGGGAAGAACAAGTAGAATATACACATTTTCAAGCATTTCTTAAATATTCAAGCATTTGTTAAATAGAATATTCAAGCATTTGTTGAATAAAACCAAATGGACCTTCAAAAATGCTGAGGCAATTCTTCACCCTCACCAACTGGGAATGAGGGTGCTTATAACCATCCCAGCACTGAGCATGGCTCAAAGATGTTACCATTCTTTCAACTTGCTGATTCTTTTATTGGAGTTTCTCTCGTGGCTCAGATGGTAAAGAATCTGCCTGCAGTGCAAGAGATCCGGGTTCAATCCCTGGGTCAGGAAGATCCCCTGGAGGAGGGCATGGCTAGAGACTCCAGTATTCTTACCTGAAGAATTCCATGGACGAAGTTTAGCATATTGAATACTATTTAACAATATGTTTACTATTTTTAGTATACAACATAGTATTGGTGATATGTACCTTTTTTGAGTTACCTCCTTATATTCTCAGCTCAGTTTTCTATTCAGATGTTTCTCTGGTATAAGACACTTAGCTAATGCAAAACCATGACAATCAAATGTCATTATATATATAATGTAATTATATATAATTAAATGAGAAGATAAGGTCAGTTCAGTTCAGTTCAGTCGCTCAGTCGTGTCTGACTCTTCGCGACCCCATGAATCGCAGCACTCCAGGCCTCCCTATCCATCACCAACTCCTGGAGTTCACTCAGACTCACGACCATTGAGTCAGTGATGCCATCCAGCCATCTCATCCTCTGGCATCCCCTTCTCCTCCTGCCCCCAATCCCTCCCAGCATCAGAGCCTTTTCCAATGAGTCAACTCTTCGCATGAGGTGGCCAAAGTACTGGAGTTTCAGCTTCAGCATCATTGCCTCCAAAGAAATCCCAGGGCTGATCTCCTTCAGAATGGACTGGTTGGATCTCCTTGCAGTCCAACGGACTCTCAAGAGTCTTCTCCAACACCACAGTTCAAAAGCATCAATTCTTTGGCGCTCAGCCTTCTTCACAGTCCAACTCTCACATCCATACATGACCACAGGAAAAACCATAGCCTTAACTAGACGAACCTTTGTTGGCAAAGTAATGTCTCTGCTTTTGAAAATGCTATCTAGGTTGGTCATAACTTTCCTTCCAAGGAGCAAGCATCTTCTAATTTCATGGCTGCAGTCACCATCTGCAGTGATTTTGGAGCCCAGAAAAATAAAGTCTGACACTGTTTCCACTGTTTCCCCATCTATTTCCCATGAAGTGATGGGACCGGATGCCATGATCTTCATTTTCTGAATGTTGAGCTTTAAGCCAACTTTTTCACTCTCCTCTTTCACTTTCATCAAGAGACTTTTTAGTTCCTCTTCACTTTCTGCCATAAGGGTGGTGTCATCTGCATATCTGAGGTTATTGATATTTCTCCCGGCAATCTTGATTCCAACTTGTGTTTCTTCCAGTCCAGCGTTTCTCATGATGTACTCTGCATATAAGTTAAATAAGCAGGTTAATAATATACAGCCTTGACGTACTCCTTTTCCTATTTGGAACCAGTCTGTTGTTCCGTGTCCAGTTCTAACTGTTGCTTCCTGACCTGCATACAGATTTCTCAAGAGGCAGGTCAGGTGGTCTGGTATCCCCATCTCTTTCAGAATTTTCCACAGTTTATTGTGATCCACACAGTCAAAGGCTTTGGCATAGTCACTGTGAGTCAAAAACTCAAACTCAACAAAAGCATTAAGGCATGAAGTGAGCACTGATCAAACGCAGAAAAGCTACAGAAGAAAAAAACAAAGTTAATTCAAAAGTGAATACTAAATTACAGAAATAAACAATGGAAATTATATAGAACCAAAAGCACAATAAGGAACATAATGGAGAAACATAAGAAATGCCAAGGAGAAAAAAATGATCAAAGAGTTCATGGTACTGAATACTAGCAAAGAGCATCCCACATACAAATGAGTTCCCTAGAAAAATAAAACAGTGGAAGACATTATTTAGAATTTAATTCAAGGAAGGTTTTCTGAAAAAAAAAAAAAAGATGAACTGAATATACACATTGAAAGGTCCTACTACTGTATAGCTGGGAAAATTGAAATATAACCTAGTGAAACATGGCCTCCTGGCCAAAAGGAGAATAAAGAAAATGAGTTTGGCATCAGACTCCCAACAGCAGCACACATAGGAAGGAAGAGTAGTGTAACATTTCTTGAAAGTTAAGGACAAAATGCAAGCTTTTATTAAAAGGTTACAACGGAACAATTGAGATGACTGTTCTTCAGGAAGCAAGACATTTAAAGACTTAAAAGATTAATAGTGTAGAAAGTTAATCTGTGGGCCAAATTTGTCACCTACTCTTGTGTGATACACTGGTTAACTGGTTGTTTTTTTTTTTAGCATGGTTGGAAAAATATGAAAATAATACTTTATGAAACTATATGAAATCCAGAGTTCAATGTCTGTAAGTAAAGTGTTGTTAGAACACGGCCACTCTTACTGACCTCCGTGTTGTGTATGACTGCTCTGGTGCCACAGTGGCAGAGTTAATAGTTACGGCAGGGACTGTATGATCTGCAGAGCCTGAAATGTGTGCTTTCTGGCTCTTTATAGAGAAAGTTTACCAGCACTTGATGTAGAATGATGACGGTTCAGTCTGAGTCCAGTGTTGCCCTGAGATTCCTCGCTGCACCGTCTTTCAGAAGGTCTGCAGAAGCTGAGGGCCATGGGCAGCGAGCTTGGAGTCGCTGTTTGGAACCATTGTTGGGGCGGTGTGGACTTAGAGGATTAGGGAGGAGCAAGCTGCCTCACGGATTGGGGAGCCATCTTGTCCTTTGCATGTTTTGCAGTGTGCAGTCCACTTAAACTTACGTGTCTTCCGCAGTATATTGAGTACTTGTTTGGGTGACTCAGCCTCTTGAGATACATGCCCATGGTCTCAGCACGTGTTCCTCTCACCCTCTACTCCACAAAACAAGGCATTCCTGGTGAGGGATGAGCTCACAGTCTAGGATGTAGCGTCTGGACCCACAGTTGTGTTGGTTCTGAAATAGCTAGTCAGGCTTTCTTCCTGGACAATTGACCTCTGACTTGAGATGTTCCCATTTTTCCTTTCGAGATTACATGCTGAAACCTGGCGCTAACCCTTGGGCCTGCCATCTCAGCCATTTACCTCTTAGTTTATGATCCCCACCTGTGGCCTCTATCAGTTCATCATCTTTCTGGACACCTGTATGTTGTCTCAAAACAGCACAACAGGCTGTCCCACCCATCCAGCCATGACTCTGTTACTCTTCACTAGTATCATTATGGAAGAGAATTCATGCATCTCTTCTCTGTGGGCACCAAGTCTCTGTCACTCTGGCTCCACGTTGGACCTACGGCTGCGCGCATACCTGATGCTCCAGTGCAAAGATACCAAGGACACCGCTTCCTCAGTCCCCCACGTGTTGGCCGGATCTTTCTAAAGCATCTCAGAAAGGACTGAGAAGTGAGGGCTGTGGTGCCTCACCTCACTGCGTTACGTCCAAGTCCACTCTTCGTAATTCCTCCAGTGGGAAAGGCAGGGTGTACACTTTGACTTTCATTCAGAAAACATTTGAGAGCTTACTATTGTTCCAGCACTGATACATCACTAACATTGTTATGGAAGAGAATCCGTAATAATGCATCTCTTCTCTGTGGGCACCAAGTCTCATACCTTAGCAGCTGTAGACAAGAGAGTTAGCCTCTGGGCTCATGAGTTTTATGCAGCATCTGTTCCCTGATATTTGGCTAAAGATTATTCTCGGTGTTTCTGAAGGTATTTTTAAAATAAATTTTTAAAATTAATTTTTATTTGAGTATAGTTGATTTGCAATGTTGTATTAGTTTCTGCTGTATAGCAAACAATCAATTATACATATATACATACCACTCTTTTTTCGATTCTTCTCCATATAGATTATTACAGAGTGTTGAATAGAGTCCCCTGTGTTGTAAGTAGGTTCTTATCTGGTTTATATACAGTGGTGTGTGTATGTCAGCTCCAGCCTCCCAGCTCATCCCTTTTACCTCCCTTGCTTGGTAGCCATAAGTTTGTTTTCTACATCGGTGACTGGATTTCTGTGCTGTAAATAAGTTCATTTCTACCATTTTTTCAGGTTCTACACACAGGCCCTATCATATGTTTGTCTTTCTCTGTCTGACTGACTTCCCTCAGTATGACAATCTAGGTCTGTCTGTGTCTCTCCAGATGGCATTATTGCATTCTTTTTATGGCCAAGTAATATTCCATTATATGTATGTACCACACCTTCTTTATCCATTCATCCATCGATGGACATTTAGTTTGTTTTTGTGTCCTGGCTATTGTGCAGGTATTTTTTAGATGAGACTAACATTTGAATCAGTAGACTTGGCATAAAACAGATTACCCTCCATAATATAGGTGGGCCTCATCCAGTCAGTTAAAGGCCTTCCTTAGGAGGGAAAGACTGAGATGCCCTGAGGTCAGAAGGCCCTTGGGTCCCAGCTGCAAATCAACTGTTTCCTGGGTCTCCAGCCTGCTAGCTGATGCTGTAGATTCTAGATTTTAGACTTGCCAGCCTCCACAATCACCTGAGCAACTCCTTAAACACCCTTTCTCTCCCTTCCTCTTCCTCCCTCTTCCTCTCTCTCTGTCACTACACATGTATACACCCTTCTGTGGATTTCATTTCTCTGGAGAACCCTGACTAACATAAACTACACAAACCTAATTCTAATACCTAGAAAATCTGTTCCTCTCAGAGTTTTCAAGGCCAATGTCATCTTCTCAGAATGCCTGTGCAAAGCTGGATGGATCTACCCAGTCCTTCTGTAACAGCTTTAATTTATAGTCCTGGTGGATTGGATACCTGTCATGACCAGGGAGAAGTCTTACTTGCCTAGAAATGTATGAGAACAAGGCATGTGAGTATTTTCTTTAAAAAGTATCCAGTTCCTCCTGCATTTTCATTTTGAGCAAGTGACACTGGTTGAATTAGCTCAGGCTACCATAGCAAATACCATAGACTGAGTGGGTCATACAACAGAAATGTGTTTTCTCACAGTCCTGAAGGACTCCTGGGGAGGCCAAAGTCCAAGGTCAGGGTTCCAGCCGATTGTGTGTCTGGTAAGAGCTCTCTTCCTGGCCTGCAGATGGTCGCCTTCCCACTGTGTTCACATGGTCTCTTCTTTGTGTGCATGGAGAGAGAGAGGGCAAGCTCTCTGGTGTGTCTTCTGATGAGGGCACTAATCCCATCATGGGGCCCCACCCTTGTGACCTCATCTAAACCTAATCACCTCCCATCTCCCAGTACCATCACACTGGAGTCAGGGCTTCAGTGTTTGAATTTATGTGTGTGTGTGAGACATTCAGTCTGTACTGGGTTTGCAGCTTAGGAGAAAAGTTTGAAAACAAAATTTGCATAGACTAGAAGTTTTAGATAATAGATGAAATCAAGGGAAATGTTTAGTTGGGTGAAGTTTGATTTTGTCTTTCCTTGGCACCAGCTCCAGTGACCACTATAGAGACTGGTTTTCAATTTGTTGTTGAAATATCAGAGATTGTTTTTTTTCCTTCACTTTTTGAAAAGTCATTTTACCTTATTCCAAAGACCCATGTGCAAATGTGACTAGCTGAAAACAACAAACCCATCATTTATAAAGCAAAGATTCTATGTGGCTGAGTCCCATTATTTCTATAAGCTCTGTGAATAGGGCCACTGGTAAGCGGTTTGTTCAAACAGGATCTGTAAACTGAATTCTGTCATTAGGGCCTCAGCGAGCAAGGGCGCCTTCCATTTTTGGAGACAGTTATCTAAGGTCCGTGCTTTGGGCGTAAACATGACTTAAAGTCTATTGATCGTTGCCCACGGAGCTGCAGGAGGACCCTCAGAACACAGAAGAGTCTGGCTCTGGTGACTCCCGAGGAGGAGGAGGTTAGCTCGTTTATACACCAGGGCTGGAGACTGGCATCCGTCGTCACAAGGAATATAGAATTAGAGTTCATTAAGACCAAAATGAATGTCTCAGAGGCATTCACACCAGTGTGGGCTCAGTCTGGGTGCCAACATCTCCATGTTATTAACAATGTAAAGGGCAGCACCCCCAAAATAACAAGGTCAGAGGGGTTTGGGCTGTGTATAGGGTTTGCTTTATGCCTCTAACTTTATTCTCTTTGTGTTTGGTGGGCTAGGGGTGAGTTATCAGGCTTCTTGGAATTTATGGAGAGAAGCAATTGAAGGTGAACACTTTTTATACTTCCAGAAAACCAATTTCTCCCCATTGGCATTCTGCTAAGTCTTCTGAAGAGCTTACAGGTTTTATTAGAACAATTATTTTATTGTCTGGCTTTATTATAAGCTGCCTCAGAATGTTCCAGGGACCAAGGAGGGAGACAGTGATTTTCTTTTTTTTTTGCTAACTTAACACTTCAATTAGAGCACAGAAGCATAGCTTGGAAGTGGTGAATGAAATATGTGTGTTATTTACGTCATTGGTTTTCACCAGGGAGAAGATACTAGTTCAGGCTAGTTCTTCTCTTCCCAAGATGTTCATATCTGAAACCTACTTTATTGTGTATCTGGAGAGAGGAAACATGTGATTTTTAGAACCCCATCACCTCAGAGAGGTCTCCATTGGGATTTTAGCCACACAGACCAAGGAACAAGTGCAGTGTTAGTGAGGCAGTAACTGAATCCGCCTGCTGTGCAGCTCCTTGTCATCCAGTGAAGGGAGAAGGACGAAACTGCCCGAACCACACAGCATCCAGTTTCTTCTGTGAGGAGTCTCCCAGAGAATGCATGCGCTTGATGAAAGGGTCCTGTTGCTAAATCAGCTTGAAAGCCGGTCACGTGAGCATCTCTGCCCCACAGCATCACACAGAGCCATCTGGGAAATAAAAGCCACCTACCCTGGGGTAGGAGCCCCCTGCACCCCAATCCTCCCCTCCACGTCTCACCCAGCCTGGTTTTAAGGAAAGCTGGGATGGAGCCCTGTAGTCAGACAGAACTTAATTATAATCATCACTTCTTGCTCCTTTCTGACCATAGGGTACAACTGCAGAGGGTCTTCTTTTAAATGGCCTTTCCTTTCCATGTATGTAAACGGGCACCGCTCTGCTCCCATTCCCAGCCTGAGCCTCCCTAAGCGTCAAGGCTCATGTATCTTCTGAGGCAGGGCTCCAGATGTTCTCCAGTGATCCTGCAAGAATGAAGTCTTGACACCCCTTGCTTCTCTTCCCCTGCCAGGGACTTCAGGCCCAGTCCCAGGTGGGGTCCCTGCAGCGTGGCCCTGATAGGTGGGGGCGGGGCATGCATAGGGTGGTGATGTGGATATCGTTACCCACGCGGTGGGAGATGCAACTCCCAGGCCTCCCCTACAGGAATTGCCCTCCTGATTTCTAAATAAATTCAGTCTGGTCCATGTGTCAAGTCCTACTATCTACTGCTGCCGTGGAACTTGGTGCTGACTGAGGCGTCAGAGCCATCCTTGCAGTGAACGCAAAACCAAACTTCAAACCAAGACCACAAGTGCACATCAGTTCAGTCGCTCAGTTGTGTCTGACTCTTTGCGACCCCATGGACTGCAGCACATCAGGCCTCCCTGTCCTTCACCAACTCCCAGAGCTTACTCAAACTCATGTCCATTGAGTCGGTGATCCCATCCAGCCATCTCATCCTCTGTTGTCCCCTTCTCTTCCCACCGTCAATCTTTCCCAGCATCGGTGTTTTTTCTAGTGAGTCACTTCTTTGCATCAGGTGGCCAAAGTATTGGAGTTTCAGCTTCAGCATCAGTCCTTCCAATGAATATTCATTACTTATTTCTTTAGGACTGACTGGTTGGATCTCCTTGTAGTCCAAGGGGCTCCCAAGAGTCTTCTCCAACACCACAGTTCAAAAGCATCAGTTCTTCAGCACTCAGCTTTCTTTATAGTCCAGCTCTCTCATCCATACATGACCACTGGAAAAACCATAGCCTTGACTAGATGGACCTTTCTTGGCAAAGTAATGTCTGCTTTTTAACATGCTGCCTAGCTTGATCATAGCTTTCCTTCCAAGGAGCAAGTGTTAAAACAAATGGACATAGATTTCCTATTTTTAATATGTTAATTAATATGATTTAGTATGTACAAAATAATACATATAACAATATATCTGTATTGTAATAATTCAGACATGTAATTTTTAAACGCATGCATTCAGAGAATCAGGACACAGCAAACCACAGGCAGTTTTATTGTCCAAGACCTTTTTAAAGTTTTGTCTGATCACATAAACACTGCATCATCACCTAATTGTCTTGCCTCACCAGTTACATTGATGTGTCCACTAAAGTGTTCCCACTTTTCTGCTCTCATCGTTGCCAGTACCGGTCTCACAGTGGGTATGTACATGCCAGTGCGCAGCTGCAGCTAACAGATCAATCACCCATCACCCTAAAGTGCCCCTTTTGGTGAAGAAGCCTTCATAGCCCTTAGTGATGAAACTATGTTTAAGAAGTCAACAACGTTGTGACAGTTTTGTTATTCTAATCTCATGATCCGAGGCTACAAATCTTTGTTTGGCAACATTTGAATAAACTGTATAAAAATGGAACCCATAATAATAAGCAAATTTGACAGATTCTACAGAGCTAGTAGGTATCTCCGTGCTGTGGACAGTTGCTTCAAAACGGAAGGTGGTATTTGATTTGACTTTCAGTTCCAGTTCCAAGCTCTTGGGTTGCATTTTAGAATAAAGTGGCCAGTGGGAACACTTGCCTCTTCCCTAGGTTCGGTGTGCATGTGTGTGGGGCCGTATTGACTGGTCTTGCAGATGTGCCTGCGTACTTTGATATGTTCAGAGAGAATGTTTCGTGGGCAAATATTGGGACATGGTAAGTACTAGGGTGAACTTTCTGGAACCACGGAATGGAGCCCTGGAAGTGGGGACTGTTCCGGGAAATTCGCAGTTGTGGTTTCCTTCCCCCTAGATGTCCCCGTTGTGACTCCTTGTTCATCACTTCCTGTCCTCATCCTGCCTGGACTGATCTGTTTCCTCCCTCCCCTCTGGCTGGTTTGACTTTTCTGGGATGACGCTAAACCATGCTGCGGTGGACTCTGGAGAGGAAAGGGCACTTGGTGGGCCAAGTCCGTGGCTGTTCAGTGCGGAGTGAAGACAAGCAGATAAATGGGATAAAATGAGGTCCTGGGAACTGCCCGTGGAGACTCGCCTTCCTGCCGGGAGCGGGGCAGTGAGCCAGTTGGCTCTGGGGGCCACCCTGGGGACCTCGAAGGCCTGTCTCTGGCAGGTGGTTGCTGGGTGGGGATGGGGAGATGGGCGAGTACCCCCTGCCGTGCCAGCCTCGCGCTCAGCGGTGCCTAGAGAAGAAGTTCTTGAAGGCGCTGTTGTAGTTCTTGTTGAAGGCCGTGTAGATGAGGGGGTTGAAAAAGGAGTTGGAGTAGCCGAGCCACAGGAAGACGCTCTTCCAGGTGGCGGGGACGTCGCAGGCGCACAGGGGCCTGAGGAGCTCGGCGGTGAAGAACGGGATCCAGCAGAGCACGAACACCCCGATGAGGATGCCCACCATGAGGGCGGCGCGCTGCTCCTTCTGCTCGCGCCACGCGTCCCCGTCGGCCTGGAAGGTGACCTTGGCGCGGCGCGCCGCGAGGACCATCTCAGGCCGCTGAGCCGCGCCCTTCCCCTGGAGGAGGCAAACAGAAGCGTCAGGAGGAGCCGCCCGCTCCTCACGCCCGGGCGGGCTGACCCGAGTCACGGGTTGGCCGTTTCCCGCACTTGCACTTCAAGAGAAAGCTTTTACTTGTCCGTCGCAGGGACCCTCTAGGGTCCCCCCACCCCGGGGCCGACAGAGCTGGGTGTTTGCTCACATTTTGACATCTTACCTCTTTGTGATCTCCTTCTGGTTTGTCCCCTGCCCCGACTTTTATGGAAAACAGGAGATGCTAAACTCAGATTCCCTCCACCTTGGCTTGCCCAAGTCCCCTGGAAGGCAGTTTCTCCAGCTTCACGACCCTTCTCTAAGGAAGCGGAATTCCTAGGAAAGGAGGCTCTTTCCTCCATTCCAGCTTTTTAATTTTTTTTTTTTTCTCCAGATCTTTGGAGAACTGGAATAAGATGTGTCTGATGACAAGGCCCCTGAAACAGGAGGAAATGACGATGGGCTGATGTGCTAAATGAGCAAGTTAGTTGACCCCGTCACAATGTGGGGCAGTTTCTGGGCCGATCCATCATTCACTAGTGGAGAGACTACCCTGACATCAAACTCTGTCCTCTGCAACTCCAGCCTTCTGTGATCCCAGGACACTTGACCTGGAGAGGTACCCAGTCACGCTCCAGGAGCGCACAACCTTCTAGGCAGTGGGCTAGGTCACAGGGTCTGTCCCTCTAACCCACGTAACCAGTTCATGGCTGCATCTACAAATTGTAGTCAAGAGGAACTATTTATAACTTATCATATAGAATAATGGAGCTGAAAATAGGAACACTGTAGTTAAGGGAATGTTAGTTCATGTGTGAATTACTAAATTTATATGATAACCTTCCTGTCATCTATTTGAAAGGCAGCGAAACCCCAGCATTATACAGTTAAACATAAGATTCATAAATACGGAAACAAGTAGTTCATTATTCTTCAGCTCTTAAAAGCATATATAAAATAAGTGACATTGATACTTTCACCTGTGTCTTTCCAGAGCCTCACCTCTGGGTGGAACCACAGTTATCTTTCTTCTTTTATTAGTGTCTATCATGGAATGCATTTCAGGGAGCTAATTGATAGAAATGCAAGCACAGTATTCAGTTTCATTTTTCAGCATAAAGAAAATAGGAAAAGTCACTAATTCCCTTAGTAAAACTCAACCTCAGAATGTCATCAAGGAAGGCATTTCCCCCCATTTCCCCAAGGTGGCAATGAAACAGTAATTCCAGTCCTGACTCTTGAGTCCTTGAGAAGTTCTGTTTCCTTTCAGACTTCTTCATGGGCGACGCTGGCCGCTCAGGGTTTTGAGGCCATCGTGACCAACCCTTAACTCTCTGTAGCACACTTGGTGTAAAGGTGGAGCATGTAAACCAGACTCCAAGCTCTGGGGTAACGGCAGAAATGAATACAGCAACACATAGCTAGATACGGTAGCTTCTGAACCACGACCCCCTCTCGGAACCTCTCCACCCCCACCCCATCCCCACTCACTGCCTGCCTGCCCCCTTGGTGGTAACTGCCGCTCCAGGTCAACTCCAGAAGACCATCTTAGCCCTTCAGATACTCAGATTCCAGTTGTGAGACGCTGTGAGCCCTACAGTGAGACTGCCTCTGTGAGGCCAGCCTTTGGTGAAGGATGAGATACACTCCCAGTGCTCTGCTTTTTATCTGTGGGAGTTTTCTACTGCATAATGGGAAGAGTTACACAGCTTCCATTCTGAGGGGCCACCTTCTGTCCTATTGACTGAGACGCTGCTGGGACATTCAGACCCAGTCCTGACCTGAATCCAAAGGGAATCCACGTCAGAATACAACACAGTACTTCGTTCGTATAACACAGTACTTCGTTCGTACAACACAGTACTTCGTTCGTCTGAGAGACGAGGGATCACAGGGCTGTGTTGTCCAGGTGTGTGCCATACATCAGGTGTAGGGTGTGGGTATGTCTATAAAGGCGAGCATCAGGGAAGGGGACCCAAGTGCCATAAGACAGTTTCACGGCAGCCCATCCCTTCAGGTCATCGTCCCCGTGGAGAAACATTAAATGCCATACACAGGCCTGCTTGCGCAGGTGTGTGGCAGTTGTACTATGAAATCCTGAATGTTTTGGCTACCTGATGCAAAGAGCCAACTCGTTAGCAAAGATCCTGGTGCTGGGAAAGATTGAGGGCAGGAGGAGAAGGGGGCAACAGAGGATGAGATGGTTGGATGGCATCATCAACTCAATGGACATGAGTTGAGCAAGCTCTGGGAGATGGTGAAGGATGGGGAAGCCTGGCGTGCTGCAGTCCATGCAGTCGCAAAGAGACACTACTGAGCAGCTGAACAACAACTATAAAATCCTAGATTCTTCCAGCATACTGTACCTAGGTTCTTTTGAATTTGAACTGTTCCCATGCACAGCATGTGTTCACTGAATTTGTGAGAATTCCCCACTGAGAATTGATGTGCAAGTGTCTCTTAAAGGTTTCCCAGTTTTTTATTCCTAAGCTTGTCTTCAGGAGGGTTTCTCTTGTCAGTGGGACCCACAGATCCATGATCACTTTCTCTGAGTTCTTAGCACAGCAGGTGGGGAGCACATTCGTGGGGCCCCTTTACAGCAGAGAACCTAAATTCATTTTTAACAATTCTTTTCCTATTCCATGCAGTCTTCTCCCACTTCTTAGAATTCTAGTTTGAATTCAAGTTAAACTTTTTCCCCTAAATACATTGTTTTTATGGTTTGTTTTGAGTCGGGAATTTTTATAGGTTAGAGAACTTGTTTCTCAGAAAAGCACGCTCTCTACAGCTTTGATGAGAGATGTAGATCATTTTGGGAGTCATTCAACACCAGCTCACCTGGTGAGCGTGCCATTGGTCTATAATGGCTCCGCTGGAGGAGGGGCTTTGCTGTTGGGGAGTTTCAGCTCCTGGTGTTAGCAGATGGTTGACTTGGTTGCTTACCCTGTGGCTTTCTGACTAAAGGACTCCTTAGCTCTGCTTGTCAACGATCGCAATAAAGTACTTAATCACATCTGGTGTATAGATGCTATTGATTACTCTGTCAGTTACTCAGCATGGTTGTTAGTAGATTCACAGAAAGAGAGGTAATGGGGTAAAAATAAGTGGACGCATTCGAGCCAAGCTTCACTTTTCCCATTTATCTTTGTAGTGTTGTATCATTTCTAAAGCACAAGCCTCACAAGTTAAGACTCCCGTGGAAAAAATTTTATAAGTGAACAGTTGGCCTTGTATCTCCAAACAAATGAATTATTTGGGGGACATGTGCCTATGATTTAGACTTCTCACTCTTGCCTGGAAAATCCCATGGATGGAGGAGCCTGGAGGGCTGCAGTTCAAGGGGTCACTGAGGGTCGGACACGACTTCACTTTCACTTTCACTTTTCACTTTCATGCATTGGAGAAGGAAACGGCAACCCTCTCCAGTGTTCTTGCCTGGAGAATCCCAGGGACGGGGGAGCCTGTTGGGCTGCCGCCTATGGGGTCGCACAGAGTGGACACGACTGAAGTGACTTAGCATATTCTTCCAAAACGGTTATGTGTTCAACAGTGACCTACTATATAGCACATGGAGCTCTGCTCAACGTTACGTGGCAGCCTGGATGTGTGTGTTGGGGGGGAGATTTTGGGGGAGAATGGATACGTGTATACATGTATGACTGAGTCCCTTATTGTTCACCTGAACTATCGCAACAGTGCTAACTGACTACACCCCAGTACAAAATTAAAAGTTTTTTAAAAACTGAAACTTAAAAAAAATGAAGATGGTTATATGTTAAGATAACTTGTTGTTATCTAAACCAGTCAATCCTAAAGGAAATCAGTTATGAATATTCAATGGAAGGATTGATGCTGAAGCTGAAACTCCAACCAACTCATTGGAAAAGATGCTGATGCTGGGAAAGATTGAATACAGGAGGAGAAGGGGACAACAGAGGATGAGATGGTTGGATGGCATCACCGACTCGATGGGCATGAGTTTGAGCAGGCTCTGGGAGTTGGTGATGGACAGGGAGGCCTGGTGTGCTGCAGACCACGGGGTCACAAAGAGTCGGACACGACTGAGCGACTGAACTGAAGTTGTTGTTTAGTCACTAAGTTGTGTCCAACTCTATTGCAACCCCATGGACTGTAGCCCACCAGGCTCCTCTGTCCATGGGGTTTCCCAGGCTCAAATAATAAAGTAGGTTGTCCTTTCCTTCTCCAGGAGATCTTTCTGACCCAGGGATCAAACCCTTGTCTCCTGCATTGCAGGCAGATTCTTTACCACTGCGCCACCTGGGAAGCCTAGTTAAATAACAATTCACTAGTTAATCATAAATCTAGCATGTCCTTTTATTTCCTCAAACTATTCTGCTTCACCTCCCTTTATCACAGATAATCAATAGATTATCATCAATAGTGGGTATTGCGATTAAGGGATGAAGGCTCTCACCTGGTAAGTGTGGCTTCGGGTGATTGCAGGTAAGACCAGACCATTGTCACATGCAGGATGTACCAGTGAGTTGGGATGTTTAATCTGGGAATGATCCTACCCACCTAGGGAGGGCTTTACAAGGGTCAGAATAAGAACATTTCCACAAGCTTAGGAAAAGACCGTCTGTCCTGTAGTTGTGGTAACACAGAGCCTTGCTGCTTGTTTAAACCCCTCCAGTGAACCCAGGACGGTCCAGCTCTGTGAACAGGCATCGGCAGACCAGCTGCTCAGTGTCGGCCCTCACATCTGACAGCCAGCTGGGTGCGTGCGTCCCTGGGCAGCAGTGAACCAACGGTGGCCTCACTGAGTCACCCCCTGTGTGGGGGAAGTCTGCTCAGCGTCCCTCTCAACGCCCTCCCACCCCCGAGCTCAACACTGTCTCCATCGATGATGGGTGTTCTGCTCTGCTCCGGGAGATGGTGCCAGACAAGCGTAGCTTTTCTCAATCTGTAGCAAGCCGTGTTTTTATTTCAGGTGCTATGTGGTGGTTGTATCATCTTCGGGCAGTTCTAGAGGTTCCATGGATATCATTTTGAGGACCCTCGACAGGATACTTGGACTACAGGTGCATCCACAGAGCCCTGGACCCCAGCCGCCTTTGGATCTGCAGATGCACACCAGTCTCAACGAGCTGAGTGCCAGCCCGCTCCACCGGGCTCTTCTCACTCTGTTTTGTTATCCAAGGCTTTGCAACCAAGTGTGTCTTTAAATGGGCTTCCCCGATGGCTGAGAGTGTAAAGAATCTGCCTGCGATGCAGGAGACACAGGTGATGCGGGTTCAACTCTTGGGTCAGGAAGATTCCCTGGAGAGGGGAATGGCAAGCCACTCTAGTGTTCTTTCTAAAAATCCCATGGGCAGAGGAACCTGGCAGGCTGCAGTCCATGGGGTCACAAAGAGTCAGACATGACCAAGTGACAAAGCATGCACGCACACATGTGTATTTGAATAAGTTCATTCAGCTTAGGCCTTCGTATCAAATAACTGGACCTTTGTTAGAAAGGTGCACCGTTTGGAAGTCGACTTACATCTTATAAAGCTGTTAGGTCTCTTGCTGGAGGTATACCATTGAGCAAAAATGTCATGCCATAACCTACTTATTATATTGCTGTTTTCTTTGTTTTGGCTGTCGTTTGTCTAAATATGCAAACTCTTATTTTCATAGATTTTTTTGCTTTATTTTTTGTCCTGGAATACCTTTTATTTTTCTGTTGAATATAAAAAGGATTGTTCTATAAGGTGCTGGCTTTATAAGCTTCTAATCTTTTCCAAGCCAGACCTGAGGACTAATGATTTGCAGACCATTAGACTTAATAACCAATTTGTCAGAAAGCAGTTGATCAGACTTTGCTTCAAGTTTTTCACAAAACTTAAGTGGGGGCATTCCCTGTCTTGTCAGTTTACGGAATAAATATCACCTGGTGTGGTTGGCATTCCAGCTCATTGATGATTGGGTTGGTCATCATATGGCCCCTTCTTGGCCTCTGGTCAAGGATCTGAGAAACCATTCACAAGCACAGACTGTTGGCCAACCCTGGTGGCCTTTTTCTTATTTGTCGTGCTTTGTTTTAGTCAGAGTCTCAGCCTTCTTCTTTGTGAACTTCTATTTTAAACTGCGCTATAATCCTAACTCTCACTCTTTTCTTGATAAATGTGAAAAAAAGTTTTTCACGTAATAATCTCTGAAAGTCGAAATCAATAAATTAACATATTTAAGTTAGAAGACAAACACTAAACAGTTAAGAATCAGCTTTTTTAGTTGTTCTGCTAAAGCCTTAAAGTCTAACTCTGAGTTGGTCCTAAAGATTTTATAACTTTCCAAAACTTCCCCTCGACAGGAGACTGTTGGATCCCACCAAAAAAAGATACCCCACATCCAAGGGCAAAGGAGAAGCCCCAACAAGATAGGTAGGAGGGGCAAAATTGTGTTTAGAATCAAACCCCTACCCATCCGAGATGCTTGGAGGGCTCAAACAAAACCTTGTGCACACCAGGACCCAGAGGCCCCACAGAGACTGAGCCAGACCTGCCTTTGAGTGTCTGAGTGTCTCCTGTGGAGGCTGGGTCAGCGGTGACCTGCGAGGCGACAGGGACTCTGGCTGCAGCAGGCCTGGGAGGTGTGGCGTGTGGCGTAAGCCCTCCTGGAGGAGGTCACCACTAGCCCCACCATAGAGCCACTGAGCGGATGACCCACAGACTGGAGAACAATTATACCAAAGACATTCTTGCACTGTTGCAAAAGTTCTAGGACCCACAACAGAATTCCCAACCTGGAGATCCGGCAAAGGGACTGAGAACCCAGGGAATTTGACTTTGAATTCCAGTGGGATTTGCTACAGAACTTCCGCAGGAAACGGGCACTTGGAGGGCACAAAGAAAACCTTGTGCACACCAGGACCCAGGAGAAAGGGCAGGAACCCGAGACACTGAGCCAGACTTGCCAGTGAGTGTTTGGGAGTCTGGTGGAGGTGTGGGTCGACAGTGGCCTGCGGCAGGGTCAGGGGCACTGGAGACAACAGTCCTGGCATAAGTCCTTTTGAGGGAGATGCCATTGCCCCTACCACATTTTGGCCTCAGGTCAAACTACGGGGAGGGAACATAGCCCCACCCAAAACCAGAAAATTGGATTAAAGATTCGCTGAGCATGGCCCCACCCATCAAAGCAAGACCCAGATTCCCCCACAGCCAGTCCCTCCCATCAGGAAGCTTCCACATGCCTCTTATCCTCCATCAGAGGGCTGCTGCTGCTGCTAAGTCACTTCAGTCATGTCCGACTCTGTGTGACCCCATAGATGGCAGCCCACCAGGCTCCCCCGTCCTTGGGATTCTCCAGGCAAGAACACTGGAGTGGGTTGCCATTTCCTTCTCCAATGCATGAAAGTGAAAAGTGAAAGTGAAGTCACTCAGTCGTGTCTGACCCTCAGCGACCCCATGGACTGCAGCCTTCCAGGCTCCTCTGTCCATGGGATTCTCCAGGCAAGAGTACTGGAGTGGGGTGCCATTGGGAAAGGGCACCCGGGTGGAAGGCAGTAGGGTAAGGGAACCCAGGAGAACTGCTCTGGCTCACAGTCTTGGGTTTTATGGTGATGGGATTAGTTCCCGGGTGGTCTTTGGCCAATCATTCTAATTCAGAGTCTTTCCTGGTGGTGCACGCATCACTCAGCCAAGATGGATGCTAGCAAGAGGGATTCTGGGAAATGGACGGACACGCGGTGTCTCCTTTCGACCTTTCCCGAACTCTTCTGGTTGGTGGTGGCTTATTAGTTCCGTATTCCTTATCAGGATCTCCTGTCATAAAACAACTCATGCAAATGGTTACTATAGTGCCTGGCCAGGGTGGGTGGTTTCAATCAGTGTGCTTCCCCTAACAACTCCCCCGAGAGACTTCATACTCAAGATACTTCTTGGGAATTGGGGCGGAGGTCTCTTTCTTCTGTAACTTCTTCCTGCTGCCTAGCAGAACAGAAGTCTCTCTCTACCAGATCTAAGTCAAGGTATTTTTTTTTTGCCTGAAACCAGCATTCACCCTTATAATAACAGCAATTTAGTTTGAAACTGTTGGCCCCTCTCAGAGATGAAATAGACAGGGGCCAAACAGAAGACCTAACAGGATGGTCATCTGTGGTCCCCGGAAACAGAAGGCAACATTTGGGGTGAGGATTGCAGGGTTTGTGACCCTTTTTGATTGGTTGGTGCTGAGGGAACAGAGCTGTGCTCCAGGAATCTTGTGTTCTGTCTGAAGTTACCATCCTCCACCTGGGTGGGGGCTCAAAGACATTGTTATGCATATTTCTTTGAGTAGGAACCAGGACTCTGTCTGGAGGCAGAGGCCAGACAGATTGAAAACCACAATCACAGAGAACTAACAAAACTGATCCCATGGACCACAGCCTTGTCTAACTCAGTGCAACTATGAGCCATGCTGTGTAGGGCCACCCAAGACAGACGGGTCATGGTGGAGAGTTCTGACAAAATGTGGCCCACTGGAGAAGGGAACAGCAAACCACTTCAGTATTCTTGCCTTGAGAACCCCATGAACAGTCAGTCCAGTCGCTCAGTCATATCTGACTCCTTGTACAGGGGGCGGTGATCAAAACCATCCCCAAGTAGAAGAAATACAAAAAGGCAAAATGATTGTCTGAGGAGGCCTTACAAATAGCTGATAAAAGAAGAGAAGCTAAAGGCAAAGGAGAAAAGGAAAGATATACTCATCTGAATACAGAGTTCCAAAGAAAAGCAAGGAAAGAAAAGAAAGCCTTCCTCAGTGATCAGTGCAAAGAAATAGAAGAAAACAGTAGAATGGGAAAGAGTAGACATCTCTTCAAGAAAATTAGAGATTCCAAGGGAACATTTCATGCAAAGATGGGCACAATAAAGGTCAGAAACGGTATGGGCCTAACAGAAGCAGAAGATATTAAGAGGTGGCAAGAATACACAGAAGAACTATACAAAAGAGATCTTAATGACCCCGATAACCACGATGGTATGATCACTCACCTAGAGCCAGACATCCTGGAGTGCAAAGTCAGGTTGGCTTTAGGAAGCACTGAACAAAGCTAGTGGAGGTGGTGGAATTCCAGTTGAGCTATTTCAAGTCCTAAAAGATGATGCTGTGAAAGTGCTACACTCAGTATGCCAGCAAATTTGGAAAACTCAGCAGTGGCCACAGGACTGGAAAAGGTCAGTTTTCATTCCAATCCCAAAGAAAGACAATGCCAAAGAATGTTCAAATTACTGAACAATTGCACTCATCTCACACACTAGCAAGGTAATGCTCAAAATTCTCCAAGTGAGGCTTCAACAGTATGTGAACCGAGAACTTCCAGATGTTCAAACTGGATTTAGAAAAGGCAGAGGAACCAGAGATCAAATTGCCAACATCCACTGGATCATAGAAAAAGCAAGAGAATTCCAGGAAAACATCTACTTCTACTTTATTGACTACACCAAAGCCTTTGACTGTGTGGATCAAAATTCAGTTCAGTTCAGTTGCTTAGTCGTGTCCGGCTCTTCAGTTCAGTTGCTTAGTCATGTCCAACTTTTTGCAACCCTATGGACTGCAGCACACCAGGCCTCCCTGTCCATCATTAAAATAAACCGTGGAAAATTCTTAAAGAAATGGGAATACCAGACCACCTTACCTACCTCCTGAGAAATCTGTATGAAGGTCAAGAAGCAACAGTTAGAACCAGACATGGAACAATGGACTGGTTCCAAATCGAGAAAGGAGTATGTCAAGGCTGTATATTGTCACCCTGCTTATTTAACTTCTCTGCAGAGTACATCCTGTGAAATGTCAGGCTGGATGAAGCACAGGCTGGAATCAAGATTGCCAGGAGAAATATCACAACCTCAGATGATGCCACCCTCATGGCAGAAAATGAAGAGGAACTAAAGAGCCTCTTGATGAAGGTGAAAGAGGAGAGTGAAAAAGCTGTCTTAAAACTCAGCATTCAAAACACGAAGACCATGGCATCTGGTCCCATCACTTCATGGCAAATAGATGAGGAAACAATGGAAACAGTGCCAGACTTTATTTTCTTGGGTTTCAAAATCACTGCAGATGGTGACTGCAGACATGAAATTAAAAGATGCTTGCTCCTTGGAATAAAATCTATGACCAACCCAGACAGCATATTAAAAAGCAGACATTGCTTTGCTGACAAAGGTCCATCTAGTCAAAGCTATGGTTTTTCCAGTAGTCATGTATAGACATGTGAGAGTTGGACCATAAAGAAAGCTGAGCACCAAAGAATTGATGCTTTTGAAGTGTGGTGTTAGAGAAGACTCTTGAGAGTCCCTTGGACTGCCAGGAGATCAAACCAGTCAATCCTAAAGGAAATCAACCCTGAATTTCCATTGAAGGACTGATGCTGAAGCTGAAACTCCAATACTTTGGCCACCTGATGCTAAAAACTGACTCATTGGAAATGACCCTGATGCTGGGAAAGATTGAAGGCAGGAGGAGAAGGGGACGACAGAGGATGAGATGGTTGGATGGTATCACCGACTCAATGGGCATGAGTTTGAGCAAGCTCTGGGAGTTGCTGATGGAATGAAAAGCCTGATGTGCTGCAGTCCATGGGGTCACAAAGAGTTGGACAAGACTGAGCGACTGAACTGACTGAAAACCTCCCACCTTACACATCCACACCCCCCATATTTCTACTCAGCTTTTCTGAACTTCCTAAATGAACTATCTTTTCCACAGGGGTTTCCTCAGTAAAACAAAATCACATTGTAAAATTGCCAGGCAAGAAGTCAAACACAGAATGTCAGTTAAAACCTTGATTGAGAGCTGAGATATAGGCTATAAGGAAGAATTTTTCTAAAGTGAAAGCCACTCAATCATGTCCAACTCTTTGTAATCCCATGGACTGTAGCCCGCAAGGCCCCTCTGTCCATGGGGATTTTCCAAGCAAGAATACTGGAGTGGGTAGCCATTCTCTTTTCCAAGGGATCTTGCCAACCCAGGGATCGAACCCAGGTCTCGCACATTGCTGGTGGATTCTTTACCACCTGAGCCACCAGGGAAGCTGCTAAACTTTAGGGAGAAGGGCAAAAAACTGTTGTAGAATTTAGAATTTTTAAAGAGTACTGAACAAAATCCTTACTGTCCTAGACTGCAGATCAGCAGCACCTAGTGAAATTAATTAAACTTTCCCTTAGATGAGGAAAAATATTTATAACTAGAAGGATAGAAGAGAGAAGAGCCATATAACATGGCTATGCAAATTTACAATGCAAACTAAAACAATTTCAGAAGCCATTTTTTTAGAGAAGATTGAGGATTCTAAATTGTAAACTATATAGAAAATTTAAAAGCAGTATTCTGATATAAACCCAACAGCTGACGTATGGTCTTGTCCTAAATGGGCTCAAACCTGAATTAGGGAACTTAATAAGAAAAAAATAAATTTAAATGTGAAATTGCCAATTTAGAAAATACCCAGTATGGGGCTAGACACTTCCAGAACGTAGGTAATAAGGGGTCGGAGGGAGTGGGAGGTAGGAGAGAGGTTCAGGAGGGAGCGGACGTGTGTAAACCTATGGCTGATTCACGTTGATGCATGGTAGAAACCAACCCAACGTTGTAAAACAATTATCCTCAGCTAAAAATAAATTTAAAAAGAAAGCAGATAATCAATACAAGATATGGCTCTCTAGATAAAACATCAAGAAGCACGTCTGTTTTAAAAGATCTGGGTGCCTAGATAAGGCCCACAGTAAATGTAAACAGCAGAAGTAACCTTGAAAGCAGCAATATCCCCTTTTGGCTAAAAAAACGACAACCGTCTAAAATCTGCCCAGTGAAGTCATCCCAAGGGAGATATTATCACCAACAACTTCCTGTCCTTCCAAACTTCTAGGGGGAATTGCCTTTAATTGTGGATGTACAACAGTACAGCTTTCTTGTTTATGGTGTGGCTTTTGAAAAGGCTCGAGGGAAAAAACCTAAGTTAATGGAAGAATTCAGTGAGAATCTTGAATAATCCTGTGTGCCAACTTGTAGCTGATATTTCAGGATCCTTATGAGAATCCTTTCATTTCGGTAACACAACTACACATTTAGTAAGCAGAATGTGCCTCCAGATAAAATATACTGCTGTCCTTCAACATTCTCAGATTATAACCGGTCTGTTTGTGAGAGTATCTGCGCTGTGCGTAATTCAGGACATCACTGGAGAAATAGCAGTGGTCCTAGAGTTCTTGCGGACAAGAGACACCACAGACAGACTGAGAGCAGGACTGAGCATGAGAGCTCAGATGGACTCTCCCTGGTTTGTCATGATTTTGCCACTCTGTCCCGGCGTGAACGTGCTGGGGCACACTCCAGGTGGGCTAATCCAGCCACATGACACCTGTCCAAGAACTATTGCCTGTTGAAGCCCACCCCTCGATTCAGTGATCAAGGCTTTTCCTCCATGCCTTGGAGACATTACTCTCATCAATTAAACTAGTCAACCCATCTTCAGAAGTTTTCTTTTTTTTAATTAAACCTTTAAACCTTATGTTACCACGCGCAGTAAATCCCCATTGCTAACTGAGACCGCCCAGCATTTTTCTGCTGGTTGGTTAACCTGGTCTAGTGTCCGTCATCCAGAGCTTTGACTGCTGCTGCCCAGCGCTGTGCTGACAAGTGACTGAGCACGTTGATTGAGGTGCAGTCTGAACATCAGCTCTCCACGGATGAAACTTCAAGGAGAACCAGCAACAGAGCTGAGAAGCTGAGAAACGGTCTCTCCAGAGTGAGGACCAAGAGCTGGAGGGTGAGAACCACGTGCTCCTCAAACTTGGGGCGAGTCCATGTGTTCTGCGGCCCGGAACCAGCCTTCGATGTACTGTCAGTCAAGGACATTTTGTCTCGGTGGGCTTGCTTTTACAAGCCCTCCTGCCGGGTCAGCCCCCCACTTTTGGAAGTTAGGCAGCCAGGCCTGGATTCACTCCAGCAACGCCTGACCAGCAGAGCTGCTCATACAGCTGATGTCAGCCCGCCGAGAACCCAGAAAGCCCCCCAGGCCCTTACAGGCTGGAAATCCAGCTGTGTCTTCACGTCAGAGCCTCAGTCGCAGTTTCATCAGACTTTGTCAAGGGCAAGGCCTCTCTCTCTCGTATGTTTCCAGCTTTCATCTCCGTGCCTGACAGCGGTTAGGCTTTCAGTGCGCATCTGAGGCAAACTCAGAAGGTAAAGAAGCAGGGAAGAAGTGTTGTGTTTCCCTAGGCAACAGGGCTCGTTGGCGGTAGAACTGTATTTAGAAACTTTGGCACCTGCTACCACCAAGAAATCAGGAAGCCTGACTTTTAATCCACCCTCCACGGTAACGTGAGAACAAGGCCAGCTCCACATTTCAGGTGGAGCCCTGGATGGCTTAGAGGCCTTGCAAAGCCATGAGACCCATTTTTGAGTTACCTGGCAGAGAAAGAACATGAAGCAGTGCTTTGCTTCTGCTGTCTCCAGACCTGAGTAGTGATAGCCCCTTTTCCTTCTGCTCCAAACCCTCCAGGACACAAGGACAGTTGCCGTTCCCTTTTAAAGCCGTTTGGTGTTGATCACAAATTGTGTTTACCTGGGTGAGCATCCCGGCAGAAGAGGATCCGTGTAAGGAGGGCTGTGGTGGGCCGTCTGCCAGCCCCCTTGTTCCTGACCCGGAACTGTTCCTGACCCGGAACTGCGGGGGCGCACACACACGGACACTCCGGCTAGTTTGGAGGCACACCTACTTGTCGGCACTTCTTGTCCAGTTTAGAAGTCTCATGGGCCAGGGTTTCCCGGATCTGTCCCTGTTGACATTAATTTGTCACGAATTGTCTGTTGTTCCGGCTGTGCTGTGTGTCCCACCGCGCTTGGCATCCCAGGCTCTGCATGCCAGGTGCAGCAGCACCCTGTCCCACGTGTGGATAATCAGAAACAGTATCAGATAACCAGACATTCCGAATGTTTCCTAGGGTAGGGGAGGGTCATTTGGGTGAGACTGTTGTTGTAGATAAAAGGACAGAGGGCCTCTCACCCCCTTTTCCTTCTTTCTTCTAGAATGATGCCCTTCCCCTTCTCCCCTGCCTTCACCTCTGGCTCCTGTAAGCTTGATTGACTGGTTATGCTTGGAATTAGCTGCTGACTCTTGAAAACCACAATCATATCGCAGTGCTCACAACACATGCCTCTCTGCCTGTGTCAGACTCTTCCTAGGCAAAGATGATGTCTTTATCATCCTCTTACCTCCAGCAGCCAGCCCGTAGTACTCACTCAGTGTGCTCATTGAATTGATTTTGTTGTCCCAGAGCTGGTAACAGAGATGGGTGCTGCGTGGATTTCTGGTCTAACTTACACATGTGAATTAGGTTCAAAGGGTCACCCTTGGCAATGAGTGGGAGAGGTTGAACTCTGGTGGTTCCTGAATCTTGCATCACAGGGTCAGATTACTAAGAGTTAACAAAAAGCAGGAAAGTGCGGGTGGAGAGAAGATGGGGACTGAGCCCTCCCGGGTGCTGGAGCAGTTGCTGGGCCTTAAATGCTCCTTGCACGGAGCTGGGGAATTGTCTGCCTTAGGTTTTAATTTCCTCCCTCAGCTTTCCTCCTGTGCCAGGAGGCAAGCCAGTGGTCCCCAGCATGTGTGGTCTGACTGGGGGTGGGGCTGAGGCTCTGAGGGGTAGCCCCAGAAAGTAGCACCATGGCCCATGGGAGCAGATCACAGATGCAGGCTCTGAGACAGGCATGTGAGCAACATCTCTGATCTTGCATCAGGAGAGGAGGATGCTGAGAATGATGGTAATCCATGAGATACCACACTTTTGCAAAATTAATTGCTATAATTTGCAAAGAAAAAATTAGATGGGGTTGAAACACTAATGTGCTTTGCCTGGTATATTCCTGCCAAGTCTTCCTGCCAAGTCAGATCACCGCCCCCCTTCCCACCCCGTTAAACACCCCCTCTTAAGCACAGGAGTCTGCACGTTTCTCATTTATCTGGTGCAGCCCTGGACACCAGCTTCTTCAGACATTCTAAAGGCGGTTACAGATCCACAGAATTTTCAAGCCTAGTGGAACCCTGTAGAATTCTATAGTTCAGACCCTCATACATATGAGGAAATTAATAATGCATGAGTGATGGCATGCTCTGTGAGCAGAGCAAGTCAGAGCAGAGTGGGTGATGCTTTCTCTCTCCCACTTGACCCCCTTCCCTCCCTCCCCTCCCTTGCCCCAAAATACTAAAAATTTTCCACTTCCCACAAACGTGGGGGAAGGTGTGCCGGAGAAGAGGCCTGTGCAAATGCAAGCAAAGTGTTTTTTAAGGGTCCCTTTAACACCCACCTGCACGGTTTCGGATATGGGTGAGACGCTGTTGGTCTTCCGGGGGCCCACGCGGAGTTTGGCGGCCTTGTAGATCTTCCAGTACACAAAGAGCACCACGCCCAGCGGCAGGTAGAAGGCGCCCACGGTGGAGAACACGGTGTAGGAGGGCTCGCGGCTCACCTGGCACTCCTCGCTGCCCTCTGAGTAGGTCTCCCCCCAGCCGAAGAGCAGTGGGGCCAAGGAGATGACGGCGGAGAGCGCCCAGGTGAGCGCGATCATGACGTTGGAGACGCGCCTGCGGGCGCGGAGTGTGTATTCCAGGTGACGCGTGATGGACCAGTAGCGGTCCAGCGCGATGGCCGTCACGTTCCAGATGCTGGCCGTGCAGCAGAGCACATCGCACGCGATCCACAGCTGGCACAGCCGCCGGCCCAGCTGCCAGCGGCGCCCGGACAGCTCGTGCACCAGGCTCAGCGGCATGACCAGAGCGGCTACCAGCACGTCCGAGATGGCCATGGACGCCATCAGGTTGTGCGGAACGCGG
The DNA here is from genome assembly GCF_002263795.3 of Bos taurus. Taxonomy (NCBI): domain Eukaryota; kingdom Metazoa; phylum Chordata; class Mammalia; order Artiodactyla; family Bovidae; genus Bos; species Bos taurus. The sequence continues at coordinate 116,984,393 of NC_037331.1, read as the reverse complement.
TGGAACGTGCGCACGCGGAGAATGGTCGCCAGCACCAGCAGGTTCCAGGCGAATGTGGCCGCCACCAGGAAGCCCAGCAAGGTCAGGACAAGCACCCCGAAGACGGAGAGCAGGGGCAGTCTGGGGCGCGGGTCTGCTGCGTCGAAGCTGCTGCGGTTGGCCTCCCCAGGGGCGGGGGTGGAGAGGGTGAAGTAGCTGAGGTTCGCAGGCGGGTCCATCTCTGGGTCAGGAGGCCGGCTCCGTGGTGTGTAGGAAAGGGGCGCTCAGGAGAACGCACGGTGGCCACTGTGCTGGAAGCCACTCCCGAGGCTTGTGCCCTCTGGCCAGTGGCAGGGTTTCTGGGGAGCGACTATGAAACGGGCCGATCTCCTGCATCCGTGGGAGACGTGTGGCGGAGGGGCGGGCGCTGGGCTGCAAGCCGGCGGCAGATCTGAAGTCCTCGGAAGCTGGGGGCTGCGTCTCTTAGCCAGGGCCCGCCTAAAGGTCGCACTCCCAAGGCGCTTCGCCTCGGCGGAGACGCAGCAGTTTGTTTGCCTAGAGTCGAGCGTCCCCCAAGTGTCGGGGACAAGCTGCGCGGCCCCGGGGCGTGTGGCCGCCGAGAGGGCTGGTGCGTCAGCGCAGTAGTTCTCGCCGCGTGGCCTCCCCGCCAGCCCCTTTCTCTCCGCAGCGGCCGCGGGCTGCAGCCGCAACTCCGCGATGGGGGAAGTCCGGCAGGGACCTGCCTTCTGCTCGGCCCTGGCCCCTTCCCGCCCCGTGTGGGGCCGCGGCCCCGCAGAGCCAGTGCTGGCGCGCCCACCCGGACCCGCCTTATCAAACTGGGGAGCCAACCTACGTAAAGCATCAGCTGATGAGGCCGCCTCTCGGCCCTGAGCGCGCCGCGCTGGCGCTGTCCCGGGTGCTGCCGGCTGTCCCCTCCCCGGCCCGCGCGCGGGGAGCTTGCTGCTGTCCATGGTGCTGCCGCTTCTTCCCGAAATGAGCGCCCCTCGTGGAACGAGTTTACTAAAGAACTTTCCTTGAAATATTCCCCTAAGCACTCCACACCCATGGCCTTTCTAGGGGTGGTCTCGATACCTTGAGAGGGTTCTTCGCTTTCCACAGGTCTTACTTTTAATACCTGTCTTTCGAGTTAAGCTTCCGAGTAAAAAGCTTCCTTGGCAGCTCACACAGTAAAGCGTCTGCTTGCAATGCGGGAGACCCGGGTTCAATCCCTGGGTCGGGAAGATCCGCTGGAGAAGGAAATGGCAACCCACTCCAGTACTCTTACCTGGAAAATTGCATGGACAGGGGAACCTGGCGGGATGCAGTCCATGGGGTCGCAAGGAGTCCAACACGACTGAGCGACCTCACTTTCCGAGTTAAGGGTCTAATGTGATTTCACTGGCTTTTCGGCTCTGAGAGGTTTCCGTGCCTGATCGAATGCTTCTTACGCAACACCTGGCACTTCCCTTAGAGGGTTGTTTTCCTTTAAGGAGGAAGAGCAGGAAAGCCGTTGGCTGCTGTCCCAGAGGTGCTGAGGGATTGGAGGTAGCATGTTTAGACCATTTTCTCCAAGTCATAGAGAAGTTGCACAGTCTCCAGTGAGCTCTACCACATTTGCTTCTTGTGAAGGGAAAAAACGGATGCAAGTTGTTATAAAAGCTCCATCTCACTCACAAAAAGGAGGAGGGCACTTTTAACTCTTTCCCCACACACACTCACATAGCCACACACACAAACCCACAGTAACTGAGAAAATATCGAAGTTCCTATACAGAAGGCATGACTTAAAGCACTCACAGATAGACACATGATATAGCAAGATAAAATAACTTAAAATCAGGAAAGTGAGATGACAGAAAAGTAAGATGGCATTAAGCTTTCTGTTTTTATAAAGTGCATACAATGGGTGTCATTGAAACCTATTCATTCACAAGTGGTTGTCCACAAATGTGGTTGGAAACTTTTTAGCTATTTGAAAATGAGAAAAAGGTAGGCTTCCCAGGTGGCACTACTGGTAAAGAACTTGCCTGCTAACGCAGGAGGCATAAGAGACACAGTTTTGATCCCTGGGTGGGGAAGAGCCCCTGGAGGAGGGCATGGCAACCCACTCCAGTATTCTTGCCTGGAGAATCCCATTGACAGAGGAGCCTGGCGGGCTACAGTCCATGGGGTTGCAGAGAGTAAGACACGACTGAAGTGACTGAGCACACACACACACCAGATTCTGCTTCTAAGGGAGTGAAACAAGCCCCAGGAGACTGCTCTGAGAAGAGAGAAGTCCCCCCTCCCCGTGAGCTCAGAGGAGAGGACACAGCTAGGGAATGCTGATGAGAATGTTGTTCATTAAATAAAGGTTATTTGCAGAGCTGCTTCCCCAAATGTCTCCTGGAAACAGCTGACGGTGGCTGCCTTGCGCACTGCTACTCTGCATGGCTCTAGTCATGGGGCAGACGTGGTTGTTTAGAGAACGTCACGTTTTTGGAGTCACAGAGCTAGTTAGAAGGATATGTAGACAGTCTCCTTCTTTGGAAAAAAGAAAGTGCTCTGAACAGTTCTGCCTTCTGTTTCAGGGGTCCATGGCTGGGTGGAATGACTGAGCTGTACTTATGGTTAAGGAAGGCCTGGATAATGATATCTGTCAGAATAGATGAGGAAGACATCGTGTGTGCTCAGTCATGGCAGTCCTGTCTGACTCTTTGTGACCCTATGGACTGTAGCCCAGCAGTCTCCTCTGTCCTTGGGATTCTCCAGGTAAGAATACTGGAGTGGGTTGTCATGCCCTCCTCCAGGGGATCTTCCCAATCTGTATCTCCTGAATTTACAGGCAGGTTCTTTAGCGTTAGTGCTACCTGGGAAGCTCTTGGAAGACATCACGGGCTTGAAATGATATCCCACCCCCACCCCCACACACCCCCAGTCCTGCCTGGCACAGCTGTCTGTACTGATCATTAAGTGAGCAGCTGTCCAATAAGGGACAAAGCCAGGGATAACTGAGGATATTTTGTGCAAATGGGAGCATCATAAACTTGAGAATTGATGAGAATGCTCTAAGAAAGAGGAGAGCCAATGGAATACTTCCAGAAGAGCCCATTTCTGTTGAGAAATCCTGTTTTATTTTCTTACACAGACACAAAGGAAAGATCAGAACATTTCAGCTTTTTAATCTTAAAGCACGGCCACAGGTTTAGCTTGAAAAAAATGCAAACAGGTGTAAAGCTCTCATCTGCCATAAAGCACGTCAGAAATGCCAGTTTTGGGGAATAGAATTTTCTTGTTTACTGCATGTAGTCTGTATCTCCTCTCTCCTAAACCCTCATTTTGAAGTCCTGATCTCTAGTACCTCCGAATGTGACTGTGTTTGGAAATAGGGTCTTGGGAGATAAGATTAAGTTAGAGTGAGGCTGTTCAAGTGGACCCTCATTGAATCTGACTTGCATTCTTATAGGAAGAGGAAGCCGGACACACAGCAGCACCAGGGACGTTGGTATACCGAGGAAAGACAGCAAAGACCCAGCAAAGAGGAGGCCATCTAAAGCCAGGGCGAGGCCTCAGGAGAAGCCACACCAGGTGACGCCTTGCTTTGGGGCTTCCAGCCCGCAGAACTGTAAACATAAAGTGAATTCCTGTTTCTTAGGTTGCTGCGTGCTGTTTTGATACGGCCCTCTGGCAAATGAATACACCATCAACAAAAGCTACTTGCTGAAAAGATGCAACCAGATAACGAACTATGGTGATAGGCTGTGTGGTGGTTTATAGACACATGAACCAGCTGTAGGGCAGCTACCAAAACATGTCTTTATAGAACGTAATTTGTGGCCATTCTAGCAATAATTAGATTGCAGGCTCAGTTGTCTATTAAAGTTGCTTACAGTTTGTGATTAAGCCAAAGAAGCATATAGAAGACTGCTCATTTCACATTTTCTTATTTTCTTAGTGGGAAAGTATGCATCTGTTTCATTCAAGTAGGAGCTGATTCTTAACTGAAAGTTTGAAAGTAAGAAAAAAATTGGAAATGCAGAATAGAACCTAATTCTGCTCCACTTGCAAGGATCTGATGGGTAAGATTTTTTCCTACCCTCCATAACTACCACAATTTTATGAAATCAATGATTCATTAACAGATAATCCTTCTTACAGAAAATCTGTATTATATACCAGACATTAAATGATATCCCCATGTGATCATACATCAGAAATTTCTATTGGAAATTCCCTCAATGGTTATTTCTCCAATTCCCAAGTGCATGATTGGAATACACTTAATGGCAGTGGGCAGACCCCCTGGTTCCTTGACCTGGGCGGGTAGAAGCTGTTGTAATAAGGAAGGCCAAGAGAAAGTCTCCAAAACATCTCCTCCGACCTGGCAGGCAAGACAGCAGAAAGAGCAGCACACGGCTGAGGGGAGCCCACGTGTGCTTTGGTCCTTGGTCCCGGCAGCCCCAGTGGGGTCCTGTTGGGGGACAAGGGTCAGACCCGAGCTCGGTTGTGCAGGACTGCTGGATCGCGTCTCGGCTAGTGTGGGTGAGCACAGCCTTCGGCGTCTGCCGGGCAGCTGCTGATCCGGCTCCATTCCTATCACTCTGGAGAATCAGAGTGGCTCCCACTCCCTTGGAACAGCCAACGGCAACCAGGACGAAGTTCCTGCACCAGGGCGAGGTTAACTTTCCCTCCCGCTGCCTTCAAATGGTGTGAAGGGCCCTGGGTCGTCTAGACTGGTGGTTTTCAAAGTGTGGTTCCTAATCCCTTCCAGTGGGTCTGCAAGGTCCAAACTGTTTTCACAATAACAGAAAGATATCGTTGGCTTTTCTCATGGTGTTGACATTTCATCAAGGGTGTGGGTGGATGGGGAGGAGACCTGCCCAGTGCAGAGTGGCCGTGTAAAACCACAGCAGTCAGCACAGGCCTTCCTCACTGCTGTGCTCTCACAGGAAAAGGGGAACTCTACAGCGTTCAGTTATAGGTGTCCTAGGGAAGTGGAGACATTACTTTGCCAACAAAGGTTCATCTAGTCAAAGCTATGGTTTTTCCAGTAGTCATGTACAGACGTGAGAGTTGGACTATAAAGAAGGCTGAGCACTGAAGAATTGATGCTTTTGAACTGTGGTGTTGAAGAAGACTCTCGAGAGTCCCTTGGACTGCAAGGATATCCAACCAGTCCATCCTAAAGGAAATGAGTCCTGAATATTCATTGGAAGGCCTGATACTGAAGCTCCAATACTTTGGTTACCTGATGCAAAGAGCCGACTCATTGGAAAAGACCCTGATGCTGGGAAAGATTGAAGGAGGGAGAAGAAGGGGATGACAGAGGATGAGATGGTTGGATGGCATCACAGACTCAATGGACATGGGTTTGGGTAAACTCTGGGAATTGGCAATGGACAGGGAAGCCTGGTGTGCTGCAGTCCACGGGGTCGCAAAGAGGCGGGCGTGACTGAGCGACTGAAGAACAACAGCGCTGTTAGCCACTATCACAGGGCTTGGCGAGTGCAAACAGAAGCCCCGGAGAGCCAGGTTTCTGGAGAAGAAGGACCTTGGCACTTACTATCTTTTATTCTGCTGGCTGAAGTTACTCACTAGCCTAAAACAAACGAGCTATTGATGGTGATGAGACTTTTGAACTAGTGTATGCTAGAAGAAGAGGACAATTCTTACGTGTTTCAGCCTTGAAATGTCTTATGTTCTGAGGGGACTGAGCTTGAATGCTCAAATTACCGGTACATTGGTAAAGTTAAATTGCCACCTTGGGAGGGCGCTAATGCAATGAGTAACTTCACCTCCTGTAAATACGCAAGTGTACTTTACTTCTGGAACAGGTGCAGAGGCCACAGACATTCCTAGTGTGCCTCCCCCAGCTCTGTTTTCTCCCTCCAGTGTCTGGATGAAAGGGAAAGAAAACAGGACCGCTCGGGGAGAGGGGGGAACAGACGGCCTCCTGTCTCCGCGCCTGGAACAGGCGGTTTCCAGCTTCCCTGGCTGGCCAGGCATACTTCAGGAAGCTGGCATTTTCTCTGCTTGGCAGTGGGGCAAGTAGCAGCGACCACAGCATTTGGTGAGGTCAAGTCTGTTTTCAGTTACCGGAGCCATCTGGCTCTTTGAAGAATGGCTGAGGGCACTGTTGGGGGAAATCTATGCCTCCTTTGCACATAGAAGGATGTCGGGACTTCCCTGGTGGTCAGTGGTTGAGACTCTGCACTTCCAATGCAAGGGTTGTGGCTTCAATCCCTGGGCGGGGAACTAAGATCACAGGTGGTGAAGAACATGGCCAAAAAAAAAAGAGAGAGAGAGAAGAAAAGGACATGGGTTCTTGAGAATCCATGAAGCCCAGAGCTTGCAGATTGGCCCTTTCTCAAGCCAGTCTCTGAATTGCCCACACCTTCCTCCCTGACGTGGGGTGGGGGCGGGGATTGCACAGATCTTGGCTTCTCCCTTGCTTCTCATCCTGGTTTTACCTCCTGGGTCAGGGAGTTGATGTGGATATTCTGCAGCCCGTAGGTTTTCTGCTCTGACTGAGCACTCAGGAACTGTCTGCATACTCACTGGACACCCCCCACCCCTGCACTGGGGCTCAGAGTCTCTCATTTGGCCTCTGTAACCCTCTGGCTGGGGGACCATGATGGAACGTGGATGCCCGAGAGATTCACATCAACAAGGATATGGTTTCTTATCTGAGTCGCTCCCCATCAAAGCTGAGATGGAGACCTGGGTAATTTGGGGGGAGTTGACCTCAGTGAGCAGGAGTGGAGGAGCAGGGAGAAGGGACAGGAAGCCAAGGAGAGCGGTGCAGAGCTCCTTACAGAGCTGACACCCCAGACATCCAGCTTCCAGTCACCTGGAGATGAGGCATACCCTTAAAGCTGGACTCACCTTAGCGTGGGAGTCAAACATTCGTCCACGGACTTCTTAGTGCGTTTTTGGAATTGCCCCAGGGCTGTCAGCCTCACCACCTCCCTCCTTCTGGGCCAGCTTTTGCGTGCAGGCCAGCTCAGTCCCCCAGCAGTGAAAAAGCCCCAGGACAGCATTGTCCAGCACACGGAGCTCCATTCAAGAGTGGCAGCCTGGATGAGGGAGGCATTTGAGGGAGCATAGAGACCTGTATGTGTGTGGCTGAGTCCATTCGATGTTTCGCCTAAAAGCTACCACAGCGTTGTTCATCGCCTGTACCCCAATACAAAACAAAAAGCTTAAAGTTTGAAAAAAAAAAAAGAAAGAAAGAAAGCCCCTGGACAGGAGAGTGGGGAGCCCAAAGGAGCGTGCTGTCAGCGTCCTTGCGTGCAGCTGTGTCCACCCGTCCACAGCTGAGGTCAGAGCTGGACCCAGCCAGGCCAGCGCTTCCTGTAAAGTCACAGGCCCCTCTGAAGAGGCCTGAAGGCAGTTTATAGAATACATGTGTGGCCACAGGGGCCCAGCCTGCTCCTTGGTCAGCAGGCACTGGTATGTAATCAGACCTAGGTCTGGGAACTGGGTCGGGGAGCCTGCAGCGTCACCACGGCAGCTGGAGCTGGATCTCTGCCTACCAGACCTGGAGTTGTGTCTGACAAAAGTAGCCCCTCGTTGGACCGAGCCTGTGGTTCACCCCATGCTTGGGTAGCTACCATGTGGGATCCTGTGGGTCAGGAAACTTTGATGAGCTTTCTGTCCTCAAGGTCTGGTAGACAAATGTGGTCAACCGTGTCTCTGACAAATGTTTCCTTGCTGGGATCACGATTTTTCAGTTCGAAGCAGGGAGCTTATTTCAAGATGCCGTTTTCCTTTCGTCCTCTCTCTCATAGAACTTCCTGAAGATGTCTGTGCTTCCTTTAACAGCGTACTTCTGAAAACTTACTGTATTGTGGAAAGTTTCAAGCATACATAAACCGGACTGAAGCGTTTAGAGTGACAACCTCCCGCACCCCCTCACTCGACTCCAGCACACAGTTCACGGCCAGTCTCGCTCCACCCTGGGTGCTTTCTCTCCTGAGCTGTTTTGAAGCAAACCTCATCATATTATTACATCCGTAATTACGTGAGCATATATCTCTACGACAAAGACTGTGTTAAGCAACATAATCACGTGCATTATCACACATAAAAAGATTAACACCAGTTCCTTAGTACCAAGTCTCCAGGTGGTGTTCAAATTTGGAAACTTTTTAAAGTTGTTGAAATCAAGATCCAAACAGGGTCCACACTTTATATTTGGTGTATATGTCTGAAATCTTTTAAAGCTGTATCTCTTTAAACCTATCACCTTTTAAAATTCTTACAACACATTCATTGAAAAGGCTTGACCATTTGTTGTATACATCTGTGCATCTCAAAATTTAAAGTTTAGGCAAATCAGCTAGGGATCTTTTGAAAACACGATTTCTGGCCTTCCTTGGTGGCTCAGTGATAAAGAATCTGCCTGCCAACGCAGGAGATGTGGGTTCAATCCCTGATCCAGAAGATCCCATGTGCCACAGAGCAGCTAAGCACGTGTGCTGTGCCAGAGCTACTGAGCCTGTGCTCTGGAGCCTGGGAGCCACAGCCAATGAGCCCTCGCACTGCACCTACTGAGGTGCACACACCCTAGAGCCGGAGCATCCCAACAGGAGAAGCCTCCACAAGCAGAAGCCCACACACAGCCACTAGAGAAAAGCCCACGCCGCAACGGAGACCCAGCACAGCCAAAAATAAATGAAAACAATTCTAAAAATGCCGTTTCTGATGGAGTAGGTCTGGCGGTGGACCTAAACATCAGCATTTCTAGCAAGCTCCCTTGGGATGTCCCGGCTACTAGTCCACTGATCAAACTTAAGTACTCCTTTTTCCTGCAGTTTCAGTGACATGTAGTTAAGAGGTTTAAAATGTACAGCATAATGACTTGACATAAGTCATGGAATGGTGTCCTCAATAAGTTTAGTGACCATCCATCATCTCACATAGGTACCAAAGAGAAGAAAGAGAAAAAACTTCTTTCCCTGTGATGAGAACTCTTAGGATTTACATAAGGACTTTGATGCATAACACACAGCAGGGTCAGCTGCATTTATCGCGTTGCACATTACATTCCTAGTATGTACGTACTTTGTAATGGGAGTTTATACCTTTTGACCTCTTCCAGACGGTTCCCTTCCCCCTGTGCCCACCTCTGATAACCACAAACATAATCTCTTTTTCTTTCTTTCTTTCTTTTTTTTTTTTGCTGCACCATGAGGTGTGTGAGATCTTAGTTCCCCAACCAGGGATTGAACCCCAAGCCCACAGCAGTGAATGTGTCTAGTTCTAACCATTGGACTGCTAGGGAATTCCCTAATCTCTTTTTCTATGAGTTTGTTATTGAAGTATTATTGACCTACAACACTATGTTAGTTCCTGGTGTACAACATAGAGACTCAGGGTTTTCATAATTTCAAAGTGATCACCACAATAAGTCGTTTCCATCTATTACCATGTAAATATATATATATACACACACACACACACATCACATCTTCTTTATCCATTGTCTATCAGTGGGCACTTCCACATTCTGGCTATTGTTAATAATGCTGCAGTGAACGTTGGAGTACATATATCTTTCTGAATTAGCATTTTCATTTTCTTCAAATAAATGCCCAGGAGCGGAGTTGCTGGGCCGCACGGTAGTTCCTCTGCTCACTTTTGAAGGCTCCTCCACCTGTTCTCCGCAGCAGCTGTACTAATCTACCCTCCCGTCAGCGTGAAGGCTCTCTTTCTGCACATCCCCGGTAATGCGTGTGGTTTGCTGGCTTTTTGACAATGCCTGTTCTGGCTTGTGTGAGGCATTATCACGCTGTGGTTTTGAGTTGCTTTCTCTGATGCTGAGTGATGTTTGTCTTCCCACGTACTTGTTGGCAGTCTGTCTTCTTTGAAAAATGTTTATTCAGGCCTTCTGCCCATTTTTTAAAGCTGTGTTGTTTATTTTTTGATGTTGAGTTGTATGAGTATGACATATACAAGTATATTCTTTGCGTACTAACCTGAATTGGACATTTTGTTTACAAAGACCTTCTCTCATTCAGTAGGCAGCCTTTGTTTTGTCCATAGTTTCCTTCAGTGTATAGAAGCTCTTCAGTTTGATGTACAACTGTTATTTGTGTTCTTGCTTCCCTTGCCTGATGATACATATCCAAAAAAGTTTACTAAGATCAATGTCAAAGGGCATACTGCCTGGTGCCCTTGTGCTGCAGTGGCTGAGACTCCGCACTTCCAGTGCAGGCAGGCCGGGTTCAGTCCCTGGCCAGGGAACTAGGTCTCACAAGCCGCAACTGAGCAGTCTGCATGCCGCCACGTAGATCAAAAATCTTGTGTGCTGCAACTAAGACCCTGCTGCTGCTAAGTCGAGTCAGTCATGTCCGACTCTGTACGACCCCGTAGACGGCAGCCCACCAGGCTCCCCCGTCCCTGGGATCCTCCAGGCAAGAACACTGGAGTGGGCTGCCATTTCCTTCTCCAATAGATGAAAGTGAAAGTGAAAGTGAAGTCGCTCAGTCGTGTCTGACTCTTAGCCACCCCATGGACTGCAGCCTACCAGGCTCCTCCATCCATGGGATTTTCCAGGCAAGAGTACTGGAGTGGGGTGCCATTGCCTTCTCCTAACTAAGACCCTGCAGAGCCAAAAAAAAAAAACGAACATACGGCCTATGTTTTCTTCCAGAAGTTTTACGAGTCTTACATCTCAGTCTTTAATCCCTTTTGAATTTATTTTCATTCATGGTGTGAGAAAGTGGTCCCGTCTGATTCTTTTGTGTGTTGCTGTCCAGCTTCCCCACCACTGTTTACTGAAGACACTGCCTTTTCCTCCTGTGTATTCTTGCCTCTTTTGTCGTAGGGTAATTGCCCAGATAAATGTAGGTTCATTTTTGGGCTCTCGACTCTGTTTCATTGGTCTATGATCCTGTTTTTGAGTCAGTACCATACGTTTCAATTACTGTAGATTTGAAATCAGAGAACGTATCAAATACCTCCAGCATTTTTCTTCTTTCTTAAGGTTGTTTTGGCTATTCAGCATCTTTGGTGCTTTCTTACAAATTTTAGAATTATTTGATCTAGTTTTTTAAAAACTCTCACGATCTTTTGATAGAGATTGTATAGAATCTGTAGATTGTCTTAGGTGGTACGATCATTTTAACAATATTAATTCTTCCAGTCCATGAACTAGCTGTATCTTTCCCTCTGTGTCATCCTCCGTTTCTTGCATCAGTGTCTGCTATTTTACCAAGTACAGGCGTTTTACAGTCTTAGTTAGATTTATCCCTAGGTATTTTGTTCTTTTTGATGCAATCATAAATGGAGTTGTTTTCTTAATTTCTCTTTCTGATAGTTCATTGTTGTGTATAGAAATGCAACAGATTTCTGCCTATTGATTTGGTATTCTGAACTTTACTGAATTCATTGATGAGCTCTAGTTTTTTGGTGGCATATGGAGGGATTTTTATGCATCATGTCATCTACAAATAGTGACAGTTTTACTTCTTTCTTTCCAGTTTGAGCTCCTTTTACTTCTTTTTCCTGATTGCTGTGACTAGGATTGCCAATACTATGTTGAATAAAAGTGTCAAGAGTGGGCATTCACTTGTTCCTAATCTTAGAGGGAATGCTTTCACCTTTTCACTGTTGAGAATGATATTAGCTGTGGCCTGGTTGTATATCACCTTTATTGTGTTGAGGTATATTCCCTCTGGGCCCACTTTGTTGAGAATTTTTCATAAATGGATATTAAATTTTGTCACAAGCTTTCTCTGCATCTATTGAGCTGAGCATAGGCTCTTTACTCTTAGATTTGTTAATGTGGTGTATCACATCCATTGATTTGTTGATATTGAACCATCCTTGTATCCCTGGGATAAATCCCATTTGATCACTCTCTTTTTTTCTCGATGAGGCTGGCTCAGAGTTTATCAATTTTTTTATAGCCTTTGGAAAACCAACTCTTAGTTTCATTGATCTCTTCTGTTGCTTTTTAAGCCTCTATTTATTTCTGCCCTGATCTTTATTATTTGTTTCCTTTTACTGTTAATAGTTTGGGATTTTGCTTGTTCTTTTTCTACTTCCTTTAGGTGTAAGGTTAGGTTGTTTGTGAGAGATTCTTCTCGTTTCCAGAGGTAGGCTTGTATTGCTATAAAATTCCCTCTTGCGGCTGTTTTTGCTGCGTCCCATAGATTTTGAATCACTGTGTTTTTATCTTAATTAATCTCCATATATTTTTTTAAATTTATTCTTTGATATCTTCAGTGATTCATTGGTTGTTTAGTAGCATATTGTTTAGCCTACATGTATTTGTGGGTTTTTTGGTGAGAGTACTTTCTGGATTATGTTATAAGAGACATGTAATAAATGGTGATAAGATTAATCAGGGTTCAGGTGATGTCAAGCAGATCAATCCATTATAATGGTCCCCTTCAGCTTTTCACTTATCAGTTTTTTTCCATTTATCTCACTTTAGGTTGCAACGTGGTGATATTCTGTAATTTCTTCTTCAATTAGTAGCTGGAATTTTTGTACAAAAAATGTTTATGAACGATTTATTTATTGAATGCCTTGACATCGGTAGAGTAAGTGATGTATTCTCCCTCTTTATTTCTGGCTGTTGAACACTTGAAGTGTGGCTAGCCCTAATTAGGATGTGCTGCTGCTGCTACTGCTGCTGCTAAGTCACTTCAGTCATGTCCGACTCTGTGTGATCCCATAGACGGCAGCCCACCAGGCTCCCCCATCCCTGGGATTCTCCAGGCAAGAACACTGGAGTGGGCTGCCATTTCCTTCTCCAATGCGTGAAAGTGAAGTCCCTCAGTCATGTCTGACTCTAGCAACCCCATGGACTTCAGCCTACCAGGCTCCTCCATCCATGGGATTTTCCAGGCAAGAGTACTGGAGTGGGGTGCCATTGCCTTCTACCAAGTGTAAAAAGCACACCAGGTTTCAGACTTACTGTGAAAAATGAATGCAAAATATCCCATTAATTATTTTTTATGCTGACTGGAAGTTGAAGTAATAGTATTTTGGATTTATTAATTTAATTTCACCTCTTTCTTTGTACTTTTCAAAAAAATGTAGCTACCAGAAAAACATTTTGATTCCGCAGTGGCTTACATTGGTGTTCACACACTATTTCAGTTGGACATCTCAGTGCCAGGGTAAGACAGGGAATGCCCAGCATCTCCGCCTCACTGGCGCTGGCTGCGGGACCCAGGGCCAGGAGCTGTTCCCCGAGGCTCTGAGCCCTGAGCCCGGGAGAGGACGTCTGCATCAACAAAGTCAGCCCAGCCCACTCGTGGGTTTTATCTTTCTTAGTCTGGCGCCTGGAGTACATTTCCACAAATCTTGTCTTGAAAAGTGAAAGTTAAAGTCACTCAGTCATGTCCGACTTTTTGCGACCCCATGTACTGTTACCTGTCCGGCTCCTCTGTCCATGGAATTCTCCAGGCCATAGTACTGGAGTGGGTAGCCTTTCTCTTCTCCAGGGGATCTTCCCAACCCAGGGATTGAACCCAGGTTTCCTGCATTGCAAGTGGATTCTTTACTGTCTGAGCCACCAGGGAAGCCCAAGAATACTGGAATGGGTAGTCTATCCCTTCTCCAGGGTATTTTCCTGACTCAGGAATCGAATTAGGGTCTCCTGCATTGCAGGTGGATTATTTACCAGCTGAGCTACCAGGGAAGCCCAAATCTTGTCTTGGTTTCCCCCAATTCAAATTATTTAGATCTTGAAATTCTTCCCCATAAGGGTGTTTTCTCCAAGAGTCAAACTGGAGTTCTATGTAAGACCTTGTTTTAAAAATAACTGAACCTCAGGGGACTTCCTTGGCAGTTCAGTGGTTAAGACTCCAAGCTTCCACTGAAGGGGCATGGGGTTGATCCCTGGTCTGGGAACTAAGATACCTCATGCTACATGGTGTGGCAAAAAAAAAAAAAAAAAAAGTATTAAAAAAAAAAGTAAAAAGAATTGAACACCATTTTCTTTGATCATCTCCCTGACTCAAAGTCCTCCAGTTCCTTTAAGCTCACCTCATTAGTGCCAACCATTCCACACCATGCTTGCTGGCAGGGACCACAGTTGGTTGTGGGCTGACAAGCTCAGGAAGATGGTTCTGCAAAACTGAAGACTGAGTCAAAGCCATGGGCACAGTTTTGCGGCACGTGCCAAATACAGGTGGTCCTAGGACTTGCTCTTTTGAATCGGTTGGAAAATCTAACTAAAACCAGAAAGAAAATACGCATAGTCCGTGTCGCGGCCGCCCCAGGCAATGTCTGAAATGTTCGCCCCGCCAGGACTGGCCCACACGCGGGCAGGAGGGGCACTGGACCTCGTCTAGTGGAGGGTCTCTCGGCAGGTGACTCGTACCCTTGTCTGATGAAAAGCCTCGGGTCCGTGTCTCTCGTCCTCATTTGGGCCCGCGCGCCTGCCGCCTTCCTCAGTAAACGGACGGCGGGGAGTTTCTGGCTTCCGCGGGTTCTGTGTTGAGTGATCGGATGTTAATTTTGTCTCTTTTAATCTTGCACCATCTTCTCCCTGCCCCATGGAGGCTCCCACGCTCTGATGCAGAACAAGAACTGCACGCACTCCCAATGCCCCCTTGTCTTCAGCCCCGCAAAGTCGCCCTTCCTTCCAGCTCTTGCGGGAGGAAGAGAGCTGTGAGTACATTTGAGGGGCTGATGCTCATCTGAGTAGAAAAGGAAGTGAAATCGTGAAAATGGGTCAAGATCTTACATGCTATGCATGCGCCTTACTAGAATTCCCCCAATGTTAAGCTCAGACATTCCAAGAAAGGATCTATTGGTACAGCTAAGTAAATGGTGTGTATGTGTTGAATATATCCACATATATACATAGCGTGTGTAAATATGCATAAAATACTTAAGAAATTAGACTTTGAAGTGTTTGAGTTCAAATTCCCCAAAGCCTTCAAAACCAATGTATGTCTCGCTGACATTAGTATTCAAAAAAATCACTTTTTGCAGAGAAAACATTTGAGGTTTCCATAGTTCAGAATTTAATGTGTTCAGTACTTCACTTGGAAAAAAAAATCTGTGTAAATCAAAGAGATGGTTCTAACCATTCAGAACATGATGTGTCAATATTTTCAGTTCCAAACGCTTTGTTTTTCTTACCAGTTTTATACTGCGCTTAATTGTAAAACGGAGAAATACTTTGCATAGAAAGTATAAATTTTCAACAAAACACTTATATTTGATGAGAAATCAGTAAAGAGAAACCTGAAACTAACTTTTAACAACTTTAACCAAAATGATGTGCTGGGGATAATAGTTCTGAAACAAGTACTGGTATATTTGCCTTCTAGGTAATTGAGGCTGAGCATCCCAGAGTCCCAGAGTGGACGGGGGTGTTCGGAGAGAGTCTGTCGGTCGTAGGAAGGATTCCGCAGAAGCTGGAGAGCCTGGGACTGCGGTGGCCACGGACGGGACTCCCAGGAACCTAGCAGGTTAGAAACGAGGGAGGACGGGCCTCACGCCTGCGCTCAGAAGCTGTAGGAGGGGCAGTTTTACAACACGAGCAAGAATACCGCGGACACTGGGACTTCCCTGGTGGTGCGGTGGTCGTTAAAACTCCACGCTACAAACGCAGGAGGTCCGGGAACTAAGATCCTGCATGCCTTGTGGTGAGGGCAAAACGTTACACACACACACACACAAACAGATACTTCATATGTGAAAGTGGCCAAATGTCCGGTAAGTATTAAACAAAGTCCTCGACCTCATTAATCAAAGAAATGAAAACCATACTGCACCACCACCACTCACCCAGCAGGACGGCCAGAAGGAAAGAGACAGCGCCACCTCTGGCAGGAATGAGACGGTGCAGCCACTTGGGAAAATGTTGTGGCAGTCAGTATCTGTTAAACCGTAGGTACGCGGTTCCTCCAACCCAGCAATTCCACGGCCAGACTATGTGTGTCCAGCATAACGCGTGCATCTATCCACCAAATGGCATGTGTGGAAATGCTCGTCGTGGCACGTTCACAGTAACGAGAAGCTGAAAACTGCTCGAATGCCCAAGGATCGCTGTGTGGATAAACCACTGTAGAGCACTTGCCAGGGACTGCGGTACAGCAATATGGATGCAGAACCCGAAATGACGTGCAGGAATATGAATGGCTCTCACAGACTATAATTTTGAGCCAAAGACAAGACACAAAATATGTGGATCTATTTATATAGACATAGTAACAGAAAAATGGCTCTAAGATATCAGAAGTCAGGACAGGAAGCTGTGGTTTGCGATGGAGTGTAATACAGGCAATACCGTGTCTCTCGCTGGTTACACAGGTGTATCCACCTCGTCAGGGTCTTTGAGCTCTCCAAGTAGGGCTTGAGCACATTATTGTATATACAGTAATGTAATATATATTATGTGATGTTATACACATATAATGTAATATTATATATGTATAATGCTTTGTATTATGCTTTAATAAAAACTTTAACAGCAGGAGCAGCTCATATCTTGCAGTTTAAAATGGTCTGTTTCAGGTGAATTACCTGCCTCCAGTACTACTACCTGCAGGAGGATGGAGCCCGCGTGACTGTCAGGAACCCATTTACTTAAAACTATTAAGAATGTTACACATTGCACTCTTCATAGCAGTATGAAGCTTTATCCTACTTCACGTCATAATAACCAAACTTTAAAGTCATAATGCCGTGTGCCTATGACGACAGCCTGCCACTTTGCATTATTTTGCGGTCATTTCTTAAAGCCACTGTGAAGAACCAAGAGTGCCATTGGAGCATTAGACAGAGCCAAGGACAGGATGGAGGAAGGTAGAGAAGAACCTTCACTGGCTTCCCTGGGGGCTCAGATGGTAAAGAATCCACCTGCAATGTGGGGGACCCGGGTTCGACCCCTGAGTCAGGAAGCTCCCCTGGAGGAGGGCATGGCAACCCACTCTAGTATTCTTGCCTGGAGAATCCTATACAGAGTAGCCTGGTGGGCTACAGTCCATGCAGTCCCAAAGAGTCAGATGTGCCTGAGTGATTAACACACAGAGAAAGGATTCATGAAGCTTCTTTCTCAGATTCTAATGAACATGTTGTAGATAAGTGGGATAAAATGCATCAGTCACAAAGCCCAAGATATAATGGAAAGTTTCCATTTATGATCATATTATACATATTCTCCAGTACATTGAGATTTTTCTATAGCAGTGGAACACGGGACTCAATTCTACCTGCAAAGCCCTCTGCTTTTTTTTTTTTTTTAATATATATTTTATGAAAGTTCTCAGAGCTGCCAGACATAGGCAAATAGATTGAATAAATCCTCCCACTTAGAAACGTATTAGAATTATCCTGGACTCTTATTAAATCATTTAATCCTTGAAATGGCTGGCTGGGAAAAAGGTTGTAAATATAAATGGCTTTTGTGCTCAGTGAGGTGGTTCTTTCCTCTCCATAGTCTGATTTTTCTTTCTCTGCACAGGTTTGGAGCAGATTCTTTGTTCTACATGAGCAGGTGAGTAATAGAAGCAGAAGGATCACCAGTGTCCCTAATGTTCACCCCTTAGAATTTTCTTACATGATACCTGAACTAGAAGAGACTCTGACATCAGCGAGAGCACTCTGGGGCTTCCTCTCCTCTGGTTTTCTGTTCAACTCATCCTATGGCCTTCTGTCCCTGACCACTAACACCCTAATCCTTGTCTTCGTCTTTCTAAGGAATAGTGTGTTTTAAGTGAGGGGAATGACTGGTTTACAACAGGAAGGAATTACTTAGAGCCCAAGTCAGGAAATCGAATGTGGTATTAGAACTGCTGTGTAGCTGGGTTTTACTATCTCAAAAAATTATCTTCTGAATTGGCTAGGATTTGAACGTTAATAAACAAAGAATGACACTTTTAATTCACAGCCCCTAAATTATATCAACCTCAGATATACAGATGATACCACACCCTAATGGCAGAAAATGAAGAGGAACTAAAGAGCTTCTTGATGCAAGTGAAAGAGGAGAGTGAAAAAGCTGGCTTGAAACTAAACATTCAAAACACTAAGCTCATGGCATCCAGTCCCGTCGCTTCATAGCAAATAGAAGGGGAAAACGTGGAAGCCGTGACAGATTTTATTTTCTTGGGCTTCAAAATCATCGCGGATGGTGACTGTAGCTGTGAAATTCAAAGATGCTTGCTCCTTGGAAGGAAAGCTATGACTAACCTAGACAGTGTATTAAAAAGTGAAGACATTACTTTGCTGACAAAGGTCTGTATAGTCAAAGCTATGGTTTTTCCAGCAGTTACGTAGAGATGTGAGAATTGGACCATAAAGAAGGCTGAGCACCAAAGAATTGATGCTTTTGAATTATGCTGGAGAAGACTCTTGAGAGTCCCTTGGACTGCAAGGAGATCCAACCAGTCAATCTTAAAGGAAACCAACCTTGAATATTCATTGGAAGGACTGATCCTGAAGCTGAAACTCCAATACTTTGGCCACCTGATAAGAAGAGCTGACTCATTGGAAAAGACCCTGATGCTGGGAAAGATTGAAGGTGGGAGGAGAAGGGGACAGACAGAGGATAACATGGTTAGCTAGCATCACTAATTCAGTAGACATAAATTTGAGCAAACTCCAGAGATAGTGAAGGACAGGGAAGCCTGGAGTTCTGCAATCCATGGGATTGGACACGACTTAGTGACTGAACAACAACAAAAATGTGTTACAAGCTTAAAGTTTAAGATTCTTGGTCTTGTTATTCTGTGATTGTTTTCTTTTTGTGAATAAATGTTCATAAGAATGGTTGTCTCATGTTGAAATGTCTGCCTTTATCGCAGTAAAATGATTTTTATTATCTTTGGACGATGTTCCTAAAATGCCTGAATTTGTCTTGATAGACACTGAAGTATCTTCATTTTAGATTCATATAATTTCTTTTCCCCATGAACATCACTACACAATAGGCATGTACAGTGGGTACATTCTGAGTAAATTTCACTGTCTTTATTCATTTTCACCTGTGCTGTGCTAATAAGTCTCAAATTAAACAGCTCCATCAAGTCTCAGCAGCTGGCACTGTGCCCCGCTGCGGATCGCAGGCTGAGAAAGTACTATTTGGGGAAGCTTCATAATTATCCTAAGACGAAAATGTTGGCAGCCAGGAGATACATATTTTTCAAGATTTGAGAGAAAATTTAATGAAAGTGCCACATGCATATTACTTAGGATGATCGTTTGCAGTTAATATGAGGCTGTTTCCTCTCTGGACTTCAAAGTTTGGACTAATTAATTAGCCCTAATTCCCCTGTCTTCCTGATGGTCAAGCACTCAGACAGACCTCCGGAGACTGCAGAGTTGGCGCAGCCAAGTAGAGGAAGTGCCGGCTGGGGCTCCAGGGACCTGCGAGTTAGTTCACACCTGTTGGGTGTTGTCTTTGGGATGGAGTCTGTGAGCCTGTGACCTTGGATGCCCCAGCCCACAGTCAGCAAGCCGAGGCCCGCGGGCTCAAGCTGGCCGGCCGCCCGCCTTCGAAGAAGGGGTGCCACTGAGCCAGCCCCGGCCATCGGCACATGTGTTCCTGTACAGCTGCCGTCTCGCTGCAGTGGTGGGGTTAAGGAGTCAGAACGGGTGTCCTGGACCACAATGCCCGCAGTGTCTTCTATCTCGCCCATCACAGGACAAGCTGGCTGGCCCCTGGCCTAACCTCTCTGGACCTTGTCTCCCCATCTGTAAAGAAAAGCGCGGGCGTCAGGGACAGTGGAGCAACTTCCAGTTGAAGAAGGAACTTTCAATTTTGCACAGCTCTGACTGTGTTTGGTGGTGCCTTAAAACGAAGGTGGAAACCCCCTAGCGGTGATGTTAGCTCATTTGAAACGCACCCATCTACTCCCTCAGTATCTATCCATCATCCACTTGGCATTGGGCACCATCCTGAGAGGCTGGGGACATACTTGTTCAGAGCAGTAAGACCGTTAGCAGTGGCAGGATTATGTGGGAGTTGGGTGGGGGTACTGTGTGAGGTGGGCAAGTATTTTAAGATCAAGTCTTTTGGAATTTTAAATAGAAGCACTGGGAGGAAGGCAAGAGCCCACATTTTAGGTCCCCTGACTTGAAAACAGATGCGTTGGGCAGCCATGCCACGGAGCGGAGATAAACTCTCTCACAACTTGGTTGGCTTTAGTCAGCCTTGATCCGTCCAGAGAACCCCCAGTTTATGACTTCTTTACCATTGGGAACAGAAGGGACCAAAGCAGTTCTGTCTCAAGGCATCAGAGATGTTTCACGAAAGGGGACGTTTGTGCACGGACACAGCAGAGGTGTGGTCGGCTCAGCTGTGCATGTGTACAGCAGTTTCAGGTCGGGGGGTGCGGGGTCTGCATGAGGCCAGGGGGTGGGGGTGTGTGGTGGGTGTGTTGGAGGGGGTTTGAGCAGCCGGTTGGTGGGAAGAGGCGTGTATGCAGCGAGGTGGAGGAGGCAGGCTGGGGTGCTGGGTTCTGGAGTGTGTAGTGGGTGTTTGGGGGAGGTCACAGGAGGTCATGGGGGCACAGCCGGCAGGCTGGTGGGACTGAACCTCCTCCGCCAGCTGTGGGAGCTGCTGGAGAGCTGGGCAAGGGCAGGAAGCGCTGTCTGGCTGGTGCTGTTCTGAATGCTGCCCTGCCCCACGCTGAACATGAGCAGGTATTTTCCAAATGGGAACAAACGAGAGACCGCGTCCTGTGCCTCCATTTCAGCCTCTACATTTGGGGACGAGGATCTGTAGTAGATCCCATGCTGTGAGCCACGTGGGCGGTATTGTATCTTCCTGCATGGTTTCTCCCTGATGGCCTTCAGCCTACTTCTTTGTAGTGGCTCCTCTGCGACGTCCTCTGCTCCGGGGTCTGGCCTGGTCCTGCTGCCCCATGTTCCCTCCAGGCCCAGGCCTCTGCGCAGGCTGCTTCTCCAAGTGGCCATTGGTCCCCTCCTTCCGTCATCCTTCAGAGCCCTCTCAAAAGTCACCTCCTCCAAGAAGCCCTCCGTGTTCATCCCAGTCCCCATGATAGCTCCCTGCTTTGAACTCCGTCACCTTTTACTACTCGTGTTGGCATGGAACACGTTGCTTCTAGGCTGGAGCTCGGGCCTCCCATGGGTGCATGTTGCTGGGCCTGGCTTCTTAAGCCAGGCCCATCTGCAATGCACCTAAGGCCCCGGTGCTTGCTCAGCTGAGGTGAACTTCCTACAATCAGACTGCTTCACTTTCCTACTACGTTAGGTCTGGGTTCAAAACTGTGCCCCCGCCCAAGCCTTCTCGTGGGATTCTCAGTGGAGCTGGGGAACCGTGGTGTTGAGGACCAGTGGGGGGACGTGGTGTGGTGCAGAGCCCGTGTGCCCAGCGGCTCAGACCCGCGCCGGGAGGTGCTTCTTGGTGGGAAAAAGAACAACTCGGACGTATCGTGGATACAGCCTCATTTTCTCTAAAAAGCAGTTATTTCATCTTTTTTGGGGTATTGCTACATTAAAACATCAGTTCAGTTCAGTTCAGTCGCTCAGTCGTGTCTGACTCTTTGTGACCCCATGAATCGCAGCACGCCAGGCCTCCTTGTCCACCACCAGCTCCCAGAGTTCACCCAGACTCACGTCCATTGAGTCAGTGATGCCATCCAGCCATCTCATCCTCTGTCATCCCCTTCTCCTCCTGCCCCCAATCCCTCCCAGCATCAGAGTCTTTTCCACTGAATCAACTCTTCGCATGAGGTGGCCAAAGTACTGGAGTTTCAGCTTTGGCATCATTCCTTCCAAAGAAATCCCAGGGCTGACCTCCTTCAGAATGGACTGGTTGGATCTCCTTGCAGTCCAAGGGACTCTCGAGAGTCTTCTCCAACACCACAGTTCAAAAGCATCAATTCTTTGGCACTCAGCCTTCTTCACAGTCCAACTCTCACATCCATATATGACCACTGGAAAAACCATAGCCTTGACTAGATGGACCTTTGTTGGCAAAGTAATGTCTCTGCTTTTAGTTATCCACAAATTGTTTATATTTCTACATCTATAAACATGAAAGAACGAGGCCTATTTGATTTCCATAAGTCATGCAGTTATAAGGCTTAAGATTTTACTGTGACCTACCAAAATGTTTTCCTTTCAGCCCACTGACAAGTCTGAGGAAAAACGATCTTTTAATATGCTGTTCGGAGAAGGCAATGGCACCCCACTCCGGTACTCTTGCCTGGCAAATCCCATGGACGGAGGAGCCTGGTAGGCTGCAGTCCATGGGGTCGCTAAGAGTCGGACACGACTGAGGGACTTCACTTTCACTTTTCACTTTCATGCATTGGAGAAGGAAATGGCAACCCACTCCAGTGTTCTTGCCTGGAGAATCCCCGAGACGGGGGAGCCTGTTGGGCTGCCGTCTATAGGGTCGCAGAGTCGGACACGACTGAAGTGACTTAGCAGTAGCAGTAGCAATATGCCGTTAGACCGGGTGGTAACTTCAGAGACTCTCCTTTTCATTAGCGTTACTTAGCAGTATTCGGTGATTCATGGCTGTCTTATGTCTATAACTAAAATCACGTGGTTGGGCTATTTCTCATAACATCCTATGTTCTAGGATATTTTGGCCTTACATAAAGGATGTATCTGTTGAGTTTTAATTTGGCAGAAATTATTGAATCCCAGCTCATGTTTTCACCTGTACCGTGTTTCAGAACAAGTGGGAAGTATCTGGGAAGTTTGCAAGTATCTGGTATCTCGCCTAAAATTCCCTCCAATCTGGCCTGTCCTGCCACTGATCGTAGAGCAATAAGTGTAGAACTCAGCAGTATTCCCTCTTGCCACAGCTTTCCAATTATTGAAAATGAAGTAACTCCCTGTAGAGGAGAAATCATTAAATATATAGTAAATAATGAGGTTAATTAATTTAACCCCTTCTAATTAGGAAACTAATTAAATCAGAAAATTAAAACTGACACAAGACATTAAAAGAGGGAAATTCTGAACTTAGAGCTAACAATCATCTCTTCATCTTCAGTCAATTCCAAGAGAGGACTGAATACGTATTAGCTGCAAAAATATAAATCAGTAGACTATTTTCAACTTCTATCAAGGTATACCTTACACACCGCTAATACTTTTTTTTTTTCTACTTCTATTATATTGAAATTAAATCGTTTGTTTTTTTAAAAGAATGAATGCGAGTAAATATAATATAAAAAGGTGGATTTAGCCCAAAATCTGCTAGCGATTCTCATCATCATCGAGTCACTTAAACTCTCTGAGCCTATTTCCTCATCCTCAGGATAGTCTATTAAAAGGTGAGGCTGACTCACAACATTTTGCAGATGGAAGCACATCTGAGATGGAAGTATATCTAAACAGGAGGACTGGATCAGAAGCTCGAGTCGGAGAAGACTGTCAGATCCTTGTCAGTGTTTTATGATATGGAACCAGGTCCTAGTCTAGGATTTACTGGTGAACAACCTGAGATGAGACTAAGGATACATTTTCAAAGAAGCCTAACTCTGTCCATGACGGGAAACCATCACGCCCATCAGCGTTACCTCTGGGAATAGCTTCCAACGGCCAGGAAAAGCCTCAGAGCAACCGCAGAACTAGACCAAGGTCGTGGTGCTCAGCGCCACTGGCCGCGGTGTCTCTACGGTGAAGAGCGTCTGAGCAAGCCCTGCTGGACGCCTGTGGACCCTCCGTCATTTTTACATTGTCTCACTCTCCATGCAGTTGACAAGCACATGGAGCACTGTGGCCCAGGGCCTTTCTGGGGTCCCCTCTGGGCCTGGTGGCGGGGGTGAGTCCATGTGGATGCCCCAAGGCCGTAACGAGCGTGTTCTAACTCCTGGCCATGTCAGTGCTACCGGGTGCTTCCCATCAGATGGCCGCTACAATTCATAACGACCTTCATATACTTGGCATTTATTCTGTATTATTTCCTATTTACCCCTTATATCAAATAACCAATTACTATCTAAAACGGCCAACGTTTCTGTTACCCGCTCCATCTGAGAAGTTTGTCCCATCGATCCTGGCACACGAGGAGTGCTTCTCTAAAGCTCTGCTGCGTTTATTAATTCCACCACTGTCAGGCTTGTGCACCCAAATATTTGTTAGCTTTTCGAGGGCAGGCATAACATTTATCTGGAAGAAAAGACTTCTCAATGTTCCATCAGGTCTCCATGTCTGTTATGTAATTCAGATCATGGCTGAAGCAGCCTACTCACATTAGCATCACCTGAGAACGCGGATTTATAAAGGGATGGCTGCAAAGGTGGAGGCAGACGTGTGGGTGGCGGGGGAACCAAGGGTCAAAGGAATGAGGAAAGAAAGGAGAGCGGGGCCTCAGAGGAGGCAGCTGCATAGGTCACGTGACCTTGCCAGCAGCAGCCTGCCCAGAGGTCCAAGAAACACACACAGCAGTCTCCCTCTCTCCTGCCCTCTCAGCTGTGCCGGCTCCTCATTCAGCAGATTCAACTGGGAGCCTGTACTGTCACCCAGCGAGGTCGGCATCCTGGGTAGGGAACAAGGCCGCGGACGGGGTGCAGACCTGCGGGAGGAGGGGCGCTGGAGGCTGCTGCAGGCCTCTGACCAACGCCTGAGGCTAAGAGGACACCCACCCTTTCCCTGCAGCGCCGCCGACCCCCCAACTCAGCATGTGTCTACCAAGTGGCTAGGTGCAAGCATGGCTTTTTAAAATTATCTTTAATAAACTTTTTAAATGTTTTATTGTATTCTATTAGTATGATCTTAGTTTGTTAGAACTGTTTAGAAACTAAAGATTGCAGAAATTGGCAGAGTGCCGTCAATCCCATCTCCTTTTCCTGGATACCAGGAAGACCCAGTTTCCCAGCCTCCCCTGCCGGGTAGGCTGGGGTTACAAGACCTGGTTCTGGCCAGTGGAAGTGGGTGGACTGGGTGGTAGGCGGCTCTCCGCAGGCCTGGCGGCCAGGGAGCCTCCCGAGCAATGTTCTGCTTGCTTCCTCCCCTCTGGAGAGCAGGCAGGAAGTGGCTCCTAAACAGCAGCCTCGAGGAACGCCAACTGAGCAAGCCCCCAAGCCGTCAGAAGCATTCCGAGTCCTGAGTCCTGATCGGGTGGAGGCTGCACGTGCTGCCTGTCCTCTGGCCACGCCCCGACAGCGGTACCCTGGGCCCTGTGCACAGGGCGGTCGTTGTGTGGGCTGCCCTGGGCGTCCAGGCTTCTGTCCCTGGAGGCCAGCTATTCCCCTCCCCTCCAGTCAAGATGCCTCCGGGGGCACCACCGCCAGAGCCAGAATCAATGACGGAGTCCTGGTGATGAACACTCACTCTGTGCTCTGCACGCGGGCCTCGAGCTGGGAGCTGGGTGGCGCTAGTCCCTGACCTCGGAGCACGGAAGGAAGAGTGTAGGACCCGGCCCATGGGCTAACTGTGCAATGAGTTTACAGCCCTGAAACCGTCAAACTGGAAACAAAGGCATTCACAGAGTTGGTTATGTAAGTTATCAGATCAGATCAGATCAGTCGCTCAGTCGTGTCTGACTCTTTGCGACCCCATGAATCGCAGCACACCAGGCCTCCCTGTCCATCACCAACTCCCAGAGTTCACCCAGACTCACATCCATCGAGTCAGTGATGCCATCCAGCCATCTCATCCTCTGGCATCCCCTTCTCCTCCTGCCCCCAATCCCTCCCAGCATCAGAGTCTTTTCCAATGAGTCAACTCTTCGCATGAGGTGGCCAAAGTACTGGAGTTTCAGCTTTGGCATCATTCCTTCCAAAGAAATCCCAGAGCTGATCTCCTTCAGAATGGACTGGTTGGATCTCCTTGCAGTCCAAGGGACTCTCAAGAGTCTTCTCCAACACCACAGTTCAAAAGCATCAATTCTTTGGCACTCAGCCTTCTTCATAGTCCAACTCTCACATGCATACATGACCACAGGAAAAACCATAGCCTTGACTAGACGAACCTTTGTTGGCAAAGTAATGTCTCTGCTTTTGAAAATGCTATCTAGGTTGGTCATAACTTTCCTTCCAAGGAGCAAGCGTCTTCTAATTTCATGGCTGCAGTCACCATCTGCAGTGATTTTGGAGCCCAGAAAAATAAAGTCTGACACTGTTTCCACTGTTTCCCCATCTATTTCCCATGAAGTGATGGGACCAGATGCCATGATCTTAGTTTTCTGAATGTTGAGCTTTAAGCCAACTTTTTCACTCTCCACTTTCACTTTCATCAAGAGGCTTTTGAGTTCCTCTTCACTTTCTGCCATAAGGGTGGTGTCATCTGCATATCTGAGGTTATTGATATTTCTCCCGGCAATCTTGATTCCAGCTTGTGTTTCTTCCAGTCCAGCGTTTCTCATGATGTACTCTGCATATAAGTTTATTTAACAGGGTGACAATATACAGCCTTCACGTACTCCTTTTCCTATTTGGTATGTAAGTTAAGGTACATTTAAAAATGGAGCATTATGTATCCATTAAACGATGCAGATCTTTTATCTACTGACCTGGAAGGACCTTCTTGTTTCTGTTGTTTTTAGGCCAGCACCGTAATTTTTTTTCAGGGAAAAATGTATTTGTGTGAGACAGTGTTTGGAAGGATTTCAGTAACACTGCTTCCAGGATAGGATTTGAGATAATTTACTTTTTTCCCTGACTCATGTTCCCTAGTTTTTCTACACTGAACACATGACTTTTGGTGGCAGCTGTGCCTGTGGGTCGGCTGACTGACCGCTCCCATAAAGAAACACGTGTTTTTTGGCTCCCAGGTTCTCCTGTGAGAAAATGCTGGCTTGCTGATGCCTCTAACTTAAGTACTCCCTTTCATGAAAAGGTCAAATGTTGTAGTCTATAAACCCCAACTAGAGATTTACTAAAAGTTAACAGTACCTAAGTTTAAGGGGTTTGTGACTAGCTGAACTGAACATGACACCAAGACTGAGACTGTTGCATAGAATAGAAAGATATGCATTAAAAAAATTTGTAAATACTTAAATAACGGCCTTAAGTTCCTGCCAGTAAGTACAATTTGAGTTAAATATTCTCTACTTTCCATTTCCTAATTTCACACTTTTTTCTGCTAGCTTCAAGATACCCAATTTTGCAAAATAAAACATGAGAAATGTGTATTACCCTATTTATCAAATTAGTATTAAACAGGCTGTTTGTTCTCTGAAGGTTGATTACCAACAAAATGATCATGCTTTGAACTTAGTTGGGAGAAGCTGTAAATATATTAATGCTCAATGTCGCATTTGGGGTCATACATGTACCGAAGTTAAAGAAGTACAAAGCTTTTGTTAAATGAACTTATACTTCCTCAGAACATGCCTTATCCAGGTGAAGTCAGAATTCATCTAAAGAAGTTTCTTTTATAACTGGCAAAGCAGCAGTGCGCTACATACACCCTACTGCATGTTTTCTCTGTGCGCCACTGACCGGGACCCTCTTGATGTCGGTGAGATAAGGCCCAACGTGTACAACACTTACCTTGCACAGTTTAATGTTTAACAATCTCTTGACAGGTTGAGGATTTTAAATAACAGATTTCTTAGTTCCATAATTTGCCTTCTTGACTATCAGAAATCACAGTAGGGTAAAGTTGCCCTGCTGAATGTTACAAGTTCTTTTTTTAACTTACAAAATAAAATACCTGGTTGAGATATGCTTTAAGTCTTTTATTATAAAAATACATGCTTAGTTCCTGTTTAATGAAGGAAGAAAAAAGCTCGTAAGTTCTCTCACACAGGTCAATAAAAGGGGATGCCAATTTTGATTTGATATTTAGAACTAATTTATCTCTCCTACATTTTCTTAACAAAGAAGGTAAAATGCTACAATGCTGCTGCTAAGTCACTTCAGTCCTGTCGGACTCTGTGCCACCCCATAGACGGCAGCCCACCAGGCTCCCCCGTCCCTGGGATTCTCCAGGCAAGAACACTGGAGAGGGTTGCCATTTCCTTCTCCAATGCATGAAAGTGAAAAGTGAAAGTGAAGTTGCTCAGTCGTGTCCGACCCTTCGCGACCCCATGGACGGCAGCCTACCAGGCTCCTCTGTCCATGGGATTTTCCAGGCAAAAGTACTGGAGTGGGTTGCCATTGCCTTCTCCGAAATGTTACAATGGCCAATATCAAACTTATGCTTGGGTAGTCAAAAGGAGAACAGTATATTCTTACTCATTCAGGCAAGTACCCAATGTTTTTATTATTTGTAAAAACAAAAAAGTTAGCATCAGAACAGCGTTGTTTCAGACTATTCAATAGACAAATGAAAAAAGAGAAAACATCAAAATGATAAAACATAAGGATATTTAAAAGGCTTGGGCTTCCCAGGGGGCACAGCGGTGAAGAATCCGCCTGCCAATGCAGGAGACGCAGATTCCATCCCTGTGTCGGGAAGATCCTCTGGAGGAGGCAATGGCAACCCACTCCAGTATTCTTGTCTGGAGAATTCCATGGACAGGGGAGCCTGGCGGGCTACAGTCCATGGGGTGGCAAAGAGTCGGACATGACTGAGCCACTAACACACAATGTGCTTACTTTCTGCCCATACAAAAACCACTTATTACACACATAACGAGTGCACAGACAATCAAAGGCGTGTCTGCTGATTAAACAGAGCCAGTGTCCTGGGTACTGCCGTCCTGGTCAATGAACTAACCACAACTCACTTTCAGAACTTGTGTATGATCGCAGACTAAAAAGTGATAGCCTCAGAAATGAGGCTGCCACAGTCATTCTGAAAAGTTTTTTTTTTCCCCCGACCAATTCCATTAACATTTACTTCACGATAGAGAACGAGATGGCTGGAAGGCATCACCCACTCGATGGATATGAGTTTGAGTAAACTTGGGGAGTTGGTGATGGACAGGGAGGCCTGGCGTGCTGCGGTCCATGGGGTCGCAGAGTCGGACACGACTGAGCGACTGAACCGAACGGCTTTCCGCTTAGCAGGGAGCAGCAGCGGGCCTCCCTCACGTGCCTTTCCACCCCCAGGCCCCGGCCGCGGCGTAAGCCCCGGGGGACGCGGGGGTCCCGCCGGCCACCCCACTCCGCTCCCACCCTGCGCAGGTACGCCCGAGCGCGGCTCTCAGGGCGCCGCCCGATTACGTCACAGCGCGGGCGCGCGTCGCGCCAGGTGTCGTCAGCGGCGCCCGGAGTGAGGAGAGCGGGGCTGGTTCCGACCTCACAGGGTCCCCGGGCAGGAGCCGGCTCGGGCGATGGGGAGAAGCCCAGTGCCCGCCCGCGGGACCGGCGCGCCTCCAGCAGCCCGCGGCGCTCGGTCTCCGCCCTCCAGCCCGGGCCTCCTCCTCCCCCACCTCCACTCCGCTCCAGACCGTCACCTCAAGTCCCCGCTGGGCGGCTGCCGGCCGCGCTGCGCTCGCCCGGGCCCCGCCCCCGGCGCGCGCATGCGCAGCGCGTGCGGCCGCGCGGGCCGACGGGAGGGCCCGCCGCGCTGCTGTCCTCCCCGGGGCCGGCCCACTGCAGCCCGCCGGGGGGGGCGCGTCTCCCTGCGACCCCCGAGCTCCCCCAGGGGCGGCGGCCGCCCCGCGTCCTACGCTCCGCGGCGGGCGTCCCGTGCGCTGAGCAACCCCCGACCCCGGGGCCGCGGCGGAGGGCTCCGGGCGGCGCCGGCCGAGCGGCCCCCGGCCCTCGGCTCCCCCTCGACGGCCGGCGGGATGGTGCGGCCCACGGGACGCGCGCGGCTCCCGCGCTCCAGCGGCGCCGAGGGCGGGGGCGCCGAGGGTCCGACTTGTAGTGCGGGAGCCGGAGCCGTGCGCCGGCCGCGCCGTTGGGGAGCGGGCCCCGCGGGGCCGGGCGGGAGCCGCCTCTGCGGAGCCTCGGGGCCGCCGCGACCATGTCGGGCCAGGTGCCCCGCGTTCCCGAGGAGATGTTCAAGGAGGTCAAGTACTACGCGGTGGGCGACCTCGACCCGCAGGTACCCCGCCTCCACCCCGCCGCGTCCCCTCGCCCCCCCCGCGCGCGTCCGGGTCCCGGGGAGCCCGCGAGTCCGGCTGTGCGGAGAGCAAGGCTGGAGGGGACGGAGCGGGCACCGGGGTCTGCAGCCCCCGCGGGAGGGCACCCGGGGCTGGGGGGGACCCCAGGAGGGGACGTGGGGCGCGTCTGCGGGGTCCCGCGGCGGGCGCTGGGTGGGGGGCGCGTGCCCAGACTTGGAGGAAAGTGGGCACGTGGAGGGGGTCTTCGCGGAGAGCCCAGCGCCGGGTATCCCCGTTCCTTCTCCGTGGGGCGACCCGCCTGCCTGCGGTCGCGCGGCGCCTCGCCGGCTTGCCCCACCCCACCCCCTCTCTCCGCTCCTTCGTGGGCGGAGTGCGGACTGGGACACCCTCCCGCGGCAGCCCGGGCTGACGGGTGGGTCCGGGGTGGGACCTTCGACAGGGTGAAGCCAGTAGGGGCGCGGGTCCCGGGGTGCTCAGAGGACAGTTAGCCGCCCCCGGGTGGCAGCACCCCCCCCCCCCCGCCCCCCAGCTCGCAGGTCTGCAGCTCGGTCCTCTCTTGTCCTCTCCTAAAGTATTGCATCTGTTTGAATGTCAGAATTTTATGCTTCCACTGTAGGAATGAACTGTAGTTGGGTCTCTAGGTGTTCTCTTCCCTAAAGTTGTGTCTGTACAGTTACATCGCCTGGGTGTCGCCTTGGCTGAGTGCTGAGCGTGGAGAACTGAGGCCTTGGCCTCCCGAATAGAGACGGGGACTTAATAGATAAACTGGAGGCAGAAGATCTGCGGCAGGCTGATGGGTCTTGGCCTTCTTAGAGGCTTGTGAGTTGGTGTCCTAGTAACTAAATGCTCGGCAACCCCCAAGGTGGATCCTTTCTCTCCTCTAACTCTGAAGTAGAGGCTTTGACTTGGATAAACAGGTGGTGAGCTCAGAGAGGTGAAAGTAAGTGCCCGTAGCAGGGTGGAGGCTTCTCCCTTCCAGCCTGGGTGCTCTTTCCTCACTGCCTGCTGTCCCTCTCCCCTCTGCTGCCTATCCTCTGGTTCATTTTAAGACTTTGAACAGAACTGAAGCAAATATTACTTAAAACCTGGAGGAAGCTGAACTGGAGCCGTGCTTACTCAACTGTGAATCAAGTCTAAGGGCTTAAAAATGTCCTGCAGCCACTGAGGTCTGAAACTGTTTTCTGAAAGATGGTTGATTCTCTGAATCTTAAACTGTGGACTCCAGGAGCTCACTTGTGTCAGATGAACTTCTAGCTCACGACCACACAGGGCGCTCTCACCACCCGCAGCTTGCGGTGTGCTGCTCAGACCTGGCCAGGGCCTCCACCTGCCCTCCAGCCTCTGTGCCTACCCGGCCTCCGTTTCCGCCCCCGTGTGCTCTGGGATCTTGTTGGCTCAGAGCTTTGCCCCTATCTCTGTCTACACAGATGGCTTTACTCGGATGGGACCCTGGTGTCCTCCTCGATGCGCTGCGTGTCCTCCTAAATCGTACAGTGGCACCAGAGGAAGCCGTGCCCTAAACTAAAACTTTCTTTCCCCTGTGAGCTCGTAGTGGTGCTTGGGAGCTGTGCTGTGGTGTCGCAGTTTCTTGCACACGCCCCCTCAGTCACCAAGTCTTGCTAATTCCCTTGCATCATCTTCCCGTCCAGTTCGGTAACCTGCCTCTTTCACCTGAGTTATCGCAGGTGCTTCTTAACGCCTGTCCTGCCTTCACTCCCGCAGTGTAGACCTGTCCTTCCACTGGCGGCGGTCTTCCTGTTGTGTCTGATCGTGGTCTTCCCTGCTGACCGCCTGCCCCTCGGCCTCTCTTTCAGAAGACACTCTGTATTTTATCTTGGGGTAAAATACAAAGGCCCGGCATCTGTGCCACACCGTCGAGGGTCTGGTCTGTGTCCTGCCCAGCGTGTCGCATGCCGCCCTCTCCGCACACTGACTGTGTTTCTGTGTGGCCGACGCCTTTAAGTTCCTCGAGATGCGGCTCCTGTAGCGCCTCTTGCGGAATTTCTCCATTTATCAGAACTGCCTGTCCCCGCGCCTTTCTGTTGAGATGCTGTGTGTCCAGTGCTCGCCCTTCGTGCTCACCTTGTCAGTCAGTCCTTCTGTCTTCAAGAGGGACACTGTCCAGTACGTCGGTCGCAGGAGCTCTGTGCCTCCCTGTCAGTGAGTCAAGACTTGATGCGTTTTGTCGTCCCCGTAGGTTTCCTTGCAAATGACTCGGTGGCAGGTATTAATCCTCTGTGGAGAACGTGGTGGATGTTTATTAGAATTTTCACGGTTCATGATCACTGGTATGCGTTGAAATGCGGCGTGTTCCATTGTAACTTGTGTGCTTTTTGTAGGTTATTCAGCTTCTGAAAGCCGGGAAAGCGAAGGAAGTGTCGTACAACGCGCTCGCTTCGCACATCATCTCGGAAGA
Organism: Bos taurus; assembly: GCF_002263795.3. Lineage (NCBI taxonomy): Eukaryota > Metazoa > Chordata > Mammalia > Artiodactyla > Bovidae > Bos > Bos taurus. The sequence goes on along the minus strand of NC_037331.1, from coordinate 116,952,153 downwards.
TGGGGACAATCCGGAGGTGGGAGAGGCCCGCGAGGTCTTTGACTTGCCTGTCGTCAAGGTGGGTGGTAAATCGGCCGCGTTTTACACCCTTGGTCGTGTGTCTTGAAAGTGGTGCGCTGAAGTTTCTGTGCGGCTCTTCTCAGGCTGTTGGCTCAGGCTCCAGTCTGGGTGGGGAGCGCTTGCAGCACTCTGATGCCTCCGAGACCAGCCGGCAGAAGGCCCGGTCCTCCTCGTTACAGCTTGTGCACCTGCTACCGTGAGCCCGTTTGCCATGGGCTGGAAGTTCTCCAAGTCAAGAAAGCATGTCAAAGGCGGTGGACGTGCTGTCTTGACGCAGATGACGCTGGTGAATTCTGCTCGGAAGCTGGATTGACTCCCCAAGACACACCTGGAGCAGGGCTCCCTCGCACCCACAGCGGCCAGGGGCCCTGGTGTCCAGGCAGGCAGGTCTGCTGTTCGCTGTTTTCCGACAAGGGTCACGGTGGCCGCTGGTCTCATGGTCCCCCAGTAGCATCTGGTTGTTCCCTGTAGCTCTCGCTTCCACTGCCCAGCTTGAGAGCTGTGGGCCATTCGCTCTAGAAAGCGGATCGTGTGCCGGTGGCCAAAAGCTTGGAGCTTGTTGATCTGCGTCCTGTTGCTCTGTTGCTGCTGAGGGTCAAACCAACTGCTGTTAAATGCGGGTTTTTGAAATTTAGGTTTGTAATTTTGATCCTTCAGTTTCATATTAGGCATTTGTTTTGAAATGATTTTATTCCAGTTTTTTTCGTTTTTCTCTTTTTCACGCTGTTGCATGTGTTATTTTAAAATCACTATGGAGGTTACTGTAGCTTAATACCGAGAGCCTGGCAGTTGGGGCCGGGTGCTGTGGCGGGCAGCCTGCAGGCCGGCTTGCGCTGCGGCCGTCTGCCTCAGCAGCACGCAGGCCCTGAACACTGCCTCGCAGGTGCAAAAGCCCGCCTTGGGAGAGCGGGCCTGCAGGCAGGTCTGTCTCACAGGAGGGTCCTTGCCCGCCAGGCCCTCCCGCAGCTGCTGCGCGTCAGAACCACGCACGGTTGCTTTGCGGTGTTGAAGCACAGCAGTTGTTCTGGCTGGCCGTGTCTTTCTGCCTGGCCAGCGGGCTCACTCCACCTGGTCCTTCGTGAAGACTGATGTCACAGGTGTCTTGCCCGCTTCCCCTGTGCCGCCTTGGAATAGTGGACCTGCCTCTGGCACCAGGCACCCTGGGGCCCTGCTCTGCTTCCATCCTTCCGTGGCTGTGCAGACCGAACCACTTCTCCCCCATGGTAGCCTGCAGCCCGTTGTCAACGGTGGCTCCGGGTAGACTGTGTGGACTCTTCATGAGCCTTCAAAGGGCAGCCCCTTCGTAACAAATTTGGGGTGCCAGGGTCCTTGTCCCCAGCCCAGTTACAGCAGTGCTTCTCAAGTCTGACGACCCCATCAAGCCCCTTTTGTAGCAAATATTTTGTAGTACCCTCTTTATTACCCTGAAATGAAATTGTTATGTAAGATAATACGTATTATAAGTATACATATTACTATTTATATACAAATGGCCCAAACGGGAGTGTAAACAAAAAAAGGGAGGCAGATGGCAGTAAGTCCGCATTTCAGTGTAGAGACCCTGGGGGGTGGGGGGGGGTGGATCCTGGGGGACCTGGTCCTCTGTCCTGCCTACCAGCACCAGCTCTGAGGGGAGTGCGGGCTGGTGACTGGGCGCTGCTGAAGTCCTGAACCCATCAGCACATCCCTCCCAGAGGTCGCTTTCCCAGGAAGGGTGTCCACCACGCGGCTGCCCAGAAGTAGCCATCACGCAGTCGCAGCGCGGCCATCGTGTCCCAGTCGGCTGACCATGGCCCTGCGTCTCATCCCCTCTGCTGCCGGGCACGCTGCTCACTCTCCCTCTCAGTGCGCCAGCCTGCCTTTACCTCGTGGTTCACTGCGCTATCCAGGGCTGCAGTGTGGGGACGGGGTGGAGGAGTCTTCCAGAGCAGTGCAGCAGTCTGCGTTCACTCCAGGACAGCGCGGTAGACTCAGTCCTCGTCTGACCCGCTTGGTGTGCCGCCAGGCTGCTGGCTGCGCTCAGCTGAACGTGGGGCCTGGTGCCCAGGGCTCTAGAGCAGAGGCTCAGTAGTCGTGGCCCTGGGCTCTAAGAGTGGAGGCTCGGTGGTTGTGGCTCTGGGCTCTAGAGCGGAGGCTTGGTGGTCGTGGCTTTGGGCTCTAGAGCAGAGGCTCAGTAGTCATGGCCCTGGACTCTAGAGCGGGGGGTTCGGTGGTTGTGACTCTGGGCTCTATAGAGCGGAGGCTCGGTGGTCATGGCTCTGGGCTCTAGAGCAGAGGCTTAGTAGTCGTGGCTCTGGAGCGGAGGCCTAGTGGTCGTGGCTCTGGGCTCTGGAGCAGAGGCTCAGTGGTCGTGGCTCTGGGCTCTGGAGTGGAGGCTCGGTGGTCGTGGCTCTGGGCTCTGGAGCGGAGGCTTGGTGGTTGTGGCTCTGGGCTCTGGAGCGGAGGCTCAGTGGTTATGGCTCTGGGCTCAGTAGTCGTGGCTCCTGGGCTCTAGAGCGGAGGCTCGGTGGTCGTGGCTCTGGAGCGGAGGCTCAGTAGTCATGGTTCTGGGCTCTGGAGTGGAGGTTCAGTAGTCATGGCTCTGGGCTCAGTAGTCATGGCTCTGGGGTCTAGAGCAGAGATTCAGTAGTTGTGGCTCTAGGCTTAGTAGTCGTGGCTCTGAACTCTAGAGCAGAGGCTCAGTAGTGGTGGCTCTGGGCTCTGGAGCGGAGGTTCAGTAGTCGTAGCTCTGGGCTCTGGAGCAGAGGTTCAGTAGTCGTGGCTCTGGGCTCTAGAACAGAGACTTATTAGCCGTGGTTCTGGGTTCAGTAGTCGTGGCTCTGGGCTCAGTAGCCGTGGCTCCTAGGCTCGAGAGCGGAGGCTCAGTAGCCGTGGCTCTTGGGCTTTAGAGCGGAGGCTCAGTAGCCGTGGCTCCTGGACTCTAGAACGGAGCCTCAGTAGCCGTGGCTCTGGGCTCAGTAGTCGTGGCTCTGCTCAGTAGCCATGGCTCCTGGGCTCTAGAACGGAGGCTCAGTAGCCGTGGCTCTTGGGCTTTAAAGTGGAGGCTCGGTGGTCGTGGCTCTTGGCTCTGGAGCGGAGGCTCGGTAGGTGTGGCTCTTGGCTCTGGAGCAGAGGCTCAGTGGTCATGGCTCTGGGCTCAGTAGTTGTGGCTCTCGGCTCTGGAGCGGAGGCTCAGTGGTCATGGCTTTGGGCTCAGTAGTCGTGGCTCTCGGCTCTGGAGCGGAGGCTCAGTGGTCATGGCTCTGGGCTCAGTAGTCGTGGCTCCTGGGCTCTAGAGCAGAGGCTCGGTGGTCGTGGCTCTGGAGCAGAGGTTCAGTAGTCATGGCTCTGGGCTCTAGAGCGGAGGCTCAGTAGTCGTGGCTCTGGGCTCAGCAGTCGTGGCTCTGCTCAGTAGCCATGGCTCCTGGGCTCTAGAGCGGAGCCTCAGTCATCGTGGTGCAGAGGCTTAGTTGCTTTGCAACATGTGGGATTGTCCTGGACCAGGGATCGAAACCATGTTTCCCGTGTTGGCAGGCAGATGCTTCACCACTGAGCCACCAGGGAAGCTTGGCACCAAGAGTTTTTAAACCTTTTGTTTTGTGGAAATGCTTTCCCCAGTGGCCTTGGAGGCCTCATTGAAAGCGTTAATTCTGCTGACTTGCAGTGGCTTTATTTTGTGTATTGTTGCTTGCTTTGGGGATAAACAGCTCCCTGTTACTGTGCTTTTCTAGCTCTCCACTTCTGCTTTGGTACGAGAGTGTTCTCCTCCTCAGCTGCAGTGTCTTATCTAGACTTACCTGGATGAGGGGGTCGAGGTGAGTCTGTTTATGATGACTTTGAAGCAGCCAGCCCAGCAGTCTCTCAGTGCACCTGTTCTTTCCCCTCCTGTAGCCGCCAGGGGCAGCTTTCCGGGTGACTGCTGTGGGCAGAGTGGTAAGGTGCCTGTCCCCGGTGCCAGCTCCTCTGGCCCGCCCATCTGAGTCACGTGTCAGGGTGTTGACCTGGTCTTCTGCCGTATCCTCCTGCCGTGGACCCAGGGCGGCTGGGGAACTGGTCTCAGGAAAGCCACCTGGCGCTCCACACGTGGTGGCCGCTGAGGGCTTTGGGGTCGCAGCTGAGATGCCGAATGGAGCGGGAGGCGGAGCCTGTTGGGGGTTCCTGGGGGGCCGGCTCCCTCCCCTGTCACTGGAGTCTCCCTAGGGCCAGAGTCACGGGCGATGTTACACACTCCTTCCTGCTTGGTGGCTCAGCCACAGAACCACAACTGGTTGTGGTGAAGTGGTGAAATCAGTGTGAAGTGACTCACTTCACAGATGTCACACATATGTAGACTTATGCTGAGGAATTGCTGATGTTGCCTGGCATAGAAGGAGAGGGCACTCGGATCTCTGAGGTTCTCTCAAGGTGTCTGTGGTATGTTAGACGTGAGTGTCACACAAGCAGCTGAGGTTTCTGGAGTCAGCCGGCTGCTGTGTGTTTTTCACAGTAATTCTGTGAAGCAGACCTACCAGGATAATGGTTAATGCGATTTTCAAAATTAAATGTCAAAGTAAGATGATTATTCAAAAATATAATTTACCCAAAAAGGTAGTAAGTAACGTGTTTTGCGGTTCACAGAAAGATCAGCAGACAGAAAGGCCTCATGTGATTTATAAACACTGTATCTCCTTGGCCTCCTGAAGAAAAACCCCAAAACTCCCACCTTTAGACCAGCCAGGACTCCGGACTCTAGAGGAGACTTGGAGGGGCCATGTGTGCCTGGCACGTGGGTAGGGTAAGCCTCCAGTTGTGAAGACAGCTTCTAGCTGGATGAGAGGCTTAGGCAGCAGCCCAGAGAGTAGGACACACCTGGAGCGACTGAGCAAGTGTGGAAACCTGGGATAGATGCTTCTGTATATATAAGCTTTTAAAGAGCCGGTAGCGTTTCATTCCACGGGTGGGCTTTTCCCCTTGGGGACTAATAGCTAATATTTGACCCTGATGCTTGAAAGCTGGGACTGTAGTCTGGATGCTGTACCACTGGTGATAACAAAGCCTTTCATCTCCAGGAGCAGCACTGGGCGCATGGTGGCGTTTTGAATGTGAACCGGAACTGTGTTTTGATTTGCACTTTGTTTTCTTTTTCAGCCTTCTTGGGTGATCTTGTCCGTTCAGTGTGGAGCTCTTCTCCCGTATCCTTTTTGGGGAAGGAGGGAGGGAGGGGGTGACTCTGGGTCCAAGACTCAAGCAAGCCTCACTTCCTGCGCTGACGTGTGAGTCGGGAGGTCGTGTGTGTCCTGCTCTGTCCCTTCCGTATCCAGGCGTCTGTTCTGATCCTTGTCGTTCCCCCTGGGGGCGGGGGGCCAGCTGTGTGGAGGCAGCTGTAGCCTGGGCCCGAGGCACAAGTTCTCGTTCCACAAATTGGCTTTAGGACCCAGGCAGTCTGGACCTCAGTTCTGTTGTCTTTGGAACAGATGGCTTCTGTGGTCTGGTTAGATGGACTGTTTCTAAAATTCTCAGTCTCTATGAACCCAGTCACGAACTATTTGAAGAATAGATGGGCAAAGAGAACATCAGGACAGTTTTAGTTTTATATCATGCAGTGTTGTTATTTTTATTACGTTGGATGGAAATACATTAATCCATTTCTACGTTAATTCCACCCTTAATGTGAAGTGTCTGCTTGGGGCCTAGTTCTGCAGACAGGGCCGTCAGGCCCGCGTTCCTGCCCTGGGGGCTGCCCTGCACTGCGAGTTTCCCTAGTGTGACTGGAACACAGACACACACTGCCTCCCACACGCACACGCACAGCAGGCAGAGGGTCGCCAGGACTGCATTTCTGCGCCCAGGAAGCTGCCCCTGCGTTGCGTGCTGACTCAGCACGCAGAAGTAACGCTGTAACTCATTCGAGGTCCAGACACTCCAGATTCCTTAAAAAGTCATGTTAGCTTTGAACAGACTGCGAAGTTCAGGCCCTGGAGGTCATGTCTGCTGACAGAGGCCTGTGCCCGGGGCTGCATGCTGTGAGCGCTCAAAGAATATGTTGATGGAGGGTTTTGTTTTTTTTTTAATATTTATTTATTTATTTGGCTGTGCTGGGTCTTTGTTCCAGCACACAGGATCTTTAGTTGTGGCATGTGGGATCTAGTTCCCTGACCAGGGATCGAACCCGGGGCCCCTGCATTGAGAACGCGAGTCTCAGCACTGGACCGCCAGGGAAGTCCCAGGTGATGGAGTTGTAAGAGCCAGAGCTTCAGGATTGGGACAGACCTTGGCAATTACATACATATGCTAATCCTTGCTTTAGTGAAGGGAAAGCTGAAGCTCAGAGTTGTCTTGCCCAAGTTCACAGAGTATGATGGTGCTAAAACTAGAACTTGGGTTCTTTTATGAAAGGTTCTTCTAGGTAACAGGAGTAATCATGCTAAAATAAGCTCAAGACTTCCAGTGTTCTTTTGGGATAATGCCGGGCCACATGTGGCTGTGTGTGTGTGTGTGTGTATCTGTGTGTGTGTGTGTCTATGTGTGTGTGTGTGTGTCTGTGTGTGTCTTTGTGTGTGTGTGTGTGTCTCTGTGTGTGTATATCTGTGTGTGTGTGTGTGTCTGTGTGTGTCTGTGTGTAGTTGGGTGCTTTTCCCGCCTGCCCTGTGCTCTTCTTTGGCCAGCTTAAGTCTGCCTCTCTGCTAAAGGGATTGAGTGGGAAGCAGAAGGTGGGTGGTGTCCGACGGGCGGGTCGGAGCTGTCTCTTAGTGGAGTAGAGATTGCACTGGTCTCGTCATTTCATTGGACTCTTAATATGTGTGCAACAGAGTAAATGGTTTTTCTCCAGAGTCGTGTCAGATTTTTTTTGGAATCACAGCCTGCCTCTCTCAGGTAAGTGTGGCACAGTTCCTCTTGTGTTATTTACGTAACAGTTCTGAATTTTTGTATGATTGGACATATGTTGTATTTGTAAACCAGTGTTGCTTAACTAAACTCCATATTCAGTATGAGCTTACAACAATTATTTAAGCATTCATACCCAATCTTAAGATTCAAAGCTTTAATGGTCTTTCTAAAGAAAATGGTCTTTCTAATCTAAAGAATTACAGAGATTTAAAACTTGAGTATGAAAACATGTTAAAAGTGAAATTAAAAGGTGACAAGGAGACTCCATTCAGAAATAAAAGCAGAGTTTTTTGTCGTAAGAGGCTCATGCAGACCAGTGAAATGTTTCTATGAAGAGGAATTTCAGTAAGTACAGCAGAACATTCGATGCACTTTGTGTGCCCGTTAACAGCACTGAGGTAAGACTGTCTGCATCGCAAATGTGCGGCAGTGTGTTCAGTGGTGGCCGAGCTGTGGCCAGGCTTCCCCACCCCCACAGGAGTGCACATCGGTGAGCAGTTTTCTAGAAAAGTCGGGCCATGTCAGAGCCGGAGGAGACTCTGTTGTTTTCCTTGCAGGTCTCATGTGTTTAGACGTTTATCCCAAATTGATAGAGATAACGGCAGATTGATGCATAAAGGCAGCATTATTTATGAGAGGGTAAAATTGGAAATAAGCAGATCATCCACGATTTGGAAATGTTTAAGAAACTATTCTGGTCCATTATTAATACATAATAATCTAGCTATCTAGCCAGTTTTGAATTTTGTTTTATAAACGTATGCAGACATATGGGTAATTTTTTAAATGGGGGACAAAGCAGGATATAACATAGTTATGTACAGTATTACATCAACGAAATAAAATATGTAAGAAATATCCGGGAAAAAAGAAACATCTGAAGGGGGACCAAGACATTGGCATTGATGGATTTTGGAGCGGTGCGTGTTCAGTGTCGTTCCGTCCCGGTCTGTCCTCTCAGTCCCTAGCCGGAAACCCTCAGTCTGTAAACAGCTTTTATGAAAAGTCAGGCTGGTGGTGTTCGAGCTTCCTCGGGGTCAGGCGTAGCCACTGGGCAGGAGGAGGCTTGGTTAGCCCGATCTGTTTCTGTAGCGTGAGGACCTCATTCCGTCTGAGGCTCTTATCATGACACTTCGGGTCTCCCCATCTCTGAGGAGACCTTCGAGAACAGGGTGTCCAGGATGTTAGGTGAGACTAAAAGGACTTTGATTAGAATCCTGCCTTCTTACAGCTTTGTGACAGAAGGCTGGAACCGGGTAACATCAGTTTAATACCCTGGATTATCAGACAGACTCAGCTTTTTGTACAGGTGGTGTCCCCACAACCCCTTCTCTGCCCAGACAGTATGTCGAGTGATTTTGTGTTTTTTGTAAATTCTGGAAGTTCTTTAAAATTATAAAATCCTCTCTTTTTTGTTTTTGCTATTTCGATTTAATAGAGATCCTTGAAAAGTTGGCTTTTTTCCTTAAGAATAGAAATTTTGTTGGTATTTGTGTTTTTCAGTGTTTTTCACATCTTTGTAATAAATGTAAATTTATATGATGATGATTTTTAAAATTGGCTAAAATGGAAACCTTTTTAAAATGGGTACTGTGGTTGCATGCAATTTTTATTGTTTTCTTTATACTTCTCTGTATGTTCCAAATTTATAATAAGCATCAGGAAAGTTTTTAAAATGAAAACATTTTATTATTATTACTCCTCATGCGTAAACAATATACTGTGGCTAAAATGTAAAATTTGCATTTAATTATATTTGTACTGATTGGATCTCTGGATTCATGATTCAGAGCCCACTGTCCAGACAAGAGAGGAAGAAGCTGAGGCAGGGAGTCCTGTGGCTGTTTTCAAGGGTCAAGGTCATAGTGACATGGTCTTTAGCAGGCCTGACTTGGAAAAATAAATAAGATTATTCATTGATTAGAATATGAGCACTGCGAATATGAGGCGATTACAGGGTTTTAAATCAAGGATCTGAGTTTGACACCGGAGAGCCTTCTAGTCTTGGAGAAATAGAGATGCAGTTACGTTTGACAAAGGTTTTGGCATATGCAGCGGGTTATACATAGTCAGTACACTTGGTGTGTGAGGGTCGGTGCGCGTGGCTGGGCCGCAGGGGTCACCTGTGAGCTTAGAGAAGGCGGGGCCGTGTGGATGGCAGGGTCCGGACGGCCCTGGTGGACGTGGAGAGGTCTGCGAGGCCTGCGAGGCCAGGGCACAGCGGGTGGAGCGGGTGGAGCTGGAGGGGAGAGGAGAGGGGAGGTGGGGGCTCCGAGCACTGTGAGGGCGCCGGCCTCAGAGGCCTCAGCGGGGCTGCCTGCTGGGGTGGAGAGGAGACGGGGCGGAAACCTGGGTGCGGGAGGGAGCTCCACGAGGTGCCGGCTTCCCTCCTTAGTGCCTTACGTATTTAGTCTTGAGTGCAGATGTTTACATAAGGACGTTTGGAAAATACAGGGAGAGAGCAAACAAGTTAAAAATCACTTGCATTCCTGTAGGTGAAACTGATCTGAGCGCCCTGAGCAGGAACAGTGGGCGGGGTAGGGATGGGGTGAGACGGGCGCTGGAACCCAGGTTAGCACCGTGTCCCTGAAGACAGCGTAGACCTGAGGAGTGGGTGGACGGAGTTGGAGGGTCTCCGTAAGGAAAGGCGGGGGCGCAGAGGAAGAGGAGCCGACCGATGCTCACAGTGGGCCTCTGGTGGGTGTTCCATAGAAGGGCACGGCCGCGTGATTTCCTTTCCCAAGTTAGGAGCATAGCTGGGCCTGGGCTTCAGAGGGGAAGAGATGAAGTCAGCCTGAAACCCAGTACTGTCCAAGCGCAGGGACCTGGGACATGCGTGGAGGCTGAGAAGTGCATCCTTGCAGAGGAGGGTGGAGGGAGGCGCAGGCTCAGGAAGACACCCTTGAGTGGGGAGACAGGAGGCTTCAGAGTGAGCAGAGATGCTAGCGGGGGCGGGCGGGGCAGCTCTAGGAGCCAGGGGGTCAGGCCCCACGAGGTTTCATCGCTGGGGCCAGTGGGGGCACGCGGAATGTCAGCTTGAGTCCCTCTGCCCGGCTCAGTGCTGCGGGCAGGGGGCTGGCTGTGGCTGCATGCGGGCTTGGCCTGCATGCACCTCCAGCTCTGGGTTGAGAAAGCTACAGGTGAGGTCAGCGTGGGGGAGAGCGGGGACCCCGGGAAGAACCTGAGAGGCAGCTGGGGTTGACGGGCGGGTGTCAGGGAGGTGGCCCAGCCGGCCGGGGGCTTTCCAGGTGTGCACTTCACCGCGGGGGGTGGCTGGGGCCCTGGTGGACAAAACAGCGGATTTAGCGAGATGGCTGACAAGGGTTTTATGGCCCTGAAGCAGATTGATCAGGTGTGCTGTTCAGACCCCAGACCCTTCGTGCGACCTTCACTGTGATGGAAGTGGTTTTTGTGGGTCCATCGCTCACTGCACTTGCTCTCACCGTCCGTCATTCGTGGCGAAGGCAGCTCTGCTTCATCAGAGTCGATGGCTCAGCCAAGAGTGAGGAAAGCTCAAAGCACGCTGGGGACACTAACTCTGGCTGCTGACACTCGCTCGCTCAGTTGTGAGATGGATACCAAGTGTCTGTCCAGCATGCAGCTGCAGGACCCGCCCACCACGCCTGTGCGGGTGCTTTGTGAGGCGGGAGACAGGTTCCCCTCAGGTGGGGACACAGGGTGTGGGTGGCACCGGGGTAGGGGCAGCGTGGGTAACCTGCCCAAGCAGCCTCTGCAGCACGGGCACATGCAGGCGGGCAGGCGGGGCTGCACCACGGGCACACGCACACGCAGGCGGGCAGGCGGGCTCCGCCGCCGCGGAGGGACTGTTGTTGGCGGTTCTCAGTGACCTTCTGTCTTTTCCCGTCAGGGTGTTGAGATGCTGGAGCTCTTGTTGGAGGCTTCCAGAGCGCTCCAGGGAGAGGTAGGGAAGGGCGCTTGTGCCGGCAGAAGTTGGGAAGCACAGACATCACCCGCCTTCTCCCGAGCCGGTGTTGACGCAGGCTGCGGCCGCGGTTGTCGTGTGCTGGGTAGGTGGTGGGCAGGTCCCTGTGTGTGAGAGCCTGCCAGGGCCTGACTGCACTCTGGGAGGCCCTTTCCATCTGTATCTCAATCAACAAAGAATTTCTTGACTGCCTACCCTGTGCCTCGCACTGTACTAGGCCCCAGCCGAGGTTCTGAGGTCAGGACAGGCCTCGCACCCGAGGCGCTCCTCCCTGGTCGGCGGGCTGAGAGCTCGTGCGCAAGAGGGACGAAGAGGGGCTCACGGAGCTGCACCCCAGGAGTGTCTCGGCTGGAGGCCTGGAGAGGGGGCCGTCCTGGTGCAGAGGGAGGCCTTTCCCCGCGGGGGCGCAGCGAGAAGCACCCTCTACTCAGGGCGGAGGGGGCTCAGTGCCCCTTGGGGGCAGCTTGCTGCGGGAGTGCAGGGGCCAGGGGCGCTGAGCTGAGAGGGTAGTGGCCCAGGGTCAGGGCCAGCTGCCTGGGCGGGGGTGCAGCGAGGGGGCAGCCGCGCACAGGTCGGGGTGGAGGTGGGGTGCCCGAGACACTCTGGAAGCGCTCAGATCTGAGCCCGATGGGTCGAGGAGACGTCCAGGCTCTTTTAGCTGAGCTGATAGATTACTTTAGGAAGATTGCTGTTTTAAAAAAGAAGAGCATTTTTTTCCCCAGTTATAAATGCTTTTGAAAATTTGGAAAATACAGAAAAGTATAAAAATGAAAATTAAAATGTCCCCATGACCCCGTCACCACTAGGTAGCTATTGTTAGCAGTTTCGTGTGGAAAGAGCATTCTCCATCACACTGGTAGAGATTCATTGGACGAGCTGGTGCAGATATGTTCACGTCACTTAATGCGAACGCAGGTTGATGAAGACTGATTCCAGGAAGTTTTCCAAGTTGATACAAGTTAGAGTTTGGGGGCTTGGTCCATGCAGGGCCTCGCCTCCCCCATGCAGCGTTCTTTCAACAGCAGCTTGCTGTGCTCTGTTGAAACCCAGCCAGGGTCCAGGCCGTAGGCTGGAGGACTAGTCAGTGAACTAAAAATAATAAAGCCACGTCTAGATTGGGGTTTTTATTTCATTTGTAATAAAGATTATATAACGATTTATTAGAGTTGTATGTTTTATCATGTAATTAAATCTCACCACCAAATGCTGCAGGATATGTTTTTGTGGAAGTCACTATTAAAAATAACACCTTCTGATCAAGTTTCCTGAAATGTGTCACTGACTAAAGACATACAAAATAATGATTTTAAGGTGACTTTGTAAAATTATTGTGTTCTTGTTAGTATTCACAGAGTAGTATGGAATGCAAAATAATTTCTAGAAATATTTGTAAAATAGAGAGTAGATACAGGATGTTAGATTTTCGGCAATCTGAATAATGACAGTTAAAAAGAAAAAATTTTGTTAAACTTAAAAAAAATTAGCTTGAGACAAAGTTCAGAATTCTTAACTATAATTCACAATTTATAGTAAGTTACCTAAAATTGACTTCAGTGATTATCTTAGAATTAACACCTTTGTTTTCCTTAAATGTTTCTTTTGACTTTCAGATGATAAAGTTTTATTTTTTAGAAATTGTTTTTAGTAGGACCTGCCCTTAGCGAAGCAGTCTAGAGCAGTGGGAAGCACAGTTTGGAGTCAGACCTGGGCTTAGGCAGACCTAGGTTTTACAGTGATCAGCACTGACTTCTGTGAGTTCGTGCGTCCTCTGCTGGGTCGCAGGGACGAGGAGCCCTTGGCACAGTTCCTGGCACATAGTAGGCAGGCAATAAATGGAGCTGTTGGTTCTGGAGTGAAAGCCTCTGTCACAGCATAAGCCATCGCATCTGCGTCTCAGCTTCATCACTTGCGTGCGCAAGCATAGGAATTACGCCTTTTATGCTTGCCTCATTTTCTGTGTGCTTGGTAATTATGTTTTCCCCTGAGCTTATACGCCACTGTATTTTTGTCTTTTATTTTTAATTCATTTCATAATAAGCATTTATTTGTTATCCATTAATTCTTAAGGAATCCTTTGAATATGATCTTTATACTACTGTATTGAAACATGTTAAAAAATGACTGAGTTGGAAGATGGAGTGTGGGGTACTAGTTCTGTTTCCCTGTCATCTCGGTATGTAATGAAGTAATCCTCCACTCAGCCCCTAGAGTGTAGACGTAAGTATTTTTTAGTTTATTTGGTGACAAGGCAAAAAAGGTGATGTTTATAAAACTTAAGATAGAAGTAAAAGTTTACTGTAACAAGCACATAGCTGAAAGCTCATCTGTTTTTCCCACTAATATGCTTGGGTTAATGACATTTAAGAAGGAAAAAGTAGATGAGCACAGTGGTTATGATGTCACATAAAGTGGGCAGGCAAGTCGGTGAGTGTGATGGAAGCGTGATTTCTGGTTCCCGCCAGGTGTCGCCTGAGGACCGAAGCGCCCTGTGGGCGATGCTCACCTTCCACGGGGGCGGCTGCCAGCTGAACCTCAACAGGAAGTGCACGCACCTGGTTGTTCCCGAGCCAAAGGGGGTAAGCGACCCATGTACGTTCTCCTTTTAAATGTCTTCTAAGCATTTCCAGTCATCGCATGTCTTCTTTGAACTTCTTTTAAATTAACTGGATTCTGTTTGCAAAAGTTGATAATGTGAGTTTATGTCACTTGTAAAACAGCTTTATTCCACAATGGATGGGAGATGACGAATTTTACTTTGAACCGGATGTGACTTTTAAATACAAAGAAATTTGGGTTTATTTCATGGTGAAGATTGGACAGATTTTTTAATCTTTAGGTTTCCTTTCACATCGACTAAAACTTCAATTTTGTGAAAATGTGTGTTAGTGCTCTTTACAATTTTTACAAAGGGTCGTACTGAGTATAATTAAAACATGCATTTGGAGCAGTTCTCAGTGTACTATCCTTCTTAATAACCTGGAATATTTAAGCGGTGTTTATCTGCTCGAGCCCAGGGCTCTTCTCTAAGCACGGGTGGGGCCGTGGGGATTGAGGTTCCCGAGTGGGGTGCAGGTCAGCAGCGCAGCCCCACAGGACGTGTTAGGGCTGCAGGCTGGCCTCCCGCCCACCCCAGACCGAGCGAAACAGGACCTGCTGGGGTGAGGAACCCGGGGCTTCTGCACCCCCACATGAAGTGCGAGAACTGCTCTCATGTGGAGGCTGAGCTTTTTTCCTCCCATGGACAGTTATTTAGAACTAAGTATAGTGTATTCATAGTAGGAAGGTCTTTTGACAAGTTAATGTTCCCATGTCTGTCGTTACCTCCATATTTTTTATTGCCTTCAGTCTGAATCAACACCACGTGTGTCTCCCCCGAGTGCACTGACTCACTGAGTGGGAGGTGGGCGTGCGGGTCTGGGGTGAAGGGGGTGTGGAAGCTGAGAGACCCACCTGCCAGGAGGGGCCCTTTCCCTGGACCCCGGGAAGCAGGGCAGCCTGTGGATGTGTACCGTTCAGAGTGCTCATTCTCTGACGAGAAAGTGAGCTGTGAGCTGGTGAGTGTGCTTTAGCTTAGTAAGGCACATAATCCAAGGAGAAGCTCTGAAAATTTGGGGCTAATCTTAAAGTCTACTTAAGTAAAAAGTTGTATCTTACATGACAATTTAAGAGATAAGTAGTATGCTTTGATTAAAGAGTATAGGGTTTTTTTTTTCATCAACTGGTTTATAGCTGAAAATAAGTCCTTTGATTTTAGGTAGCTAGTTTAAGGGGAATGAAATGTTTATAAGTTTTAAAACTATGAGAGAATACTTGTAAAAGGTCACATTACAGTTGGAGGCAGTATATGAATCGAGTGGATTTGTCAGACCAGCTGAAAGTGAAAGTCGCTCAGTTGTGTCCATGGAATCCTCCAGGCCAGAATACTGGACTGGGTAGCCTTTCCCTTCTCCAGGGTATCTTCTCAACCCAGGGACCAAACCCAGGTCTCCTGCATTGCAGGTGGATTCTTTACCAGCTGAGCCACAAGGGAAGCCGAAGCATACTGGAGTGGGTAGCCTATGCATTCTCCAGGGGATCTTCCCGACCCAGGAATCGAACCGGGGTCTCCTGCATTGCAGGTGGATTCTTTACCAACTGAGCTAGCTGAGTATATACACAAAACTAAATGGCACTTTTAATTTTTTTCATTTTTGATCAATTTATGTAGAAAATACATAAATGGCATGATGAAACTTTTCTGTATTCTTGAATTTTTAAAATGTATTAAATTGAGATGAATGGAGGAATTTAATAACGGCCAAAACACAGGGTATGTTGCTCAGTGTTTGGCGGAGGGAGCCGGTTTCCGGGTGTACATGCTACACTCCACTGAAGGCGGAAGGCGGAGCTGGGGAGGGTCCTCGGGTCCTCCAGCCCGCCCCTGGCCCTGGCGTGCAGCCGGAAGTGGGTATAGTTTATGGCCCCAAATATGTGTTTTCTGGAGAATGGCTGTTAGCCGAGGCTTTAGCACAGGAGGGTCGGAATCTGTCGGTTCACCGAGCCACGTTTACGAACGGGTTCACTTAAAGCTGCTTTATCACATTGCTCTCGCGTAGCGTTTCCTTCGTCTCTCTTCCCTCGTGCGTGCCTTCCGGTTTGCCCTGCCCCTAGGAGCGTCCACCTGCCAGGCGCCCCCGCTCGCTGCCCACAGACCCCGCCGGGCCTCCCTGCCCGCGGCCCACGCGGCTTGGCGCTGGCTTCCGTCATAGTCCCGTCGCCTGTTTGACTTCTGTGCAGAGCTCAGTCGGAAGCCTCGTGGGGTCAGAATCATTGCGGCTTTGTGTTTATAGTAGAACGAGCTTGGTGCACGCCGGTGCCTGGTGGAGCGGTGTCCTCACGCCCTGTGACTGCCTGTGGTCCTGGGGGCTCCGTCCACTGCAGCACGGCTCCGAGCGGCTCTTGGACAGCACGCTGGACAGCAGACACGCCTTTCACTCCTGAGCGTCTCACGGGAGTCCTGGCGCTGCGTGTTGTCAGAAGTTGCGTTTGTACACAAGAATTGAAGCACAGTCTTTTCAGACTGCTGTTGGCACATGCCACGGCGTCCTGTGACCCCTGATACGTGGTTCTTCTTGTCTGCTGTCTGAAGGGGTCTGAGTGGTTCCTGTGGGTGAAGTGGCCACAACGGGAGTTGACTCTTGTCTTCCTAGAGTTCTTGCTTTGCGTCCGTGATGCTAGGAGATCTGATAAACCCCGCAGCTTGTTTGTGTGTGTGTCTGTGCTTCACCCACAGGAGAAATACGAGTGTGCTTTGAGGAGAGCCAGTATTAAGATCGTGACCCCCGACTGGGTCCTGGATTGCATCTCGGAGAAGACCAGGAAGGACGAAGCCCTTTATCACCCCCGCCTCATCGTCTACGAGGAGGAGGAGGAGGAAGAGGAAGAGGAGGAAGGGGCGGGCAATGAGGAGCCTGACTCCCCGAACGAGGGCAGCACGGACGGGAAGTCCAGCCCGGCCAGCTCTCAGGAGGGCTCCCCCTCCGGAGAGCCGCCGTTCTCACCCAAGTCGAGCGCTGAGAAATCCAAAGGGGAGCTGATGTTCGACGATTCCTCAGACTCCTCGCCCGAGAAGCAAGAGAGGAACTTAAACTGGACCCCGGCAGAGGTCCCCCAGCTGGCGGCAGCGAAGCGCCGGCTGCCCCCCGGTAAGGAGCCCGGGCTGATTAACCTGTGCGCCAACGTGCCGCCTGTCCCCGGGGGCATCCTGCCGCCCGAGGTCCGCGGAAGCTTGCTGGCTCCGGGACAGAGCCTGCAGGGCCCCGAGAGGCCCGAGGTGATGGCCGCCTGGAGTCCGGCCATGCGGACGCTGAGGAACATCACGAACAACGCCGACATCCAGCAGATGTCCAGCCGCCCCTCCAATGTGGCGCACGTAAGTCACTCTTCTAGAGACAGAAATGTAAATGTCCGATTTCAGTCTTCTTAGAATATCCGATAATTTTCTGCTTCTTCAGAACAGTTAACATACAAGCAGTGTTTCTTTGCCCGAGGGCGTGTTCTGCAGTCTTTGTGTCTGCACACGCGTGTGTTCAGTGTCGCGGGCTCCCGAGAGAACAGTGACAGGCCCTGACCCCGCTGAGCGGCACACGCCTGCGGCCAGGCTGCCCCGATGGTGGCGCCAGAGGGAAGCCTGAGGCTGCCCGCTGTGCCTTGGTGTTTAGCACGAGCTGTGGGTCGATAGAGGGCAGGCATGGTTCGCGCAGTGATCGAAGAAGCCTCAGTTTTACTTTACAGTTTTGTGATGGGAGCCTGCTGTACAGAATGGACCTTAAACGCTTCAGTAGCTGTTTTTCCATTCAGGACAAAAAGAAGGCAGTTGAGGTGTGTGTGTGTCCCTATGTGTGTGTAGGGGGGTCCCTGTGTGTGTGTGTCCCTGTGTGTGTGGGGGCCCTCTGTGTGTGTGTGTGGGGGGGTCCCTGTGTATGAGGGTCCCTGTGTGTGTGTGGGGGCCCTCTGTGTGTGTGTGTGTGGGGGGGGTCCCTGTGTGTGTGTGTGGCGGGGGGGTCCCTGGAGAAAAGGTGGTGAGTGAGGACGAGGAGCCCAGCCCCTCTCAGGTGCAGAAGACAGGCAGGGCGCAGACAGGTCTGAGCAGAAGGGCTCCCCACGATGTGGGTGTCTGGACGGTGGTGCCAGGTCTTGTACCAGCCGCCGGCGGAGGAGGCTCCTTAGGTCAGGCACTTAACCCCAGGCAGCCCTGGCAGAGCTGAAAGCGAGTTTTGGGTGGGGGGCAACCCTCAGACCCCGAGCAGACTGACTCGGCCGTATCCTGAGGACTGGAGGGGCCTGGCAGGCGGGGCCTTGGCTTCTGTGGTGGGGAGGCCGCGGGGGGATAGTTTGAGAGTCCTGTTGGTTAAAAGTCTGTAAGAAGTGTCCCTCCCTGCCTCCTTGTCTTGGGGTATGCAGTGACAAGTGGATAGTACCTGGTCCTTGAGACGCTGGAGGGGCGGCCCCCGGCCAGGCTTAGGGGTAGTGTGGGGGGGACACGGGGTCAGGGACTTGGGGGGCAAGTGTCCTGACATGGATGCGAGGTTCCGGACACGTGCTGGAGCTGGTTAGGAGCCAGGGTGAGGGGGCACCCTACCCTGGGGTGTTGGCAGAGTGCGCGCGGTGGGGTCTGGCCCCCGGTGAGGGCTGGGCGCTGGGGCTGGCACCCACAGCCCACAGGGGAAGCCGGAGGGGCAGAGCTGGCACGTTCGGATAGGCAATTTGGGGAGAGTGGCGGCCTCGGAGGGGAAGGCGGAGGGCAAGGTCGCACACCGCAGCTGGCGGGCCACGGTCTGCTGAGGCGTCTGGTGTGCTCCAGAGGACCTGCACATTGTGTGCTGGCCCTGGTTGTGAGTGGCGAGTGGCGGGAGGAGCGAGGAGGCGGTCAGAGAACGGCAGGTGGTGCCGCTGAGACCCAGGGAGAAGCTGGAGCCTGGGAAAGAGCAGGCACCCCTGTGGGCCCCGTGTCAGCACCCAGCCGTGCAGGGGCCACGGGGAGGGTGGGGTGCGGATGCGGGGCCAGAGGCAGAGAAGGGGAGGAAGTCAGAAATCGGGGTGGGGGAGGCTGGGGAAGCCTCCGGGGGACCTGCCCTGCGGGCCGGCAGACGCCTCCCTGGGCTGTTCCTTGGGGCTGCCTGAGAGGTGGGGGGAGGGATGCCAGCCTCCTTCTCCTCAGCCGTGGAGACAGGACAGGTGTGCCTGGTGCCCCCTCGCCAGCAGCGCAGAGGGCCCTGCTCGTCGGTGATGGCGTTGCCAGTGTCTTTCAAGGGCAGTGGAGCTTGACTTAAATCCCAAGTTCCCTGTACCTTGGAATCTGTATCCTTGGACCTGGAAATGTGCGGTTCGTGGCGGGGCACACGTCTGCCTTCCCGCCAGTCGTCCTGCAGGTGCGACCTCCAAGGAAGACAGTCTCGCTCCGCCCGCCGTGTGGGTGGGGTAGGGATCCGTCCTCACCAGGGCAGGGTTGTAATACTGACCGGAAACCTTTGGAGGAGACCTTCGCGGAGCTCTTTAGCAGTGTCGGAACATTGGGACATTTCACTGCTAGGTGTGGAGAAAAGGAATCTTTGAAAGTTAGAAGATTTAGTTTAAAATTAGATCAGGAGGTTGGGGAAAGACAGCAGCCATCAGAGTCCTGCTGAAATTGGACGTTTCTGGCGGTTAGGAGCTGTGCGTGTGTATGTCAAATGTGGCGTTCAGCGTCAGGAACTTAAATAAGGACTGTGACAGCACAGAGCGACGTCCAGACTTGGCGTGCCCTGAAAACTGTAGTTTGCAGTGTGGCACGCCACATGCTCGCTCAGGTGGACTCAGGCGGGTTTCCAGCCAGACGCAGATTGGAAAGCTGGACACAGCATCTGGTGGCCGGGGAGGGCGCTCCCGGGCGTCTCGGTGGCTGGCGGGCAGGTGCGGGCCCTGTGGGCGGCGCCCACCTCAGGCCGGCTGGGCCCTCGCCTGCCTCTCCGCCTGCCCCAGGCGTGCCGGCCCCTTCAGATGCCACCCTCGGGAGCCCCTCGGGAGCCCTGTTGCTCACAGCAGACAGGCAGGCTGTTGGGTTCGAGGGGGCTGCTGCTGCTGAGGGGAAGCAGTGCATGCACACAGGTTACATTCTAACGGTGGTGGTGGTGTAGTCAGTAAGTCGTGTCCAACTCTCGCGACCCCATGAACAGAAGAGCCTGGCAGGCTGCAGTCCATGGGATTCTCCAGGCAAGAATACCATAGTGGGTAGCCTATATGCCTTCTCCAGGGGATCTTCCTGACCCAGGAACCGAACCAGGGTCTCCTGCGTTACTAACTGAGCTAGCTACAAGGGACGCCCATTCTAATGGTCCCCAAGGCTGTAAAGTGGTAATAACCTCCCTGAAGCCCCCCCTGCCCCCCAGGTACGGGACCAGCGTGTGTCCTCTGTGTGGGCTCCTGGTCCCCTCCCACTCCCGCCTGCTTCTCTGCAGGGTCAGCGTCCCAAGTGCTGTTCTCTGCTCGGCTGGGTCTGTGGTGGGCTTCATTTCTGCCCCACTTGACTGGGTATTTTTTAATACTTGCATAGAGAAAAGAGTTATCCTGTTACTTAAAAATGTATTTAAATCTGCTTTTTCTGCTCAACTGCGAAGTTTTCAGAGTGCCCGGAGATTCTCCTCTTACCTTTAGGGTGATTCTTAAGACAGATGTACTCAAACTCTTGAGTTTAACTTATTTGAGTTTTAATTTGTTTCATCACTGAATCCAAGGCCTGTTACTCTTGCAAATTATATAATGTTTATGTTTTGGAGTCTGTTTAAGTGAAAGATGTATGTTAAAAACATATTTGAGATTTTTTTTATAACTTCGGTTTATGTTAAAGTTGAATTTCCAGAGTTTTATTTAAATGACAGGGATACAAAAATGGGGATTGGTTGTATTGGTTGACTTTTCAGTTCAGTTCAGTCGCTCAGTCGTGTCCGACTCTTTGCGACCCCATGCTCTACAGCACGCCAGGCTTCCCTGTCCATCACCCACTCCCGAAGCTAGCTCAAACTCATGTCCACTGAGTTAGTAATGGTATCTAACCATCTTATCCTCTGTTGTCCCCTTCTGCTTTTGCCCTCAATCTTTCCCAGCATCAGGGTGTTTCCCAATGAGTCAGTTCTTCAATCAGATGGCCAAAGTACTGGAGCTTCAGCTTCAGCATCAGTCCTTCCAATGAATATTCAGTACCGATTTCCTTTAGGATGGACTGGTTGGATCGCCTTGCAGTCCAAGAGTCTTCTCCAACACCACAGTTCAAAAGCAACAGTTTTTTGGCCCTCACCTTTCTTTATAGTCCAACTTTCACAAACATACATGACTACTGGAAAAACCATAGCTTTAACTATACGGGCCTTTGTCAGTAAAGTAGTTTCTCTGCTTTTTAATACACTGTCTAGGCTTTTTGTAGCTTTTCTTCCAAGGAGCAAGCGTCTTTTAATTTCATGGCTCCAGTCACCATCTGCAATGATTTTGGAGCCCAAAAAAGTAGTCTGTCAATGTTTCCACTCTTTCCCCATCTATTTGCCATGAAGTGAAGGGACTGGATGCCATGATCTTTGTTTTCTGAATGTTGAGCTTTAAGCCAACTTTTTCACTCTCTTTCACTTTCATCAAGAGGCTTTTTAGTTCCTCTTCACTTTCTGCCTTAAGGGTGGTGTCATCTGCATATCTGAGGTTATTGATATTTCTCCCGGCAGTCTTGATTCCAGCTTGTGCTTCTTCCAGCCCAGCGTTTCTCATGATGTACTCTGCATATTAGTTAAATAAGCAGGGTGACAATATACAGCCTTGACGTACTCCTTTTCCTATTTGGAACCAGTCTGTTCTTCCATGTCCAGTTCTAACTGTTGCTTCCTGACCTGCATGTAGGTTTCTCAGGAGGCAGGTCAGGTGGTCTGGTATTCCCATCTCTTTAAGAATTTTCCAATTTGTTGTGATCACACAGTCAGAGGTTTTGGCCTAGTCTACAAAGCAGAAGTAGATGTTTTTCTGGAATTCTCTTGCTTTTTCTATGATCCAGCGGATGTTGGCAGTTTGATGTCTGGTTCTTCTGCCTTCAGCTTTAACATCTGGAAGTTCTCAGTTCATGCACTGTTGAAGCCTGGCTTGGAGAATTTTGAGCACTATTTTGCTAGCGTGTGAGATGCGTGCAAGTGTGTGGTAGTTTGAACATTCTTTGGCATTGCCTTTTAGTAAAATCTGTTTGTTACTGTTTTCCTTGACCATAGCACGTTGGCTTCCAATTTCTTATGAGCATGTAGGGAAACTTCATCGTAAGACAGGTTTCTTTTGTCACGTCCGGCGCTGAGCAGGTAGTAAAGTAACATGGGATGTGACGTTCTGCGAGGTGATGTCCCTGGTTCCTGAAGCTCGTGGGGTGCTTGTCGGGTGCTTGGCCGACGCCTGTCCGGAGGAGGGGGTGAGCCCGGGGGACGCTGTGGCCGGCGGGGGCTCCAGCCTGAGGCCTTCTGTCCAGTGTGTGTGCACGGGCCTGTGAGCTGGGGAGGGCTGCCCGCATGCACACACCTGGGGCTTGGCTTCTCCTGTCCCTCGTGTGTGTGGCAGAGCAGGGTGGCCGCGGACGAGGCGGACTGGCGGCTGCCGTCCAGGGCTGCAGCGTCCCGTGCCTTCGTGCGGGTGGGGTCTTGGTGTCCTCTGGACCCTTTGTTTGTTGGGAAACGGCAGCTGTGGGAGGGAGGCTTGGTCAGGCTGTGTGGTCTGGGGGAGGTGGGGGGTGGCGGGGTATCGTGCTCGCAGCAGGACTGTGGGGTCAGCGGGAAAGAACAGCCCCCTGCCAGCAGCCCCAGTCCTTCTGCTCTGGAGCGAGTCAGCCACTCTAGGGAGTGTATCTGCCCACGTCTGTTCTGTAGCCTCTTCCATTTTACTTACTGCGTTCCGCGTTTTGGTGAAGAGGTCTCAAGCACGAGCGTGTCCACTTCACTGAGCTGGCAGTGTGTGTGCCGGGAGAGAGGCGAGTGGGCTCGAAGCCTCCTGCTGGTGAGGGTTAGCCCATGGCATGTCGGGTGTGTGCTCCGCTCTCTGAGGGGCCTGTGAGGTGAGGGCAGCAGCTGTTGACGTGCCCTTGCCTGATCTCTGCTTCCAGATCCTGCAGTCCCTCTCGGCACCGACGAAGACACTGGAGCAGCAGGTGAACCACAGCCAGCAGGGCCCCGCGAGTGCAGTGCTGCTCGGCCAAGTGAAGGTGGCCCCGGAGCCGGCCCCGGCGCCGCAGCCCATCCTGCACCTGCAGCCGCAGCAGCTCCTGCAGCTCCAGCAGCAGCATCTGGCGCAGCAGCCCTACCCCCCGCCCCCGCCGCACCCGTTCCCGCCGCCGCCGGCCCACCCACACCAGTTCCCCCAGCCGCCCCTGCAGCGCCCCCAGCCGCCCCTGCAGCAGCAGCAGCTCTCCCACCTGCAGCAGCAGCAGCTCCAGCACCTGCAGCGCCTGCAGCAGATGCAGCCGACGCCGACGGCCCAGCTGCCTGGCCCGCCAGCCCAGGCCCTGCAGCCCCCGCCGCCCCAGGCGCAGGCGCAGCCCCCGCTGTTCGGACACGACCCGGCGGTGGAGAGTTAGTAACATGCATCTTTCTTTCCCTCTCCCGAAACCCTTGTGCCTGCTCTGAGAGCGTTTGAGGGCAGGCTAAGGATTCGCCTCGAGAAATAGTTAGAAAATGGGGACCATAGTTCGGAATTGTTAGGTTTCTCGGCTCTGGGCCTCCGTCCCCACCCTGAAGTGAACACCGGTGTCCTTGGAACAGCGGGCTGCCGCAAGGAGCGCTCAGGGCACTCGGCGCCCAGACGTAATCTGTGGTGGCGCCCGGCTTTGAGTCACGTGATGGGGGTGATCGAGTAGCTCCATTTGTAGCAGCTGCTGCTTTTGAGGGCCTTCTGCAGAGGTCCTCGACTGGTGGAGACGTCACGGGCAGGCGTGACTAACTTCATAGATTCACGTCGAGCTCTGCAGAGTGCGCCTTCTCGTGTTCCGTGCACACGTTCACAGCACGCAGGCTCTGATTCGTTTTCCTCGTGTGATTCTGTTCTAGTCCCAGAAGAAGGCTTCCTACTGGGGTGTGTGTTTGCAATCGCAGATTATCCAGAGCAGATGTCTGACAAGCAGCTGCTGGCCACCTGGAAAAGGGTGAGGTCACTGAGATACACACACCTGCGCGCACACACGCACACACGCACACACACACACGCGTGTACCTATGCCTATACTCACACTGGGTTGGCCAAGAAGCTTGTTGGTTTTTATGTAAGACGGCTCTAATAGTGCTTAACTGACTTTAACTTCGTGCAGAACAGTTTTGTTAGATTGTTCTGTGACAGCTGTCTTATCAGCTTGTATTCTTTTAAAAAGTTATCAAAATTGGTGAATTTCTGTGTAGCCATTTTAATATTGAAGATGAAAGAAACAAAGGAATATTCTTGGCATATTATGCTTAATTATTTCAAGAAAGGTAAAAACACAACTGAAAAGGAATAAAAGAGAGCTTTGTACAGTGTTTGGAGAAGGTGCAGTGACTGATCAAATGTGCCGGAAGTGGTTTGCAGAGTTTCCTGCTGGAGGTTTCTTGTGGACGGTGCCCCATGGCTGGGTAGACCAGTTGAAGTTGATAGCGAGCAAATCGAGACGTTAGCCGAGAGCAGTCAACATTATACCGCGTGAGGCGGCCGGCACGCTCAGGGTGTCCAGGCCCAGCACTGAGAGAGGTGCACCAGCCTGCCTGTGCTCATTACTTTGATGTTTGGGTTCCACACGAGTGAAGCGGAAAAAGCCTTCTTGACCTTTTCTTCACATGCAGTTCTGTACTGAAACGTAGCAAAAGACGTTTTGTTTTTAAAACAAACTGTGGCCAGTGGTGAAAAGATACTCTACAATAGTGAACAGAAGAGATTTGGGGGCAAGTGAAACGAACAACCACCAGCCACACCAGAGAAGGTGATGTGTGTATGGAGGGGGTGGAACGGAGTCCTCTGTTGTGGCTCCATCTGGAAGACCAAAGGGTTACTTCCAACAAGCACTCCTCACGATTAGACCAGCTGAAAGCAGCCCTGTGTGAAGAGCACCCGGAATTAATCAACAGAAAACTTACACGCTTCCATCAGGATAACTCAGACCTCATGTTTCTCCGATGTGTGATGACCAGGCAAAAACTGTGAGAGCTTGTCTGGGAAGTTCTGATTCATCCACCATATTCACCAAACATGGCACCTTAGAATTTCCATTTATTTCGGTCTTTACAAAATTCTCTCATTGGAAAAAAATTTTTCCCTAGAAGACTGTAAAAAGGCACCTGGAACAGCAGTTCTTTGCTCAAAATGATAGAAAGTCTTGGGAACGTGGAATTGTGAAGCTGCCTGGAAAGTGGTAGCAGGTAGTGGAACAAAACAGTGAACACGTTGTTCAACTTCTTGGGCCGCATTAAAAATACGTCTTTTAGTTAAAAAAATCAAAAGAACTTCTTGGCCAACCCAAGTAAGTTCTCGCCCTTTTGGTAACAGCGTTCCCCTCAGTGCCACACAACCATGCAACCACTGCAATTGGGATACAAGACGGTATGAAAAAATTCAGAAACTAAATTTAACTTCATGTTGCTTTGCTTCCTTTTTTTCTCTTTAGGATATAGTTTCTTTTTTTTTACTATATTTGTTTTTTTTTAATTTTATTTTATTTTTAAACTTTACAGTATTGTATTGGTTCCGCCATATAATGAAATGAATCTGCCACAGGCATACACATGTTCCCCATCCTGAACCCTCCTCCCACCTCCCTCCCCATACCATCCCTCTGGGTCGTCCCAGTGCACCAGCCCCAAGCATCCAGTATTGTGCATCGAACCTGGACTGGCGACTCGTTTCATATATGATATTATACATATTTCAGTGCCATTCTCCCAAATAATCTCACCCTCTCCCTCTCCCACAGAGTCCAAAAGACTGTTCTATACATCAGTGTCTCTTTTGCTGTCTCGTACACAGGGTTATTGTTACCATCTTTCTAAATTCCATATATATGCGTTAGTATACTGTATTGGTGTTTTTCTTTCTGGCTTACTTCACTCTGTATGATAGGCTCCAGTTTCATCCACCTCATTAGAACTGATTCAGATGTATTCTTTTTAATGGCTGAGTAATACTCCATTGTGTATATGTACCACAGCTTTCTTATGCATTCATCTACTGATGGACATCTAGGTTGCTTCCATGTCCTGGCTATTATAAACAGTGCTGCGATGAACATTGGGGTACACGTGTCTCTTTCAGTTCTGGTTTCCTCAGTATGTATGCCCAGCAGTGGGATTGCTGGATCATAAGGCAATTCTGTTTCCAGTTTTTTAAGGAATCTCCACACTGTTCTTAAAGGCAGCGCTTCTGGCCCCAGGGACCAGTTGGCGCTGTCTGAAACTTTTCTCACTGTCCCAGCGAGGGAAGTGCTCTTGGCACCTGGGTTGGGGGTCAGGGTGCAGCCAGCCCCCTGAGACATGGGATGCCCCACAGTGCAGAACAGCTGGTTTATCTAAGACATCCGCAGCGCCCTGTCTTAGAAAGAGAGCATCCCACTCTTCCTCCGGAAGTTCAGATGAAACAGGGCTTAGTTCGTCTTTGCTGTGTAGTGCTGGCTGGGAAAGCCCATGATATAACTGATGGTTAGTTCTCACTTTGGGAAATACACTGCGTGCATACGTGGTGGGTCTCGTGAACTCTGTCCCTTTGGAGATCGAAGGCCCTCCCCCGGGTGCGGGAGCTGACTGACCATGGGTCTCGTGTGTGTGCAGATCATCCAGGCGCACGGAGGAGCCGTGGACCCCACGTTCTCGAGCCGCTGCACCCACCTGCTGTGCGAGAGTCAGGTCAGCGGGCTGTTCGCACAGGTGAGGGCTCGGCTCTGCTGGGACCAGGGGGCTCTGAGTGGTGCTGGGACAGTCGTGCCTGGAGAGGACTTTCTCCCGTCTCTGAAGACAGGACACTGCTGCTCGCTCATTTCCATCTGCCTTTGGCGTGTGGACACCTCTGTGGCCCCCGGCTTCTCTGCCCGTGAGGACCAGGGCGGAAAGGCAGTTTTCCCAGTGAGGGGGAGGTGGACACCGTCCGCCCCGGCAGGGCCTCCTGCTGGCAGCTCCCCGTCCTGCGGTTAACTTCAGGGGCAGTTAGGTTTTTGGAACTTGCTGTGTTCTCACGGGGGTATCTAATTGTGATGATTGGGAGTGTCCTCTTCTTCCGTGCCTGAACTCGCTTCCTGGGCTGTCAGCTTTCCGCCCCCCCGCGGTCGGCTCTTACTCCTGAGTGAACGGTAACAGTTCTGGGCTGTGTTCAGGTGACCGGGGACGCTGCTGCAGTTTATTAGTGTAGTGAGGTGGGTGCTAAGCTCCTGGAGCTCCTGTATTGATAGGACTTCCAGCAGAAGTGACCTTGTAGTTTACAGCCTCACAGCTCTGTGTGTTGCCTGCGGTAAAGCCCCCAGCGACCGGCCCGCTCTATTATGTTCACAGGCGATGAAGGAGAGGAAGAGGTGCATCACGGCACACTGGCTGAACACGGTCCTGAAGAAGAAGAAGCTGGTGCCGCCCCATCGGGCCCTGCACTTCCCCGTGGCCTTCCCCCCGGGGGGCAAGCCGTGCTCCCAGCACGTAAGGCTCCCCCCGCCTCCCTGGACGGAATAAGCATCTTGTTTCCTTCTCTGTCCCCCGTAACAGTCCCAGCTTCCTGACATTTAACGGGTTCTCCCGAGTCTTGGACACTGTTTAATAAATGCCTACTCCCTGGTGGCTCCGATGGTAAAGCGTCTGCCCACAATGTGGGAGACCCAGGTTCGATCCCTGGGTTGGGAAGATCCCCTGGAGAAGGAAATGGCAACCCACTCCAGTATTCTTTTCTGGAAAATCCCATGGACGGAGGAGCCTGGAGGGCTACAGTCTGTGGGGTCTCAAAGAGTCAGACACGACTGAGCGACCTCACTTTCACTTTACAATTAAGTGTGGCCACAGCCCGCCAGACGTGCTCTCCTGTCGGTTCTCCTGGTCAGATGAGCCCAAATCCAGGGTCAGTAAGAAGAGCTGACCAGTATTCCTAGGTAGCTGTGTTACCGTGATCGGAACAGTGTCGCGCTGACACAGGGAGGCGTTTCCGCTTTGGTGTGTTTGCTTTTCGTCCCTCTGGCGGCTCGTGTGCAGTGTTGTCGCCAGTAACGGCGTTGTCAGAGGTGGTGCCCCCACGTGCCCACCAGTGCTGGAGGGGGGACGGAAGCACGTGTCTGCAGCACAGCTAACGGAGAAGACGCATATTAAGTGGGTTAAGTCGTCGTTCCCTCTTGACCTCACTGGGCCTTTCCCCCCTCAGATCATCTCTGTGACGGGGTTTGTCGACAACGACAGGGACGACCTGAAGCTGATGGCGTACCTGGCGGGTGCCAAGTACACGGGCTACCTGTGCCGCAGCAACACCGTCCTCATCTGCAGAGAG
The DNA here is from genome assembly GCF_002263795.3 of Bos taurus. Classification (NCBI taxonomy): domain Eukaryota; kingdom Metazoa; phylum Chordata; class Mammalia; order Artiodactyla; family Bovidae; genus Bos; species Bos taurus. The sequence continues at coordinate 116,924,312 of NC_037331.1, read as the reverse complement.
TAAGCGCCCGCCGGCGCCGCCCGGGCCCCTCGGCCACCAGGGCTCCGCCTCTCCCCGCACGCCCCGCCCCGGCTCCCTTGATCAGCTGGGGATCCGTCTCTCCCTGCACGTCCCGCCCTGGGTCCCTCCGTCAGCCAGGGCTCCGTCTCTCCCCACCCGGCGCCGCCTGGGTCCCTCGGTCAGCCGGGGCTCCGTCTGGGCCCGCACCGCCTCGGTCAGCCGGGGATCCACCTCTCCCCGCACGCCCCGCCCCGGGGCCCTTGATCAGCTGGGGATCCGTCTCTCCCTGCACGTCCCGCCCTGGGTCCCTCCGTCAGCCAGGGCTCCGTCTCTCCCCACCCGGCGCTGCCCGGGTCCCTCGGTCAGCCGGGGCTCCGTCTGGGCCCGCACAGCCTCGGTCAGCCGGGGCTCTGTCTCTCCCTGCACGCCCCGCCCCACGTTCCCCTGTGCAGCCGGGGCTCCGTCTGTCGTTGCACATCCCGCCCTGGGTCCCTCTGTCAGCCAGGGTTCCGTCTCTCCCCGCACGCCCCGCCCCGGGTCCCTCGGTCTGTCAGGGTTTTGGGGTGGACGTCAGAGTCTGTTGACAGAGCAGCAGTGACCGTGGTGGTGATGCTGGCAGTGGGATGAAACGGGATGATTAAGGGGCTGCAGTCAAACTAGGTGGCAGTGCTGAGCTGACAGCAGGCCGGGCGATAGCCTCACGTCACGGGGACACCTCCTCACAGCCCGGTCAGCTCTGCAGTCCGTCTCTGCCACTCCAGTGTGAGCAAGTGTAGGCTGGCTTGTATTAACAGAAGTATAAGTGTGAACACTGGTAATACTAATGAATGTGTTTTCTCTCCTCTCCTCCCTGCCACCCCCCACACCAAAAAAGACCGACTGGTTTAAAGTACGAGAAGGCCAAAGAGTGGCGGATCCCGTGCGTGAACGCCCAGTGGTTGGGGGACATCCTGCTGGGGAACTTCGAGGCCCTGCGGCAGACGCAGTACGGCCGCTACACCGCCTTCGGCCTGCAGGACCCCTTCGCCCCGACCCCGCAGCTGGTGTTGAGCCTTCTGGGTGAGCGGGCGGCTCCCCGTGGCCGTGGGCTGGCGCTCCAGGCACCGCTCTTGCCTTCAGGGTGGTGTCAGTTTTTGTCTCATCTCCCGCTTCCCCTCGGTGCTGCCTTCTCTGTGCCACCCTGACTGTGCTCTAGATGGCGCTCAGCCTGTTCACGCACCTGAGCGCCCCTCCAGGGAGTGGTCACTCCCAGCTGCTGGAACACGCGCTCCCGTGAGGGAGCCCTTCCAGCTCTAGTCCTAATGGCCTCAGTCGCAAGAAAGCCTTCCCTGGTTTTGATCCACCGTCTGCCTGCTTCCCTGGGACAGACCTGGGTGTGACGTCCACTCTGAAGCCATGGTGCAGGCGCCAGGCCCTTCCTCGGTGACACTTGTCCTCGAGGGCCCAGCCAGGCCGCCGCTGCCACGCGCTGCGCTCGTTACAGACAGTTTCTCGGACGCCAGAGTGCGGGGCTCCCAGAATTGTCCGGGGTGTGGCCCACGCGGGCGGGCGGTGCCTGCACCTGGATGCGGGCGGGTGGTTTGCTTGGCTTTGTCTCACACGGAACCCTCGGCCCCTGCCAGGCTTCCCTGTGAACTCAGGAGTAGTCCTCACGGCTCACTTCCTGGAGGCCGTCACCCGAGCCTCTGCGTGTCCAGGATGACCCGCACCTGGAGAGGCGTCTCATTTCTGTTGTTACTGATACACCTCCATTTTTAATTGTTTTTTTATTGAATATGGTTGATTTACAATGTTGTGCTAGGTTCAAGGGTGCAGCAAAGTGAATCAGTCACATTTGTACATTTATCTATTTTTTTAGGTTTTTTTCCCATGCAGCTATTATATTGATTAGAGTTCCCTGTGCTGTATGGCAGGTCCTTATTGTTAACTTGTTTTATATGTAATAGTGTGTGGGGGTCCTGAAAAGGCTTCTGTGTTGATTACGGGCCCTTTACACGGCATTTCTGGAAAGTAACCCGTCTTCTCTCTTCAGATGCTTGGAGAGTTCCGCTGAAAGTGTCGTCAGAGTTGTTGATGGTATGTCAAGTTAGTCACCTCTGTGGCGTTACTGTGTTACGAAGGAGTAGCGATATGTCTGCATCTGTAGCTCTCGTAGTAACCAGCCGTCGTGACAAATGAGGGCTGAGTCTTCTCGCCTGTCGTAAGCTGTTCAGTGCACCCTTTTCCCCTCGTTGTTGATGATACTGGGAGTTCCTCATTCACACGACACCCGTTAGCCCCGACTTCTTCAGAGAGCTGCGAAGGTTTGCAGAGCAGAAGAGAGGGAGACCGTGTGTCTCCCTGGGGTTCGGGAGGTGGGAACTGGGGCACCAGCGTGTCAGCCCTGACCGCAGCTCCTCGCCGTGGTGGTGGGCTTCTAGCCCGCGGGCTGGGGTCTCTGGTGGGCTGCCTTCGGGTGGGCCGTTCTGCACTGGAGCGCCAGGGGTTGGTTGGTAGGAATGAGTAGGGGCCGCCCTTCACTCGGGGCGGCGGGGTCACCGCCACCCTCACCTCCGGTGGAGAGGCAGTTGCTTCCGACAGTAGATAAATGAGTGTGCTGTGGGAGAAGGTCTGCGTTAGAGGCCAGGGCGAGGCTGGCTGTGGGAGCCTCATGCACCGGCTCCCCTCTGGGCTCGGCATCTCCGCAGGTCAGGGCCTCCAGATGGTGTTAGGAGTGCGGGCACTGTGCCCGGGTCTTGGCGTGGCCGTCAGAGGCCTGCCCTCATCTCCAGAGTGCTGTGACCCAAGCGTCCTGCACCCTCAGAGGGGAACCTCCGTCTTTCTGGAGGGGTGTAATTGCAATCATTATGTTTTGCAGATTCCACTGGGACACAAAAAAACAAAATATTTGTAGTAAAAAGTGTTTTGAAAAGTTCAAGGTTGAGAATTAAATCTGTCACAGGCACTGAGGGGGTGAAGACGTCTTAAAGCACCTTTGGGTCAGGTGAACAGGGAGGGTGGCCAGTGCCAGGGCCTCCCTGGGCAGCTCGCAGCCTGTGGTCTCTGCAGCTGTGCAGTGGGGAGCATTTCTTGTGTGAGTGAGGGGGGTGGAAAGCGCTCAGAAGCTGCTGTGTTACTGGGGAGGCTGACTAAGGTAAATCATCCTTTAATTACAGGGTGTGAGACTACCTCCCAAACCGAAGCAGAATGAAGTAACTAATGTCCAGCCTTCTTCCAAAAGAGCCAGGTAGGAAGCGTCGCCTGGTTTTTTCACGGTTGATGGTCTTTCACAGGAAGTTCTAGGAAACGGTGGCAGTTGGGATTTTCACTTGGAAGAGTTTCCCCGGTAACACTGGTGCTAGGGAATCCGCCTGCTAATGCGGCTCACATAAGAGGCATGGGTTCAGTCCCTGGGGCGGGAAGACCCCCTGCAGGAGGGCATGGCCACACACTCCAGTGTTCCTGCCTGGAGACTCCCATGGGCAGAGGAGCCTGCTAATGCGGCTCACATAAGAGACATGGGTTCAGTCCCTGGGGTGGGAAGACCCCCTGCAGGAGGGCATGGCCACACACTCCAGTGTTCCTGCCTGGAGACTCCCATGGGCAGAGGAGCCTGCTAATGCGGCTCACATAAGAGACATGGGTTCAGTCCCCTGCTAATGCGGCTCACATAAGAGGCATGGGTTCAGTCCCTGGGGCGGGAAGACTCCCTGCAGGAGGGCATGGCCACACACTCCAGTGTTCCTGCCTGGAGACTCCCATGGGCAGAGGAGTCTGGTGGGCTGCAGTCCATGGGGTCACAGAGAGTCAGACACGACTGAGCAGCTGAACCACCAGGACTTGGAAGGATCTGCTGCTTGCTCGCATTGCAGCTGTATCGTGACAGCTTTGGTTTCACTGCTGGAGACAAATGGGGAATAGCCAGTGTCTTTCCTTTCTTATTAAAAAAAAAAAGAAAAACAGTCCCATCTTCTTTTTTTATCTTTTTTCTATCTCACCAGAACCCCTGTTCTGTGAACCGAGCTGCTGTGGTGGGCCGGGCGGGGGCACTGAGCCCAGCCCCAGGCTTCCTCAGCGTGCGCCTGGAAGCCCGCTTCGACCCTTGGCCCGGATCGGGAGGGGGAGGAGCCCTCTGTGGGGCTGGGGTGGGCTGTGCCCAGGCGTGTCCTGGTCTTGTCTGCTGAAGCCCAGAGACCCCTGGGCCGCGTTGCGTGAGGGTCTCTGTCTCCTCAGTCCCCTCCTTCCAGTCCCCACAGCCACCCAGGCTGGGGACCGTTGGATTCTTTAGTAAAAGCCTAATTATGTGACTATATCCATCGTTAAAATGCTACAGGTTTTTTAATTTAATAGACTGTCTCACATATCACCTAAAAATAAGATTTGAAAAAATTTAAGGAAAGGGGAAAAAGTTTAATATAAAGTGTGTGCTTGAGTCAACCAGCTTTGTCTTGTGTCAGAGCTTCTGGGGTGAGATGGGGCCTGTGGGAGACAGTGAGGGGCCGGGACCACAGGGACCCCTGGGAGCCCCTGCTCCCGCCTTCAAGACCCCCCAGGGCCAGCGCGGGGTGGGGATGGTGCCTGATGGGCCCCTCTCCTGGGGGTGCCAGGCGAGAGCCCTTTGGGGTGACTGTAAATGGTGGGGAGGAAAGAGCAGCTGAGCCACGGCGCTTTCCCTTGACGGAAAGAGAACCACACAGGTTCAGCTCTCAGAGCCTCTTAAAGCTGTTGAAACCCCTCGTTTGGTAAAGAACACGTGAGGGAAGCAATAGCCGTTCTCTTCTCTGTGTGTTTCATAGAATCGAAGATATTCCACCTCCCACCAAGAAGTTAACCCCGGAACTGACCCCTTTTGTGCTTTTCACTGGATTTGAGCCTGTTCAGGTTCAGCAGTACATAAAGGTGAACTTTGCTTCTGTTTTGCGTAAGGACTTTTAGGAATGTTGCTTTCTGCGTATTTGCTTTAGGCTAGCTGTCTCTCTAAGGTAACACGTAGTCAGGAACACCGTGCTGCCGCGGTGCTTATGGTGTGTGTTTACTCTCGCCGGACACCGTCGCCTTCCCGCCTCGTCTTGCTGCAGCTTCCTCCTTAGACGCTTGCTTTCTTGTTAGGACGACTCAGGTGAGGAGGCCAAGAGCAGCCTGGTAATCACACGTTAGCAAAGCCACGCAAATCCCGTTTTCATAAAGGATTTCAGCTTATGAGAGTAGCTGTGCTCCTCAGGTTTCCTGAATGAACTCACCGTCTTCTTGAGACTTGTTCTCTCGAGTGTGGCGGGCCCAGGGCTCAGCAGTGTGTTTGTATTTATTTACATAAACGCACTTCTGGAAGTAAAACTGGGAGGGATTGTGGGCTTGTGTTTTGTTATGTGGCTGTCTGGGGAGGGGATGGTTAAAGTTAGTTGACCTGTATCACAGGGATTCAAACATTTCCCTTTATTTTTTTAAGGAAGAGAAACAATTATAAATGCTACTATAAAATTCTTTTAAGATTCGGTGTAAAGAGATCAGCTCTTATGTGTCTATGTCTTAGGTCAATTTTGTGTCGTCACTTCTTAGAGACTGTGTCTTAACAGGCCTTACCACGCTCATGTGGGCATAGGCAGCCTGGGGTCTGCAGAGCCCCCTGCCCCTTCCCAGGGGTGTCCTCCGGGTGTCGGGTGGAGGGCCCGCTTTCCTCTTGGCTTGTGCGGCACTGATGAGGGAAATGTTCGTTGCCACTCCCAGTTTCCACCTTGCTCGCGCGGTGGCGTACGTCTGACTTCACCGCTTTCACCATTTTCCGCGGCCCAGAGCCCCATTCACGGTCTAGACAGGTCCCAGCTGCCGGTGGGCGGGCGGCTCTGCAGACAGGATGGTCTCACGTCTGCTCTGTTCCCGGCCTGCAGAAGCTGTACATCCTGGGCGGGGAGGTCGCCGAGTCCGCACAGAAGTGCACCCACCTCATCGCCAGCAAGGTCACGCGGACGGTCAAGTTCCTGACGGCCATTTCCGTGGTGAAGCACATCGTCACGCCTGAGTGGCTGGAGGAGTGCTTCAAGTGCCAGAAGTTCGTCGGTGAGGGCCCGAGCCGTGCCTCGGGGACGGGCACCCAGCTAGGAGGGGCCGCGCCTCGGGGACGGGCACCCAGCTAGGAGGGGCCGCGCCTCGGGGACGGGCACCCAGCTAGGAGGGGCCGTGCCTCGGGGACGGGCACCCAGCTAGGAGGGGCCGTGCCTTGATCTGTCCCTGTTTTCATCCCAGCAAAGGCCGAGTTCATTTTTTAAGTCTGTGAATTTAAATGGATAAGGAACAGATTATCTCATGTCGCAGCGCCATTTGGTGCCTCTGCATCTTGCTGTGAAATAGGAAGGCCGTGGTGATGGGGGAGGTGCCGGGGGAGAGCTCTGTCGCCCTGCCCTGCTGCTTCCTGATGGTTCGTCCTCTGCTGCGCTGGCTGTCGAGCGGGGGTTCCAGGCGTGGGACGGTGGATGGAGCAGGGCCAGGGCGCCCAGGAGTGTCCTGGGAACACGGGGCGGGTGGCCTGGGGGTCAGTGCGGGGCACCCACCCCAGGGCAGGCAGGGCATCTGCGGTGGCACCGTCACTCCGCTGCTGCGTGCCCCCTGCCCCTCCCCTGCATGCCTCCTGCCGGGGGCTGCACAGAGCGGACCTGTGCTTGGGTGGTATCCACGGTGGCCCCCTCTCCGCCCCGCCTGCTCTCGAGTCGTCTGTGGGGAGCACTTTGAAGGCTGCACTTGCCGCTGCCCCACGGCCGACTCCCGTTTATCCTGTTTCCTCACGTCTCCTTGCCGTCTTGTCGCCGTTCCCACGCCGCCCACTGTGACCAGTGGCCGCCGGCCGGGCTGGCCTTGGTGCCCTCTCCGCTCTTGCCACCAGTCGTGACCTCCTGGTAGCTTTTGGCGAAACAGAGCATCCTGGGCTTGTCTTAGGCTCTTCTGCCCCGAGGCCAGTGCCAGCGCGTCCCAGGGACCCCCACCACCCCCGGTTCCTCAGGGCAGACTGGGGAGCTGACGGCGCTTGGGCCCGTGGGCTCTGGCTACGCTGAGCCGACTCCCATGGTGCATCTCATGCCTGTCTCTTCGGTGCCAGTCCCACAGCACAGGGCTCACGCGCGCCTCTCCCTTCCTGCGTCTGTGCTCTAGCAGCGAGATGCCTGCTCCCCATGTCCTAGACACACTAGCTCCCTGGACGAGTCCCCTGTGTGGAGGCAGCCCCTGATGGCCACCCCTGCACCCCCAACCCTGCAGCACGGCCCCTGCCTGGGCTCTGACAGCTTTAACAGTGGGCGCTTCCAGCCACTGGGGAAAGGCGTTTTGACATTTTGTATTTGTATTTACATAGTTTGAGACACCAATTGTGTAGATTCTTTCTTTCTGGGGTGCGCATGCCCTTTGCGCTGCTGTGGCAAGTTTGATTTTCAAGTCGACTCTTGCCACAACTCCGACCAAGTTAATGTCACTCAGCTGCTCCTCTTAGAAACCCAGGGTTGTCGTAGCCACTGTGTTCCTTTCAGAGTCCTCTCTCCCCTTACACACGGACTGCTTCCTCTCATCCGTCACAGCTCTTCAGCAGGCCCAGCAACCTTCATCCTGCTGTAGACACTAAGATTTCAGATAAATCCCTTCGTTTAAGTATATCACTTCATGCATGACAGTACTTCTTTGTTCATTTTTTAACTTCATTTTTAAGACATTCTTCTTTTCTTTCACTGAGTGTAATGCCTTTTTCTGCTGCTGGCTGATGGACTTGCGTTTCTAGCAGTTGTTAAATCTCAGTGTCTCCCGAGTGACGTGATGGAGTCAGCAACTGTGGTCTCTGAGCTGAGAACGGTTTCCTCGTTTTTAAGGTGTTGTTTAAGAAGAGAAGGGCGAGGGGCAGACCCAGCACACGGCCCGTCAGCCCTGCAGCGTGTCTTCTGACTCATCCCGACCCCGGACTGTTAGTTTGGTTACGATGATGAAATGAAACGCTTTTCTGAATGAGATGTATTCATAAGATTAAAACATTTTGTGATCTTTTTTGACAGATTAGGTATTATTTAACAATTTTAGATTCTCAAGATCTGGGAAAACCATTCTTTGTAAATTGCTGTATGTGTTCGTGTATAAAAGGAACTTGTTTCTGGTACATCTGTAAACTGACTACTGACTCTCAGCCGGATCCAGTGGCTCTGAACTTGCTGATCCCCGCAGGCACACGCCGGCTGTGAAGCTGGTTCCTGGCTGTGCCTCCACACGGGCGCCCTTCACCTGGGTCTGGGTTGGGGCGCTGTGGCCCCCCAACAGCGTGAAGTTACAGCTGAGGGGGTGGGGAGCCGCCCATGGATGAGAGGAGGGTCCATGGCTTTCTGGACATTTGTTCCTAAAAGCTAAGAAACCCTGGTCCAGGAGGAAGAGTGTCTTTGGCCTGGCTGTTTTCGGGAGGAAAGGAACTGAAGTACAGTCGGAGAGACTTACTCATCCACAGGTTTCTCCCGGGGTGCCTGGAGCCGGTCGCCCGCGGTGCACCCCAGCGCCAGGCCCTTTCTGAGGTCGTGCTGTCTTCCTTTTCAGACGAGCAGAACTACCTCCTCCGAGACGCGGAGGCTGAAGTGCTTTTCTCCTTCAGTCTGGAGGAGTCCTTGAGGAGGGCCCACGCTTCTCCGCTCTTCAAGGTACGCCTGGACGGGAGCTCAGCTCAGCTGCTGCGGCCGCACGGCCACAACGGAGCGGGCGGCTTGCCCCGAGAGCCGGGCGCTCCCCTCTCCCCTGCACAGTCGGGCCTCCTCCAGGATGTGTTCCGGGGCTCGGAGAATTGATACGGAGAGAGATGCATTACACATAACCTGGGTTCAAAGAGTATGTTATGAATAATTTGTAAGAGATTAAAAACTTTTTTTTTTGCTTTTAACAACTCTATTCTCATAAAACGTTTATTCAGCTGGAAAATGGAGACCATTCTTGAGAAAATATTAACTGAATATGTGTCTAATGTTTAAATGTTTCTAAGATAGAACAGTTTGGAAAATTTTTTTTGTATCCAACAGTGGCTTAGTAGATTAATAAGGTAATCAGTTTTTTTTTTTAACTCTTAAGGAGGCAACTTAGGAATCAAAAGAGATTTGTAGTATTGAGTTAAGAGTACATTACCTAAAATAGTCTGTTTTATGTTTGAGGAGTTTAAAACAAAATGGTACTTTTGGTACAGTTAAGAGTAAGGGTGTTAGAAAATTTTAGCCATAAAAATCATTTTGTACTCCGGCTTATCTTTAGAATTTGTGAAAAATGTTCTTATTCTTGCTCTTACCGCAGAATACTTCATGTCTTACAGGAATTAAAGTCCCAGTCACTTTTTAATAATAGGTCACACCTAGCGTATGAGGGTGCTTATTTCTGAACTGCCGTGTCTGGGTTCTGCCAGGCCCACTTCATGTGGGGGACTAGGGGGCGTCTAGCACCGTTTAGCTCCGTGAATTTAGTCATTTTTGTCAAAATTTTTAGGTAGAATGAGAAATTATGCACGCTGAGAATTCAGTTTGAAACCAGTACACGTATGTTCATTTTTAGGCGAAGTACTTTTACATCACTCCGGGGATCTGCCCGAGTCTGTCCACCATGAAAGCGATTGTGGAGTGTGCAGGAGGCAAAGTGTTGTCTAGACAGCCGTCTTTCCGGAAACTCATGGAACACAAGCAGAACAAGGTACACAGAAGTGACGCCTGTTGAGTGCGTCAGTGCCATGTGTGAGGCTCAGTAACCAAGAGGCTGCTCTTCCTTTCCTTAGAGTTTGTCGGAAATAGTTTTAATATCCTGTGAAAATGACCTTCACTTGTGTCGAGAGTATTTTGCCAGAGGAATAGGTATGTTCATTGCTCTGCTGCGTGTTGGCGAGGGTGCAGGCAGGTGCGTCTGTTTGACGGGTTTTGTCTTTGTTCCTGGCAGATGTTCACAACGCCGAGTTTGTTCTCACTGGAGTGCTCACTCAGACACTGGACTACGAGTCATATCCTTGGGAAGGCGGTGGGTGGGCCCCTCTCAGTGCTCAGGAGCCCCCCGGCTAGGGCACACTGCCAGGGCTAGTGGAGCCGCTGGGAGGCTCGCTGGATCCCGTGGGCTGTCCTCTAGAGTAGGCGCGCTCACATCCCTCCAGGCACTCTCCCGTCTTCTCCATGTCTCTGTCCGAAAGTCCGTTCTGCGCTGCCTTTCCTTTCGGAAGGAAGACTCAGCGTAAAGCTCACCCGAGCCATCTGTGGGTGACCCCTCGGGCCTCTCTTTGCGTCTGCAGCCTGAGAGCAGCTGCGTCGTGCTGCTGCAGGCGGAGGCCTGGGCTGCAGGGGAAGGCAGGGCCCGGTTTCCAGAAGCAGGGCTTAAGGCACCCAGGGCTCTGTGTCTGCACGCGGCTGTGCTGGGTGTGGGCCTGGTCTGCACTGCTGTGGATTGTTTTCCTTAACATGCCTACATATAAATTCAACTGACGCCCCTGCGCTGCTGCCAGGAGCCGCGGCCTGCCCCAGCCGTGCCCGCAGACGCCCTTGTTTTCCAGCTGCTTTCTTCGGGACAAGCGTTTTTAAAGCAGGAAGACAAATATATTAAATATGTTGCATCTTATTTAAGATGTGTAATTTTATTCTGAGGAAACATAAATTATGTTTTGTATTATACGACTTTTAAGAGCCCACATTAGGTTTTATGATTCATTTGCCGGGTTTTTAAATGTTTTCACAACACTGTTAATGGAACTTTAGCTGCAAATAGAAATGATGTAAATAAAGACCTTGCTATCTCTAAATTATGGATGTTAAAGATTTGAAATGTTTTGTACTTTTATTTTTATTTCTTATACTCTTTTCTTTTATATTGAAATCTTGCCCACATTTTAAATAAATGTACTTTTGAACTTTACTTAGAATTGAGTGATCCTTTCTTATGACACATTTTTTTTGTATAGTTTACAGGGTTTGCATGAAAGTGGATCACATTTTAAGTAATTTCAAGGCAAAGTATTTTCTGGTAGAATTTTCTCTCGTGGAAGTAATTTTCTATCAAGGTGAGACATGAACTCCTGAGCAGAGGTATGTTCACAGCATTAGCAGTTACGACAGCACAGGCATCCACCGGCCAGACTCGTTACCACCACAGGAACCCACATCTCTCCTGCTTCTGTTCCAGATACAGTTCTAATACACTTCCTGTCGGGTTGTAGGTAGAAAAATGCGAGTGGAGACCATTGTCACCAGTGACCACTGGCGTTTGAGCGTGTTGAATACACCACAGGTGTCGTATGCTCCGGTTACCATCGTCACCAGTGACCACTGGCGTTTGAGCCTGTTGAATACACCACAGGAAGCGTGTGCTCCGGTCCAGCGCTGCCAGAGGCTCAGCCCTGCCCGGCATCACCGCCCATCCCCGTGCTCCTCAGATACTGAGCTTGCTTGCCTCCACGGCAGTTGCTGAGGTGTTTTCCCAGGACGAGCTGGAATTGGCTCCAGTCTGTCCTCCTGTCGTGCAGTCCCTACTGTTTAATTCCCACAGTGGAGGGGAGCACGTGCATTAAACACATCAGGACTTCCACATCACAGGAGTGGTCAGCACTGCTGCAAGCAAGGCTCGGGCGTCGCCGAGGACGTGGGATGTCCTCTCGGCTCTGACGTGGAGCCACGTGGGGTCAGTCCTGCAGTTCACCACTCTGCATCACAGTTGGGAAGTGAGGCTCCACACCTGCGACCTGACCTGTGGCGACTTCGCCGTGACCCGTCTCTTGCCGTGCGGGTACCGTTAAGTCTCTCGGCACTCGTACGTGACATGCCGATGGTCTACTGGAAACAGTAATACGTCAAGCTCTTTGAAACACACCCCATTGGCACTTGCATCTGTAACAGTATCTCACAGTGTGTGTCCGTTGTGGTTCCTACTTTTGTACCTAAGCAAACAAACTTACTGTAGAACTGACTCTGCTCATGAGCCACAGGTGGAACGAATGTTGATGTGAAAGAATGGAGAATCTGTAACGTCCTGGAAGTACGGCAGGAGTTCCATGAGTTGGCACAAATGTTGATTGCTCAGTATTCAGAGTATGGGCCTGCTTCTTACACCCTTGAAGGAAAGTGAACGTGACCATGGCATAAAAGCCTCTGGGTAGAGTCTGTGCATCTGTTCAGTCTTCAGTGAAAACGGGGTTTGTTTAAGCAACATGCAAGTCTGACTGATTTGATTAACCTTTCAATGAGTATTTTTTCAAAAGCTGCCAAGCAATACTCCTTAAACACTCCAGGAGCTGTCTACAGCCAACTGGCCCGCACAGCTGCTGAGCGCTGACTTGGAGACTCAGAGGAAATTACATATGAAGATTTAAGAAAAAGATAAATCAACTTATTCGGTTGATTGGGTTGTAAAGTTATTTCTCATAAGAAAGGAAGTCTCTCAGTCCCGTTGTTTGGTCTGACTCAAGATTTAGCAGAAGTATAATGTAGACCACATATGTAATTCTAAAGTTTCTAGTAGCCGCAATAAAAAACCTTTTAGATTTTAGTTTCTACAGTTTAATATATCTGAAGTGTTACTTCATTTATAAGTAATATTTAAAAAATTTTTAAAAATACTTCACATCTCAGACCACTTACAGTTCTAAAAGTAGATTTGCATACCCAAGTTACTCTAAGTGAAGGTTTTTTTAAAGTTAGTTAACGGTAAGATCGACAGTTGAGCCCTCCTCTCACACCAGGCATATGTCCAGTGCATGGTGAGCTGGTGTGGCTGGTCTGCACTGTCTCACTTTGCAAATGGGTGGGAGAAACACAGATATGACTGAAGACGGCCCACTCGGTATCCGAACAAGCCTCCAGGGTCATCTCAAACCTGTGCGTAGACGAGTACATGACTTTGAATCCAGATGGCAGAACAGAAGGACGTGGAACTCACCTCCTCCCACAAATACATCTACACACGGAACAGTTCTCCCATTACCTCCTGGTGGGAAAGCTCAGGCACCAAGGAGCACAGGACAGATCTCCAGGGAACCCAGGGGGATGAAAGGTGGTGGTGGGGAGGGAAGAAAAACCAGGCCTGCGCCCCTGGGAGGAAGCTCTGATAGGGGACAGGTTCCGGCCCCCAGAAGGGCTCTCACCCAAGGGGGGACCAGCCGGGGCAGAGAGGGGGTCAGAGACTCAGAGGAGCACGTAGCAGGCAGGGCAGAGAGGCTCTGTGCTGCCTGCACGCAGCCAGTCTCCAGCCGGAGACGCGTGCCGGCTGGTTCATGCAGGACAAGCCTGGGAGAGGACCACGGTTGGCTGCGTGAACAGCCTGAGGGGCTGGAGTGTGGCGCCGCTGCAACTGGGGTGGCGTGGAAGACGCCCCGGCCGTTGTAGAAGCAAAGCACCGATGTGAAGGAGCGTGTGAAGGGCAGGGTGGGCCCCCAGCAGCCTCCACACTCCCCAGCACAGCCCCACCACCACAAGCCCCAGGAGCACTCGAGGGACACCAGCAGGGCCCTCGCCTGCGGAGCCGTGGCTGAGCCATGGGCCGATCTCTGGCTCTGTCCACGCGGCGCCTGCAGGGCACTCGAGTGGACAGCAGCGGCTCCCTGGCTGGGGCAGGTCCGGCCCAGGCAGCCGTGGGTTTGTGGGTGCACCTGGGGGCCGGGCCAGGCCTGAGCTGCTCTGCAGCTCCCACGGCAGGCCTGGGTGCACAACTGCTGCTTCCAGAGGATCTGCACTGGTGGCTCTGTGAACACAGTACCAAGGGCCGCCTGCCTGCACCCCACAGAGGCTGGGGTCCCAAGCAGACCCACACCAAGACAGAGGGTCATGGAAATGTCAGAAGTGAAAGAGGGGTCTAAAGGAAGCATTCAGGTGCCTGAATGATTCATTACAAAAGAACCCCCACAAGGCTGCCGGTGGACTCCTCCAGAAACACTGCAGGTTAGCAGGGCGTGGCCAGGTAAGTTCAGAAGCCTGAAAGGGGAAACCGTGCCACCTAGGACACTCTACCCAGGAGGGCTGTCATTTAACGTGGAAGGAGAGGAAATTTCTCAGATGTGATGCCACAAGATGAGCCCCCAGGTCAGAAGGTGTCCAATACGCCACGGGGGACAAGCAGAGGGCAATTACGAATAAATCCAGAGAAAAGAAGCGACTGGGCCAAAGTGGAAACAATGCTCCATTAACGATGTGTCTGGTGGTGACAGTGAAGTCCGATGCTGTAGAGAACAATCATGCCTAGGATCCTGGAACGTCAGGTCCGTGACTCGAGGAAAATTAGAAGTGGTCAAGCAGGAAGATGGCAAGAGTGAACATTGACATCTTAGGAATCAATGAGCTAAAATGGACGGGAATGGGTGAAATTAACTCAGATGACCATCATATCTACTACTGTGGGTAAGAATTCCTTAGAAGAAATGGAGTAGCCATCATAGTCAACAAAAGGGTCCGAAATGTTGTACTTGGGTGCAGTCTCATAAATGACAGAATGATCTCTGTTTCCAAAGCAAACCATTCAATATCACAGTAATCAAGTCTATGCCCCGACCACTAATGCTGAAGAAGCTGAAGTTGAACGGTTCTATGAGAACCTACAAGACCTTCTAGAACTAACACCCAAAAATGATGTCCTTTTCATCATAGGGGACTGGAATGCAAAAGTAGGAAGTCAAGATATCTGGAGTAACAGATTGACCTTGGACTACAAAATGAAGCAGGGCAAAGGCTAACAGTTTTGCCAAAAGAACACACTGGTCATAACAAACACCCTCTTCCAACAACACAAGAGATGACTCTACACGTGGACATCACCAGATGGTCAGTATCAAAATCAGATTGATTATATTCTTTGCAGCCGAAGATGGAGAAGCTCTATACAGTCAGCAAAAACAACTGTGGCTCATTTCATGAACTCCTATTGCCAAATTCCCACTTCAGTTGAAAGTAGGGGAAAATAACTAGACCATTCAGGTATGACCTAAATCAAATCCCTAACGATTATACAGTGGAAGTGACAAGTAGATTCAAGGGACTAGATCTGATAGACAGAGTGCCTGATGAACTATGAATGGAGGTTCGTGACATTGTGCAGGAGGCAGTGACCAAAGTGATCCCCAAGGAAAAGGAATGTAAAAAGGTGAAATGGTTGTCTGAGGACGCCTTACAAATAGCTGAGAAAAGAGAAGTGAAAGGCAAAGGAGAACAGGAAAGATAGACCCCTCTGAATGCAGAGTTCCAAAGAAAAGCAAGGAGAGGTAAGAAAGCCTTCCTCAGCGATCAATGCAAAGAAATAGAGGAAAACAATAGAATAGGAAAGACTAGAAATGTCTTCAAGAAAATTAGAGATACCAAGGGAACATTTCATGCAAAGATGTGCTCAATAAAGGACAGAAATGGTATGGACCTAACAGAAGCAGAAGATATTAAGAAGAGGGAGCAAAAATACAGAACTGTATAAAAAAGATCTTCATGACCCAGATAATCATGATGGTGTGATCACTCACCTAGAGCCAGACATCCTGGAATGCGCAGTCAAGTGGACCTTAGGAAGCATCACTACAAACAAAGGTAGTGGAGGTGATGGAATTCCAGCTGAGCTATTTCAAATCCTAAAAGATGATACTGTGAAAGTGCTGCATTCAATATGCCAGCAAATTTGGAAAACTCAGCAGTGGCCACAAGACCAGAAAAGGTCCGTTTTCATTCCAATGCCAAAGAATGTTCAAACTACCACACAGTTGCACTCATCTCACACACTAGCAAAGGAATGCTCAAAATTCTCCAAGCCAGGCTTCAACAGTATGTGAACAACTTCCAGATGTTCAATCTGGATTTAGAAAAGGCAGAGGAACCAGTGACCAAATTGCCAAAATCCACTGGATCATAGAAAAAGCAAGAGAGTTCCAGAAAAACATCTGCTTCTGCTTCGTTGACTACACTAAAGCTCTTTGATTTTTGAGTTTGACTGTGGATCACAACAAACTGTGGGAAATTCTTAAAGAGATGGGAATACCAGACCACCTAACCTGCCTCCTGAGAAACCTATATGCAGATGAAGAAGCAACAGTTAGAACTGGACATGGAAAAATGGACTGGTTCCAAATTGGAAAGGAGCACAACAAGGCTGTATATTGTCACACTGCTTATTTAACTTATATGCAGAGTACATCATGAGAAACGCTGGGCTGGAGGAAGCACAAGCTGGAATCAAGATTTCCAGGAGAAATATCAGTAACCTCAGATATGCAGATGACACCACCCTGATGCCAGAAAGTGAAGAGGAACTAAAGAGCCTCTTGATGAAAGTGAAAGAGGAGAGTGAAAAAGCTGTCTTAAAACTCAACAATCAGAAAACTAAGATCATGGCAGGTAGCCCTATCACTTCATGGCAAATAGATGGGGAAACAATGGAAACAGTGAGAAACTTTATTTTTTTAGGCTCCAAAATCACTGCAGATGGTGACTGCAGCCATGAAATTAAAAGACACTTGCTCCTTGGAAGAAAAGTTATGACCAACCTAGACAGCATATTAAAAAGCAGAGACGTTACTTTGCCAACAAAGGTCCATCTAGTCAAAGCTATAGTTTTCCCAGTAGTCATGTATGGATGTGAGAGTTGGACTATAAAGAAAGCTGAGCACCAAAGAATTGATGCTTCTGATCTGTGGTGTTGGAGAAGACTCTTGAGAGTCCCTTGGACTGCAAGGAGATCCAACCAGTCCATCCTAAAGATCAGTTCTGAATATTCATTGGAAGGACTGATGCTGAAGCTGAAACTCCAGTACTTTGGCCACCTGATGGGAAGAAGTGACTCATTGGAAGAGACCCTGATGCTGAGAAAGATAAAAGGCAGGAGGAGAAGGGAATGACAGAGGATGAGATGGTTGGATGGCATCAGCAACTTGATGGACATGAGTTTGAGCAAGCTCTGGGAGCTGGTGATGGACAAGGAAGCCTGATGTGCTGCAGTCCATGTGGTCTCAGAGTAGGACATGACTGAGCGACTGAAGTGATCTGACAATTGAAGTGCGTGTGTGCTCAGTTGCTCAGTTGTGTCTGTGACTCTCTGCAACCCCATGGACTGTAGCCCACCAGGCTACTCTCTTCTGTTCATGGGATGTCCCAGGCAAGAATACCGGAGTGGGGTGCCATTTCCTACTCCAGGGCATCTTCCTGACCCAGAGATCATACACATGTCTCATCTCTCTTCATTGGCAGGTGGATTCTTCACCATGGAACCACCTGGAAGCCCAGAAGTGAAACAGAACCTGCAGATTAAACAACAAAAGGCAAGAGGCCCCTACAACAACCGAGTCCAGGGCCTGACGACTGCACGTGGGGCTCGACCAAACAAGCGAAGGGCTTACACCAGTTCCACTCAAACTTCCACAAGGCTGAAGTGGAGGGACACTCCTAAAGACACTCTATGGAGCCACCGTCACCCTGATAGCAAAATCAGACACTACAAAGAAAACTGTAGGCCACTATCTTTGATGAATATGTTGTTTTGTTTGATTCATCTTTGACGAATATAGATGCAAAAATTCTCAACAAATTAGCAAGCCAAATCCAACAAGACATAAAAAGGATCATACACAGTGACCAAATCAGATACATCCCAGCACTGCAAGGATGGTTCAACATATGCAAAATCAGTGTCGTTCACCACAGCAACAAAAGCCAAGGCAAAAACCAAGATCACACGATCCTCTCAGTAGATTGAAAAAACGCCTCTGCAAAAACTCAGCATCCATTCATGATTTTAAAAGAGCTTACAAAAGTGGATATAGAGGGACTGTATCTCAACATAATAAAAAACTATTTATGGCAAAACCACAGATAGTATAATACTCAACAGTGAAAAGCTGAAAGTCTTCCCCCTAAAATCTGTAACAAAGATAGAACTCACCACTTCTATTTGACACAGTATTGCAAGTCCTAGCCACAATAAAAAGACAAGAAATAAGGGTATTTAAATTGGAGGGAAGTGGTGAAACTGTCATGATATGCAGAGGACAGGATACTATACCGATATATAGAAAACCCTGCAGACTCCACAGAAAAACTCCTAAAACGGAGAAATGAGCTCAGTAAGGCAGCAGGATACAAGATTAACGTACAGAAATTGGTTGCATTTCTTATATTAAAAATGAAATAGCAAAAAGGGAATGTTTAAGAAAAAACAAACTCCCTTTTAAAATTGCATCCCCCACCCAAAATAAAGTACTTAGGAATAAACCTGATCAAGGAAGTGAAAGAGTTACACACTGAGAATTAATATAAAACATTAATAAAGGATTCCTCTGTTTTTCACTTCAAACTATCACCAACATTGTTAATCAGCTATATCCCAAGGTTTAAAACAATAAAAGGACTAAGAAATGTTAATAAAGGAAACTGAAGATGGCTGAAAGAAAGTGGGAAGATATCCCGTGCTCTTGGATTGAAAGAACGAATGTTAAAATGGCCATACCACTCAAAGCAACCTACAGATTGGATGCGGTCTGTAGCAAATTGCGCATGACATTTTTCACAGCTAGAATAATCCTAAAACCTATGTAGAAACATAAAGACCCAGAACTGCTAAAACCATCTTAAAGAAAAAGAACAAAGCGACTCACTCCAGTACTCTTGCCTGGGAAATCCCATGGACAGAGGAGCCTGATGGGCTACAGTCAATGGGGTTTGAAGGAGTCAGACTCAACTCAGCAGCTAAACAACAAACTATCCTCTATAGATAACTTTCCTCGGAAAAGGACGTTGTTCTAAGAAGGATAAATACTACTGCCCATAAGCCAAGGCTTGGGTCTCCTTCGTTGTACTGTCTAACGGTACCAGGTGGTAGTGATGACAACCATCATATGCAATCTCCCGCTGAAGACAGTTACACCAGCAGGTCTCAGCACACACCAGTCACCTGCTGAGGCGTCCCCGGTGGCCCAGTGGGAGAGAAGCTGCCTGCTAATCCGGGAGACGCGGGAGATGCGGGTCCCGTCCCTGTGTGGGGAAGATCCCCTGGAGAAGAAAATGCAACCCACTCCAGTACTCTTGCCTGGAGAATCCCATGGACAGAGGAGCCTGGCGGGCTATAGTCCATGGGTCACAAAGAGCCCAACATGAGTTAATCGACCAAACAGCAGTCCACTGCTCAGTTCGCGGCCCTGGTCAGACTCCCTGAGAAGAAGCTCCTGTAAGAACACGGCCTGTCCACAAAGAAGAACCAGACACGCAGCAGGAACCAGGTATGCCAAGGACCAGCCCGGAGCAGCGGCAAGGCCTGAGGGAGGACACAGCCCTCAGCAAGGGCTGCAGGGCCCCCCGGACGCCCCCAAGGCCTGGGAATGCATGTGGCACTCGCCGAGAAGCCCAAATGGGGCAGTTCTGCCTGAAGCCGACCTTACCTGGTGTCTCCAAAATGGCAAGCCTGTGGAGACAGCGGGAGTCAGTGGTCCTGAGCGCCAGGTCCCAGGGGAGGCTGTGCAGCCGGTCCTCAACCCGTTCCTCCTGGCGGCTGCTCAGCCGAACGCAGAGACCCCAGGGCTTGCTCACAAGGCGGCCGAGCAGGAGACGGGAACAAATCAAGTCTGCCTCCCAGAAGGCCTGGGGCTAGGGCATTTATAGGATGAGGAATTAGGAAGCCGCACGTGGGGAGCACGGGGAGAGGTGATTGGGAAAAGGTGTGGACTGGTCCTTTCACGCAGGCTCACAGGGCCTCAGGCCGCCCCACGTGCCAGAGGCCCCGGGCACTCGTGCAGGCCCAGCTGGAAGGGCTCTGGTCCCATCTGGCCACAACCAGCTCAGCGCCAACCGGGCACAGCTGACCCCCCAGTTCCTAGGAAACAGCCGCACAAAGGCAAGCACATTCCTGTGGAGGCGCCGAGCTGCCTGCAGGATGCACGGGTCCCAACTGCCTTGAGGGGTGCAGGCGGGGGAAGGGGGCTTCAGAATCCAGTGCCTGAGCCACAGCGTCCCGGGGGTGGCCATGCTGCGGCTTTGGGGGGCCTGGGCATCCCCCGCACACGAGGCCCGGGCCAGCCGCTGGTCCCCAGGGTTCTCCAGGACCCTGGGCGCTCCCCGGCCCGTCTGGACACGGACTGCAGGCACAGCTGCCCCGGGGCAGGGGGTGACGCTGCCCTGTTGGGGTCTCGAGTTCTCCTGCGTCCTTGGCTGCTTCCTCGCCCCAGCAAGCCTGTGACAGGGACCCGACCAGACAACTGGGGCACGCTGGGGGTCCCCGAGCGAGGCCTCTCCTGCCCCGGCTTCTGTGGGCTTCAGGCCACAGCGTCAGCTCCCCAGCAGGTGGGGGCGGTGAGTGGGTGTTCCCTGGGTGGGGGGCTCCCTTTGCTGGCTTGCAGCTCTTGACTCAGGCCTGGTGGGGGGCCCTCCCCCAGGGCGCAGGCTCCGCCCACCGCTCCCCCGGCCTGGTGTCTGGAAGGCCTGGGGCAGCCCCACTGTGACCCTGGCCCGTGATCCCCCGCGGAGTACCGCCCCCCCCCGCCCCGCTTCTCGGACCTGCAGCCTGGGGGACCCTCAGCCCACCCAGCACTCCCCCACTGTCTAGAACCCACCCACCTCCAGCCCAGAAACCTGTTTCCTAGAGGTTCTTCAGGTTGCAGTTTTAAGAAACTCAGAATGCAAACTGTCAGGCATCCTTCCAGCTCTTTGGGTGAGACGAGGCTCCCAGGCATCCTGAATCACATGCCACCCACGTCCTTGTCCCCTCTGAGCTGGCCTCTGCCTCCTGAGGTGGGGCGGGGGCCCAGAGAGGCCAGGACACCTGCCCGGGACACACAGCAGCCGGCAGGCAGGTGGAGGGCAGCCCTCTGAGTGTGGAGCCTACGGCCGGCAGGCTGCACCCCACCTGTCTGCCCTCACGGCCTCTTGGGGAGGCCAGGGGACTGGACGCTGGTCGGGGCCAGCCCATCCTTGCTGGGTGGGTTTATACCCCGCCGCTCACTGACCGTCAGAAGGGCCTCTGTCCACTCCATCCTGGGAGATGGGACGGGGTGTCCCCACGGGCAGCAAGCCTGCCCGACCCTCTCCCGGGTGTCTGCCTAGGAAATCTCCCCCTGCGCCTGGCGGGGTATTCTGGTAGAAACCACGATGCCAGGGGCAAATATGGCTCCCTCAGGCCCAACTGCCGTGGGACCTGGATTCCCAGGCCATGCCTGACGTCCAGCGAGGCCGAACAGAACCTGGAGCAGACAGAGGTTTCCGGCCGGGGCCAGGAAGGAGGGTGGGCGGGCAGCCCGCACTCAGGAAGCCGGAAGCCCTGGTGGGAAGGCCTCTATAGGCAAGACTGGGGCGGGCAGGAGGGCTACACCTCCCGAGGGTCAGTAAGCTGCTTTGGGGATTTTCTAGAATTGAAAGGCCTTCAGTTGCCCGTGGGAAGCCCTGGCAGGCCCAGGAGCACATGCCTGGGGTGGGGGGTCAGGCCCCTCAGTCCCGCTCCTGCGGGCCTTCCCATGTGGGTGTAGCCGCGGGCCCCACAGCCTTTCCCTGAGCCGTGAGCTGCCGGCAGGGCTGTGGATGGCTCCCGGCTCCACTGAGGTGCACACTGGGAGAATCCAGACGGGAGCCCGGAGGAAGTGGGGAGCCCTGCAGGGTCCGGGGAGCTGTGGCCGCCCCTTCCCAGAAGCGCACGGATCCCTCCAGGGGCAGCCTGGCTGCTGGAGTGGCCTCTCCCTGCAGGGGTCGAGGTGGGAGGACAGCCCGGCTCACGGACCCCTAGGCCTGCCGCCTCCTCGGGCCCCGTCACCCCTTCCTCCTCCACACCCAAGCTGTCCTTGGCAGGAAACCCTGCATTAGGGGCTCAGTTGCATCACTGCCCCCACCCCCACCCCATAGTAACTTACCCGCAGGGCCTTTGAATGGATGGGACCTTCTCCAGGGGTCTTTGCTCCACCATCACAGAGGAACAAGTGTGGATATGGCCGGCAGGGTGGCTCCTGACCGGGGAGAGGTGTCCTCATGGAACAGGGAAACGTGGACGTCGGCAGGCTAGGCAAGGCCGTCCGAAGGTCAGAGGTCTTCCACCCCAACGAAGGGACCCCCAGAAGCCGGGAGGGGGCCCACGCCCCAACACCTCTGTTAGGGGAAGCACGCTGACTGAAACCGCCCTCCCTGGCCAGGCACCATGGTAACCATTTTCATGAGTTGTTTTTAGGACAGGAGGTCCTGGTAAGGAACACGGTGGAGGCTGACGTGTGACCCACTCAGGGTGCTCTGCTTCCAAACCCTCATGGGCTTCAGACCCTGGCCTGGGACACAGATACAGCGTCTACTGCTTCCTAGGCTGATCCACTGAGATCCCAGGAGAGAGGGCTGACCAGAAGGGGACTGGAGGCATCCACGGATTGGTCGTTTGCTCGGAACAGAGACCATGACACCCATTTTCAGAAAACCTGGCTCTGGACTGGAGGCTGGGCTTGCCCCCCACACACACCCAGAGAATTGTGCTAGACCCTGGAGGGGGGCCTGGGCATCACTCCTCAAGAAAGAAACGATGAGTGCGCTGCCTTAGGGCTGCGGCTGCCTTGCTGTGTGACTGTGGGCAACTCCCTTGCCTTCTCTGGTCTTCTGATCCCCTATCTATGTAGTGAGTGATGGGATTCAGACGGTGGTTGGCTTCTTTGAGCCTGTGGTTTGCAGAAGGGAGCCCAGGCGTCTCAGGGCCAGTGCCCGGTGGCCCGCCTGTCCTGACGCTCTGAGAAGCTCCCCTCGGGAGGCCGTGTCCTGGAGGCTGGCTCCTCCGCCACCCCAGGGTCCCTGCTTCTGCTCAGCAGCTCTCCTGAAACCTTTCTCTCAGGGATGCCAGGTGAAGATGAGAACCTCGGCTTTGAATGGAACGTGCGTGTCTCCCTCCCACCACAAGTTCACCTGTCGAAGCTCTAACGCTAACAGGATGGTTCTTGGAGACAGACCTTTGGGAGGTGGCTGGGTACAGATGAGGCCCCACGATGGGACTGGTGGTGGTGGTTTAGTTGCTAAGTCATGTCTGACTCTTGCGACCCCCTTAGGGGCTTTATAAGACGAGGAAAGTCCTGAGCTCTCCCTGTCTCTCTTGGGTACAGACAGAGCCAGAGGATTCATCTGTGAACCAGGAAGAGGGTTCTCCCTGGGAACCTAACTTGCAGCACCCTGACTGTCAGCTTCCAGCCTCCAGAGCTCTGAGAACTCGGCTCCTGTTGTCCAAGTCGCTAGCGGACTGACACCCACCCACAACAGAGCCTGCAGAGGCGGCTTCCTCAGGGCTCCCGGAGCTGGGGGTCAGCTGCCCTCGCGTGTGCTCGGTGGATGCCAGAGGCAGGCGGGGAGCAGGACAGCTCTGTCGTGGCAGGGGGTTTAGGGGTGCCGTGGTGGGGGCTGGGGCAAGGCTGCAGGTGGGGCTCCCACGTGACTGCCGAGGGGAACGTATTAGGCTCTCACCAGCCGGTCCTACATTGGAAGTGGGGACAGAATTCGGCCTGTACACACGGCCTGGTCGTCCTCAGCGTCCACACTGGGCTCTAACAGGCTTCCTGCTCTTTCCTCCTGTGACTGGCCCGAGAGCGCACAGCCAAGAGCTGCCGGAGGAGGGCCAAGGGCCTCCCTGAGAGGCCCCTCCAGCCTCTCCTGGGACCCTGAGGTTTCTAATGGGTTTGGAGGAGGTGACCGATCCTTCATGAGATCATTTTTCTGGGACTGCAGGTCAGGCAAGAGAGGAAGGGGCTTGCTTCCAGGCCAGGGGCACACATGGTCCCCTGTCCATCTCCACGGCAGCCTCGCCCCAGGAGATGCCCCGGGTGGGGAGAAACGCCCCGGAGTCAGGGCTGTGCTCCCTGCGCAGGGCTCCGGAGCGCCACAGCTCTGTGGTCGCACCCCAACATTTTAAAGCTAATTGAAACCTGAAATAAGCAGCCACACTCAGGTGTGTCACACAAGCCGCCTCAAACACACAGGGCAGGCGCTGGGTCCAGGCCTCCTTCGAGGCCTTCTCCTCCCTCCCTGGGGGGAAGTCAAGGGCGTTCGAGTGGAGCCGGGGTGGTCCCACCTGGGGGTCAAGGTCAGAGTCTACTCTCAGGGCCTGTCTTATCACCCTACACCCAGTGTTTCCAAAAGTGGGGAACGTGCAATCTTGTGCAAAACCATCAAGGCCCACCAGACAGGGAGGCGGTGTCCTTCCTGGGAAGGGGGCAGAGGCCGGGGCTGCAAGCATGACCATGGGCACCAGGGTGAGCACGCCTGGCTGGGTGCGCCCAGCTGTGTCTCGCCCCTTGGTTGGGAGGGGTGCCAGCATCCAGCGGGGATGACCAGACCGGTGGCCGGTTTCTCTGGGGCAGCGGGGGCTCGATGGTTTGGACAGTTCAGTTAATCAAGCTCTCTGCTTCCAGGCTGGGCTACATCAGACTTACTGACTTAAAAACGACAAAGTGAATGAGTCTCTAGCAGATGTGGGTTTGCTGACGCCTTCTAGTGAGCAACGCAGGGGCCTCAACGGAGAGCCAGTTTTACTGCTAGTGCTGGGCAGGGGCTCTGCGTCTTCCCCTTGAAACTTCAGACATGAAACTCAGATTCACGTCCCTGGGTGATCCCTGGACTTGACCGGTCCCGCCCTTACTACCATCAGGGCTATTGCTACTGTGGACGCAGGTTTTAGGAGCTGCACGCAGACCCCTGAGGACACATCAGACCTGGTCAGGGCCCAGCGAGGACCGCGAAGACTTCTTAAACGTCGGCATGCTTTTTGGGGTGAAGGGGGTGGAGGATAAGCAAGAAAAGAGCTCTCGAGTGGTAAAATAATGTTTTATTCCATGGATGAACACACTACCATGCCACACTTCACTCCCTCCTGCCAGATCTCATGGCCAGGGCCGGCCTCCCCTTTCAGACTGAGCTGGCTGTGCAGTCGGTCAGGCCCTGACAAGACAAAAAGCATGGCCAGCTGGCACTCGGAGTGGTCCTGCGGGCGGCACCTTCATCCTTTTCCCAAACGCTGATGTATCACCTGAAACAATCCCATGACGATCTTCCAGCCGGACCAACTGCAACTGACATTCAAAGCTCGTGGAGATGAAACGCAAACCTCCGAACACCAAAGAGTGACGCGGACCTGTCTTCTCTGCAGACGAGGATGTCAGGGACCTCCTGCTCCCCGGCGGGAGGGGGACCCGGAGACATCGGGACTGACGTTCAGGCTGTCAACCAGCTCCAGAGGCGATGACGGTCTTCGGTGCGTTTCCAACCGGCACTCGTAGAGACAGCAGCTTGGCCAGGCTGCGGGCATGCAGGCGAAACATGACGAGGGCTTGGCGGAGGGCGGGGGCAGCGGCGATGGCTGACCGCAGTCCTGTCTCTATATACAACGGAGTGAGATACACACGGACGCTGGCTGTGCCTCTGAGCAGAGGACGCCTCACGAGGCCAGGCTGGAACGTCGCCGAGGCTGCTTGCGTGCAGGGGGTGGGGCGGGGGCGATGCTGGCACGGGCCCCCGCTTCCCTCACCCGAGCACACGTGACGGGCCTGGAGGTGGAGCCAACGCTTGGTCTTTTCATGTTCTTTAACCAAATGTCATCTGAAAAGACGACCTACCCAGGAGGAAAAGGACGGGCTTCAGGACGCGTGGAAACGGACGGCGCGAATCTGAGCCGGACCCTGACGCACTTGGTGGGGGGCGGGTTTTTATTCACGACCCTTTAGTGAACAGTGCTGGATGTCGTTTGCAGTATTTTTGAAATGTCCCCACAAGTCTAGAGACGACCTTGAGGAGAAAGCGTTACTTCTGATCTGGTTTTTTTTAATCCAAACAAGTGCAAAGCCTACATACTGACTGAACGAAACCAAGCAAAACAAAGCAAAGCAAAAAAAAAAAAAAGCACACAGCAAAACAACCCCGTGACCAGAGACAGTGTCAGGTAAAAACCATAGAAAAATACAAACAAATTCCAGAAGGTTAACCATTAGCATCAGCTACAGTGACACTTTGTACAGCCCCTTAAAATGCGGAATCTCCTAATTACAGACGGGAGCAGGCCAATCTGGGGACAGGTACTGTGAAAATAATTGTGCTCTGGTAGGTCCATGGCGCGGTGACCGTCACGAGGGGGTGATGCTCCCGGGTGGGCGTGGGACTCAGGGGGAGGCCGGGTCCCACGCTGCCGCTCGCCAGCTCCAGTTCCAGGGCCAGCTTCTGCTCTGCCATCCAGGCTCCGCTTTGTTCCTTGGGGAGGGTCATGGGGAGGCCCCGGTCACGCTGTGGAGGGGAGGAGGTGGTGGTTCCAGGCTCCGAGGAAGCCCCTCATGAGTGGCGACACACCTCCACTTGGCAAGGAGCTTGTTTCTGGAGCAGAAATGCCTTCAGACCCGAGACACACATGCGATGAAGGAGGCGCCCCACCTCTGTGGGACAGGCCGCGGGGTGCCCGGGGCAGCGTGCCCTGTCCCAGGAGGGGCCAGGCGGTGCGTCGTGGGGCTCAGTCCTCCTCCTCGTCCTCTCTCGCTGTGACTGCGGGGAGCTTGTCCTGGATCCTGAAGCACTCCACAAAGAAGCCCAGGATGGAGCGGTGCAGGTGCTGCTGGAGGGCGGCGCTGCTGAAGTAGTGGCTCTCGTCCGGGTAGATCTGAAAGGGGCAGAGGACTCAGCCACGTGGCCACCGCCCCCGTGTGGGCCGGGCGCCCGGGAGACGCGGGGACCCCCGGCCGCCCACGCGGCCGGACCCTTAGCTCCGACGGCACAGGGTGTCCTCAGAGTATCAGGGAAGGAATCGGACGACACCCTGTTTAGTAGACTCTGCACATCTGGCTCTGCTTGTTCGGATCCGCAACACGGATCCAGGCTCAGGGACTACAGAGGCCGTGGCCGGGCCTGCGGGGGTCAGGACTCCCAGAGAACTGGGGGGAACCGCGTCTCTGCGACCCCAGTGAGTGCAGGAAGCTCCCGGCTCGCCAAGTGCAGGGGCTTTCCTGGACCTCAGTGTCCAGAGGTGTCCAATGGAGACGAGCATCATCATCAAATATAACTCATTAAGCTTGGTGAGGATTAAAAGACATAAAATTTCCCTGAAAGGCTCAGAACAAGGCCTGGGACACAAAACGTTGTGTTCAGTCGTGTCTGACGCATTGTGACCCTGTGGACTGTAGCCCACAAGGCTCCTCTGTCTATGGGATTTCCCCAGACAAGAATACTGGAGTGGGTTGCCATTTCCTTCTCCAGAGGACCTTCCCGACCCAGGGATGGACCCCAGGTGTCTGGCATGGCAGGCGCCCTAGGACACCACGGGGCTGAAAAGATGGCAGCTGATCATCCCGTCCCCAAGTGTGATGACCCCGGGCACCACCTGGCCTCCACACGAAGGGCCCGGTCCCAGCAAAGAGAGAGCGCCAAGTCTCACTGGCCCCAAAGCCTGCGGTCTTGCCAGGAATCCGGGCTGCCTCTTGCACGTGCACCCCGTCCTTCTCTTGTGTCTGGTGCCTTTTGACACCCACCTTGGTCTCAGTATTTAGGAAGGCGGTCCTTGAGCTAGTGCCTGTGCCTTAAGCCTCAAACAGCTCTGAGGGTACAGAGCAGGAGGCACATCTCCCCCTGCTGGGTCCTGGGCCCCGGAGCCCTCAGCTGGCCTTGTCACCATTACAGGCTTGAGCATCTCAGCTGCTCTGTGCCTGCAGCAGTATCCAGGGGGCCTAGGCTGGGCCCCGCCTGTATCTGCGGCGTGGTCCACTCCGGCACTCAGAGCTCTGCCGCTGGGGCTGCGACATGCATACGATGCACTTGGCCTTGTAGTGTGACCTGAGCGCTCTCAACGGAGCTCAGATGACATGTGAACTAGGCAGGACTCTGTCCTGCGGGGAAGCACTCCTCTGGGGGTGTGGGGCGGGGGTAAGGGGTGTTCTAAAGGGGTCCGAATTCAGCCCCAGAACAGAACCGAGCTGCCATCTGTTGCTGTTGTTCAGTCACTCGGTCGCGTCCGGCTCTGCAACCCCATGGACTGCAGCACGCCAGGTTTCCCTGCCCTTCACTATCTTCAAAGCTTGCTCAAACTAACAGCCCCTGAGTCAGCGATGCCATCCAACCATCGCCCCCTCAAGCCCTGCTCATCCCACCCGATGTGTCCCCAACCGCCTCCCAGGACCGGGCCCAGCAGCGTGTCCCTGCAGAGTGGGAAGACTGGGTGTGTGGCTCTCCTCCGTCGGGGGGCAGGGGGTGTCT
Source organism: Bos taurus (assembly GCF_002263795.3). Taxonomy (NCBI): domain Eukaryota; kingdom Metazoa; phylum Chordata; class Mammalia; order Artiodactyla; family Bovidae; genus Bos; species Bos taurus. Next base: position 116,896,197 of record NC_037331.1, on the reverse strand, counting down.
CAGGCCAGCCCCGTACCTGTAAGCTGTAATTAGCCTTTCCCTTAATGAGCTGTGTGATGAGCTCTGCCGTGTGCTGGAAATGGATTTTTTCTGTTGAAAGGAAGAGGACAGGGTCTGTCAGAGCCCGTGGCAGTGCGGAAGGCAACGTTCCCCGCAGCCCCCAGGGTCAGGCGCTCACCGTCTGCGGTTGCGTGGATGACCAGGAACTGCTGCCCTTCCAGTGCGGACACCCGGTGCGCCACCTTGGCCATCTGCATGTGGGGAGGGGGTCAGCATGAGGCCTGGCCGGGCAGTGCAGCAGGTGCTCTCTCCCTGCCCTGGTGGCCTCGCCCGTTCAAGAAGAGGACGGGGCAGGAGATGAGGGGTGGGGGGTAAGGGGGGCAGGAGACAGGGTCCCCTTCCCCTGCAGGAAGCCTGGGGCCGCCATCCCACCAGGAATGACACGCTGGCTGGAACGATGTCCGTGTGTGGCTTTCAGCCCTGAAGCCTCAGCGGCCTCCGGGGCCCCAGGTGAGGAGAGGCCTGGGTGACCTCTGCTCTCAGCTGCTGCGCGGGGACCTGGGGGGTCAGAGGCGCGTCCTGCCCGCTCCCTCTCATCCAGGGCTCACTCTCTCCCGGAGCAGAAGCAGCCTTGGGGGCAGAGCCCATGCATACGCCAGCCTATGGACCCCAAGACAGACTCCCCCACCCAAACCTTCCCCGCTTCCTCCTCTGCCCTCCGGCTACAGACGGACAACCAGATGCATCTGGGAGAGGGCTCTGTCACCCATGTCCTCAGGGCTGGGGCCGGGGCCTTCCTCAGAGCGAGCTGTGCTGGGACGTGGGCCGGCAGGGGGCTAACAGGGGACCGTCCCAAGCAGCGGCCGCGCCCAGACATACCTCGTACGCTCGGTTGTCAAGTCCATGGAGGCCCAGGTACCTCTCGGAAAATGCGGACGCTGGACGGAAGCAGAGGGGAGCGTTAGCCCTTGGCCTCGGCCCCTCGGACTGTGAAATAGCTGGAGTAAAGCCCCAGAAAGCCTCGCTGAATTTGAAAACACAGAGTATGTCGCATGTATTCCACGGGGCGATCATTCTAGGCTATTAAAATCTGGACTTAGGCGAGTTCCTGTATGGTTTTCAGCTGAAATGTGCACGAATCACTTCCCAAAGATGAACGCGTCAGCCGTGAGCCTCCGGGCCCCCCGCCCCTGCTGCTGTGTCCCTGTGTGCAGCTGGGGCTGGTGGCCGAGCCTCCCTGCGGCCCTGACCCGAGTGCCGGCTCTCAGAGCCCGCAGAGAAAGCCTGTCCCACACTTAAACCAGTGGTGATGTCACAGAACCATTTGCGTTCGGGGAAAAGAGGCTGGGTGACCAAAGGGTGGGGACGCCGGGAGCCTCGGGCCCGGATCAGTGACCGGAGAGCCAGGTCCAGGCAGGCGGGGACCGGCCCCCACACCTGGGGTTGGACGGTGGAGGGGGGCCGCAGGTACGGGGAGCAGGGAGGGGCGGGCCCCCGGGACCCTCCGCCGTGAACACCCTCCGGGCTGAGAGAGACATGGCTCGGGCCCGGCTAGCCGACCCCAGGGCACAAGCTGGTGCTGGGGGTGGCGTGCAGGGAGCCCCCTTCCCTCGGCTCCCACGATGCCCACGCTGCAGGTGGACCGCTGGTCGGGCTTCAGCTCCTGGTCTTACGTCGGGGAGGACGGTTCAGGGACGCGGGTGGGTCAACCCCTTTCAGAATAAGCAGCTTGGAAATCCCACCCCCCCACCCCCTGCACTCCCAACCCAGGCTGTCTGCCAGGCCTCACCGCTGCCCACACCTCCCCAAGGGGTATCAGACGGGGCCCTGGGGGGCGGCGCGGGGAGGGCGTGTGCCCGCCTTGTCAGGACCCTCACCATAGAGCTTGAAATCCGTGATGGGGGAGAGCGCGGAGCCGCAGCTGAAGACTGGAGCCTGGCCGTCGCCCTTGGCCGGGAGGAGGTAGGTGCTCAGGTATCCGCCGTAGTCCTGGGGGCGGGGCCAGACAGGGGGCGGGGCCAGACAGGGCGGGGCTCAGCAGCGCTGCCACGGGGCCCTTTCTTACCCCCGTGGTGGATTCATGTCATGTGGATGTATGGCAAAGCCAATACAATATTGTAAAGTAATTAGCCTCCAATTAAAATAAACAAGTTTATATTAAAAAAAGTCGACATTAAACATCTCCAAGGGACATAAAAAGAGGGAAAGCAAACACCTCTCCCAACTAAACGCACCGTGAGGTGAGCACCCTTCCGGGGCCTCGTGTTCACGCGCCATGAAGGCGGAATCTGATGGTCACGTGGAGTGTGACCGTGCGCTAGAGAACCCTTGTGAGTGTGCATGACTGCCACGTCCGTTCAGTCCGGCGCCTCCAGCATACCATTGCTTGCTGCCTTCCCTGTCTACAGACAGAGTCAACCTATTTTCTCTGATTTTTCTTTCGGCTGTACCAGGTCTTAGCTGTGACCTGCGGGATCTAGTGCCCTGGCAACAGATCAAACCCAGGCCCCCTGCACTGGGAGTGTGGAGTCTTAGCCACTGGACCGCCAGGGAAATTCCCATTTTCTGTGCTTCTGAGGAAGGGCCCACGAGGAGTCAACATCAGAGGGCTCGGGCACAGGCCGCCATGATGCTCTGCGACAGATGTCCACACGTGTCCTGTACGTGGCCAGTCCTCCGTATCCTGTGTGGCCCTCGCTCTGGGGTTGAGATGGAAGACCGCAGTGTGAGCCTCCCGGGGAGAGTAAGCATGACACCTGGCCTGCCGTGGGTGTGGCTTGGCCCAGAGGTCTTCCTGTTTCTCAGAAGGCCCAGAGGGAAGGGGGCACACAGGGGATGCTTTGATGAGCAAAGGGGGGCAGGTGTTAAGGGTGTGGATGTGTGTGCAGGGGTGTGTGCTGGGCGGGAGGGTGGCGTGACATCTATGCCAAGCTCACTGTAGAATTAACGGGTTTTGATGTAAGTTTAAGTGTGTTATAACAACACTCCTTCAGTAAAACAGGACTATCTTTCTCTTAACGACATAAGAGTCTTTTCGGTTTCTTGCAAATAATATTCATGGTCAATGAAATCGCCAAGTCTTACAGGTCATTTTTCAGCTTTTTTTTTTTTTAAACGTTGACTGACCACACCAGAGGCTGGTGAACACGCGCAGCACTGGAACTCTGCTGGGAACCCACTTGCTGCTGGTGGGGATGCTGAGTGTTACAGACTCTGTGGAAGACAGCGTGGTGGATTCCTTCAAAACTGAGCATTCCCTTATCATATGACCGTACACTCCTTGGTATTTAAGAAGCTGAAAACTTAGATGTCCACAAAAACCTGCACAGGGATGACGTTTTATTTGTCACTGCCACAGCAACTTGGAAGCCACCAAGATGCCCTTCAGTAGGTGAGCAGATAAAGCATGGCGCACTCAGACAGTGATTGTTTGGTACTAGAAAGAAATGACCTGTGAAGCTAAAAAGAGACATGGAGGAACGTTGAATGCATATCGCCAAGTGAAGAGAAGGCAATCTGACAAGGGCCCACACTGTACGATTCCAGCACTCTGACGAGCTGGAGAAAGCGAGCCGCTGTCCAGTTGCTCAATCGTGTCTGACTGTTTGCGACCCCATGGACTGCAGCATGCCAGGCTTCCCTGTCCTTCACCATCTCCTGAACCTTGCTCAAACTCATGTCCATTGAGTCGGTGATGCCATCCAACCATCTCATCCTCTGCTACCTCCTCCTCCTGCCCTCAATCTTTCCCAACATCAGGGTCTTTTCCAATGAGTCAGCTCTTCCCATCTGGGGGCCAAAGCACTGGTTTCAACATCAGGCCTTCCAATGAACACTCAGAACTGATTTCCTTTAGGATGGACTGGTTGGATCTCCTTGCAGTCCAGGAGACTCTCAAGAGTCTTCTCCGACACCACAGTTCAAAAGCATCAATGCTTCTGTGCTCAGCCTTCTTTATGGTCCAACTCTCACATCTGTACATGACGACTGGAAAAACCATAGCTTTGACTAGACAGACTTTTGTTGGCAAAGTGATGTCTCTGCTTTTTAATACACTGGAGAGGGCAATGGCACCCCACTCCAGTACTCTTGCCTGGGAAATCCCATGGACAGGGGAGCCCAATGGGCTGCAGTCCATGGGGCTGCAAAGCGTCGGACACGACTGAGTGACTGAGCGCAGTACACAGTACAGCTTTGTCACAGCTTCTCTTCCAAGGAGCAGGTATTAGGGAAGGGGAGAGGCATGAACAGGTGGAGCACAGGGACCCTGAGGGCAGTGAGGCTACCTGGGCGGCCCTATGGTCATGGATACGTGCCACCGTACGTGTGTCCAAGCCTGCAGAAGGTGCGGCCCGGGAGTGAGCCCTGTGTGAACTGCGGGCTCTGGGTGATCGCGGTCCGTCAGTGCAGGCTCACCCAGTGTAAAAAGAACGGCTCCAAATGGCGGCGATGGTGATGGCGGAGGAGCTCTGCAGCTTGCGAGGGAACCGCTCAAGCTTGCTGTGGACCGGAAACTGCTTTAAACAAAGTCTTTTGCGAAAAAAAAAAGTGTGGAACACAGCTTTCCCAGAGGACTCAGGGCCTTCTAGGATCTCAGCGAGCGTGTTCTGGGCCCCAACACCACGCTGTCCTTGGGGGAGAGCTGCAGGACGCAGCCGGGCTGGATACCTGCAGCTCCGCCGGGCCCGCCCCGTCTCCGGGAGCTCCTGGGCTTCATGACGAGGGGGACATGGAGCCTGGGCGGGGCCCAGACTCACATAGGTGGGCCCGAGAAGGGAATCAGGGGACTTCCCTAGTGCGCCAGCAGGTACGAATTCGCCTTGCAAATGCAGGGGTCACGGGTTCCATCTGCAACCTTTAGTGGGTAACTAAGATCCCACGTGCCTTGGAGCAGCTAAAGCCCAAACTGCAATTCCCCAGCCCTAGAGCTGTACCTGGAGTCCCTGGGCCACGACAGAAGGTCCCACACGCTGCAACTGAGACCTGATGCAGCCCAATTAAAAAAAAATTATACAAAAAAGGAAGAAAGAGAGGAGCACGCCCACCAGCTACAGGGATCAATGGCTTGTTCCTCTGAAGAGACGCAGTCACTGAGTCCATGAGCCTCTGTCTGAGGCACTATTCAGAGAGGCCAGGGACCCACTGGGCACAGCGGCCGAGGAAGGTGCAAGGGGCCGGGGCTGAGTCCAGGTGCCCGCCATGGGGAGGGGCCGGGGATGCAGGCCAGGCTTCCGGCAGCGGGGGGCATGCTGGGGGGAGATTCCCAGGCTGGACAGAGGCTGAGCCCAGCCCAGAGCCTGGCCTTGAGCTGAGGCCAGTCTGCTGGGCAGGAACGTCTCCGTGGGAGCGGTTGGTAGGGCCATCACGGCAAGGTCTGCTGTGGTTAATTCAGTCTCCTCGGAGCCTCACAGGCTGGGAGCGGGCTTCCACTAGGACGGACTGACCTGAGGACTCTGTCCAGACTGGGGTCCGGCCCTGAGGCGGGCCCTTTATCACCGCACCTCCTAGGGTGCACACAGCATTCTGGGACCCTCCACGGGGCGGTGTTGCGTCTCTGATGTGTGAGGCTCCCGGGCAGTGCTGAGCTCAGAGGTGATGACCCAAGAGGTTGCCCTCTGGTTACCTGTTCAAACCCCCACCTGCCGTGAGGCCACCCCAGGCCCCTGCGGGGCTGTTCTCTCAGCGGGATGACGGTTCTGCCTGTCCCTCTGTGCTCCTGCCATGAACCCAAGAGCCCACGGTCCAGGCAGCTTAACCATGGCAGGGAGGGCACCACGGTGACAGGAGGTGGTCCTCTGGGGACCTGAGGCCCAGTCATGGGCCCCACACCCAGCTCCGGCCCGCAGATGTGGGGCACCCGTGGAAGCTTCTCTGGTTTGACAGCTCAGGGTGTGAGTCGCCCCACCCACTCCCTTCCATGTAAGGGAACCTAGTCAATGAGCATGAAAGAGGAAAAGCGAAAGTGACGTCGCTCAGGCGTGTCTGACCCTCTGCGACCCCAGGGACTGTAGCCCGCCACGCTCCTCCGTCCATGGACTCTGCCAGGCAAGGACACTGGAGTGGGGTGCCAATTTCCTTCTCCAGGGGATCTTCCCGACCCAGGGATCAAAGCCGGATCTCCCACACTGCAGACAGACTCTTTACCGTCTGAGCCACCAGGGAAGCCCTTCCAAAATGAGCATGGCCCCTGCACATAAGGGCTTCCCAGGGGGCAGCAGTGGTGAAGAAGCTGCCTACTAACGCAGGAGACGCAAGAGACCTGGTTTGGTCCCTGGGTCGAGAAAATCCCCTGGAGGAGGGCGTGGCAACCCACTCCAGTGTTCTTGCCGGAGAATCCCATGGACAGAGGGGCCTGGTGGGCTACAGTCCACGGGGTCGCAAAGAGTCGGACATGACTGAGCGCACACACAGATTCAGTGCTGCGCGTTGCAGGCGGATTCTTTACCAGACGGGCCGCTAGGGAAGCCAGTACTGCTCATCAAGACACAGAAAGAGAGACCCCCGCCTCCCCGTGTTCCGGGGCACCACCCTGAGAACCCAGCAGGCTGGTCCTGAAAGCAGTCAGGAGCCTCACGGAGCACGCCCCAGGGATCTGCTTCTTACTGCCTTCCCTTCCAGATGATGTGAGAAGCTCCTGAGTCTGCTCAGATGAAGACCCCCCACCCCCCATCCCTGCGCCGGGCTGAACATCCAAACTCTTTTTAAACAAGAACCGCTTGCCCGTGGCAGGACCAGAGACACACCCTACACATCAGGGTTCGGTCGGGTGATGGGGCGGGTGGGGGTCCGAGCAAGGGGTGTGGACCCCAGCAGGCAGCTCACCTTCCCAAACACGGCCACGCGCGTCTTGTCGATGTACGGCTCCTTCAGCATCACCCTGCAAGGCCAGGCAGAGAGGGAGGGGTCAGTGCTGCCTGGAACCCAACCCGGGGGCTGGAGCCGGGCTTTCCCGCCCTTTTCAAAGATGAAAGCCCCCTCTTAGAGGAAGTACTGAGACTCTAACTGTTGGCCGTGCTTACGCAGTGCACTGGACGCCCACGTGAAGCACTCGAGGCTCCCGTGCGTCACCGTGAGGCGGCCGGGCATGCAGAGCTCGCAGGTTGAGAACCAGGGACTCACAGCAGCACAGGCCATGCTGGAGACTCGTGGGCCCGGCTGGGTCCCGTCTCCACCATGGTCACCCCTCACTTGGACCACGCGAGCCTCAGGCTCGGGGACGGAGCTCTGAGGTCTGCAGGGGTGACTTGGCTGTGACTGGGCGCCCTGGCCCCCAGCTCCTGGGCGGGTCCGTCATGGGCCTGTTGGGGACAGCATCTTCCCGCCTTGAGCTTCCCGGCAGGGCTCCGTCTGGACGTGCCCAGCTCGGCACCCGGGGTTTCTGCCTGGGTCCTTCCTCGTCCTCTCACTGTGGTCCCTCAGGGCCCCTCATTTCCCCCACGAAGTGGCTGGAATCGTCCTGGTTTCTGGACCCTCGTTCAGCAACAGGAGTCCCGCCAGGAGTCTATCTGCTGCTTCTGTCCACTTGCCGCCACTTCGAGGCCTCCCTCCCCTGCTTCCCATCACCCCTTTCCGGGTATCGCCCAGTGGTTATTTTCTTGTCTGCTGGCTGGAGCCGCCCTGTCACTTCTGACCGCCCTTCTCAGTCTGGGGGACTCAAACTCCCGAGCCTGGGCCCCAAGAGTGCGCGGTCCTTCTCCAGTCGGCTCTCCAAGGGTCCCAAGCCCTGGACCCGGCCAGCCCTTCATGGTTAGAGCAGCGCTTCTACGGTGATGTCGGAAGCCCACGGACCCCAGTTCCTGGGGCTGGGCGGGCCGGCCCAGGGTGGAGCAGCAACTGCTCTGACTTCTTGCCATGATACAAATTCAGGCAACTTCTGTGCCCTTGGTACAGTCAGCCCTCTGCGTTCATGGGTTTCACATGCACAGATTCAACCAAATGCTTATTGAAAATATTAAGGAAGAAACCCAGAGAGTTCCAAAAAGCAAAACTTGAATTTGCCACACTCTGACAACTATCTGTACAGCATTTACATTGTATTGAAAACCCCTCCCTCCAAAAAAATCCCCAGAAAAATTCAGGAATCCAGAGGGAACAGAGATAACACAGTAAACAGAGGAAAACCATCACTAACATATCTAGAAAGAGAAGAAATACTGAACCGATAAGACAAGAAGACTTTGCTCTTGGGTGAAGAGAGAAGGTTACGGATTTTGAAGTGTCATGCCTGCCAATGAACATTAACAGAAAGGCTGGAAAGTAGGAGATAAAGGGATGTTGAGAATAAACCCAGAAGCACCAAAACCAGCACAATAGAAGCTCCAGAAAGAAACAACAGAGAAAGGAGAAGTCAGTGGCACACTGCGGTGAAAACTTTCTGAGGACGAGGACAAAGAACAATTAATCTCCAGGCTGAAAAGTCCCACACCAAGAGTGGACGTCTCAGCATGCCAAGAGCGAAGAGGTCTTTCTCCCGGAAGGGAGCAATGGGCCGTCTACAAGGATTAAAACAGGAAGATCAGCAGATGCTTCTCACTAGCAACCCCAGAGGGTGGACGATTCCAGGGCCTTCTAGACAGAGACTACTGTCTGCAGATTTTACATCTAGATAAGCAATAACCTCAAATGTGGGAATAGAATAAAGACATTTTGTAATGTTTTCTAGATTCACGAAGGACAAAGTAAATAAAAAGGGGGATATATATCCGTCATTCTTTGGCACGAGACCCAGGGTGCGTGCAAAGCACATGACCTGGGGAGGGTGTGACAGGGCAACCAGGGTGACCCTGCAGACACCTGGTCCAGGTGGAGCAGGAGAAGGGGCTGCAGCTTGAGAGAAGAATGTGGGAATGGACGCTATTAGCAGGTGTGGTGAACTGATGCTTTCAAACTGTGGTGCTGGAGAAGACCCTTGAAACCAGTCAATCCTAAAGGAAATCAACCTTGAACATTCACTGGAAGGACAGATGCTGAAGCTCCAGTACTTTGGCCACCTGATGCGAAGAGCCGACTCATTGGAAAAGACCCTGATGCCAGGAAAGATGGAAGGCAGGAGGAGAAGGGGACGACAGAGGATGAGATAGCTGAATGGCATCACTGACTCAATGGACATGAGTTTGGGTGAACTCCAGGAGATGGTGAAGGTATCCAAGTGAAAGACAAAGCTACAGTCCAGGAAAAATTAAATGATGCGGCAGAAAGTAGGGCATGAGAGCCCACGGGGTCTGCAGTCAGCACCATTTACGCAGTGATCCTGCACCTCCGATGGCTGATCTAACCAGGCAGCTGATGGTTACACTCCTGGGAGAATGATGGTACTGAACAGCTACTCCTCACCTGTAATGATCGGAAGTCAAGTGATGAGCAATCGTGACGTGATGACAGCCGTGTTCAGAAAGGTGGAAGCAAACGCTTGATGAAGGCGGTGAGGGGTCGAGGGTGGCTGCCTCTGCGAAGCAGGGCTGGTGGGAGGGTCGGGTGAAGGGCAAGGGAACTGGTGTGGTTTATTCATGCATTTGTTATGGGTCGAATTCTGCAAAATACGTTGGATTTCTAACCCCGCAAACCTCCGTGTGGGACCACAGCTGTCAATAGGGCCACTGCTGATGTAATGAGTAGGTCAAGATGAGGCCACACTAGAGTGGCGTCCTTCTAAGAGGAGAAGGGGCACAGACACCTCGGGAGGACACAGCCCATGAAGACACAGGATCACAGGGATGGATCTACAAGCTGAAGGTTGCCAGCCTCCGCGGGAGCGGGAAGAGCAGGTGGGACCCTCTGCGGCAGGCGTTAGCCCGCACCCGATCCCGGTTTCCAGCCCTAGGAGACGCAACACTTAACACCTGGGCTTGTTTAAAACATGATGCAGGTGCCATAGGCAGCCTGGCGGACTTCAGGTCTCACACACACACACACACACACACACAGCCTTGGTCAACCTGCAAAGCATGGTGGCCACGCCCACACAATGGAACCACTGAAGACACCTCTCCAAGTTTCTGAATTCTCTCCTCGTGATCCCAATCCCTGATACACTGACGGGGCTCGAGGACCGTCTGGTGAAAGGGCCCACCCGGTCCCAGTGGGGTTCTGCCGCATAGCCGGATGTGGTCTGCGGAGACCATGGTGTCCACCCCAAGGGGCCTTGGCTCCACTCCAGTTCATAAACTATCTCGGACTTTTGCTCGCAGCCCTGTGTGCACATCCACAGGCAGCCTCCGATCTCTGGTGGCCGGCCCTGCAGCGGCTTTACCTGGAGGGTCACTTCCTGAGCTGGAACCACGCGTCACGGTCACAACCCTCACCTGTAAAGTGCTGGGGAGGCTTCTGGGGAAAACAGTGTTTTCAGATATCAAATATTTTTATGATCTTGCTGCTACGTGTGCTCAGTTGCTCAGTTGTGTCCGACTCTGCGACCCCATGGACTGTAGCCCGCCAGCCTCCTCCGATCGTGGCATTCTTCAGGCAAGAAAACTGGAGTGGGCTGTCATTTCCTTCTCCAGGGGATCTTCCCCACCTGGGGACTGGACGCGTGTCTCTCGCGTCTTCTGCACTGGCAGGCAGACACCTTACCACTGCACCACGACTAGGTCCACTACCTACCAGCAGTTCCACGTGCTGGCCCTTTCCGGGGCAGCAGTGGAGCCTCCAGACGGGGGAGCGTGGTGCGGGCTCTGGGAGCGCGTCTCGCCTCCCGGACGCTCTCAGCTGCAGTGCAGGGCAGGGCGTCCGTCTCGAGGGAGCAGGCGCAGCGCTCAGCTCCACCTTGGGGTCTGCAGAGGCCCCGTGTGAGCAGGGAGAGACTCTGGCCTCCAGAGCACGTCTGGGGGCGGCGGGCTGACACCCTGGAGCGGCAGTGCTCTCACCTTCCAGCCTTCCCCATGCCGCGCCATCTCAGTGGGCGGGGTGGGGCCCCTGCTGGCCCCCGCCAGCCTGGCAGAGATGCTCAGGGGTCCAGATGCCCCTGGAAGCTGATTCCTCCCTCTGTCTGTCCCTCTGACCCCCGCGGTCGGAGGGCTCTGCCCCACTGTGCTCCAGCCTGCGTTCTGCACAAACATGCCTCCTGCACGTCCGAGTGTGTGCAGGCACCGCTTCCGGGGACCCACGCTGACACAGGGGTCATGGACCACAGAGCTGCCCCCAGCACTTTTGGAGCTGGGGAACCTCACAGCCAGAGACTGGATGAGACATGAACGCGGGGCCGGTGGGAGAGATGTGTCACTAAGATTGTCCTTCCCCGCATGTGAACGTTGGGAGGGACGCGGGACGCATGGCCCAGCCCACTTCCCTGATGTGCCACGTCCGTCTCCCTGTTCCTCATCATCTCGCAGAGTTTGCCCAAGTTCATGTCCATTGAATCGGTGATGCTATCTAACCATCTCATCCCCTCACTCCTTTCCCCTTTTGCCCTCAATTTCCCCAGCATCAGGGTTTGTTCCAATGAGTCGGCTCTTTGCATCACGTGGCCGAAATACTGGGGCTTCAGCTTCAGCATCAGTCCTTCCAATGGATATTTAGGACTGATCTCCTGTAGGATGGACTGGTTGGATCTCCTTGTAGTCCAAGGGACTCTCAAGAGCCTTCTGCAGCACCACAGTTCGAAAGCATCAATTACTCTAGCGCTCAGCCTTCTTTATGGTCCAACTCTCCTATCTGTACACGACTCCTGGAAAGACCATTTGACCTTTGTTGGCAAAATGATGTCTCTGCTTTTTAATATGCTGTCTGGGTTTGTCATGGCTTCTGGTTATTCCTCTCTCCTTAAAGCTCCCTGTTTGAATGTTTCCTGCCAAGACTCTCTCCCAGAAAACTCACTACACTGCTACCAGGATCTCGGTTCCGAAGATGAAGGTGACTTTGCCACCTCCTGGCTGAAACCCTCTGTGGGGACGCTGCTGCTTGGAGAGCAGGCAGCAGCTCGGAGGACGGGAGGGGAGGCGCCCAGTCCAGCCGCCCACCCCTCCCCGCGTCCCCAGCCTTCACGCAGCATGGTATTTACAGTTGGGGGGCCCGAAGTGCCTGCACCCCTGCCTCACCTCAACCTTCACTCACGGTATTTTCCTTGTGGAACATGCACCTCTCATTTCCCGCAGACATGTCCTTATTTATTAATCCTCTGAGGTGAGGTCCTGGCCGGAAGCCATCTCCTTGCAGGAGCCCCTCCGGGCAAGGCTGTGCTTCCCCCGTGATGCCCCGAGTGCCTGTTCACATGGCCGGCTCCTCCTCCATCGAAGGGGAGACCCGCTGGGCTCCCAGACCAGGGGTGGGGAGCCCCGGGGAGTGAGAGTCAGGGGCTGGCCTCATGGTTTCTTAAACTGAGAAAACCGGGCTATGTCTTTCTAATGAGAATACAGACCCAGATCCTAAGAGAGCTGAGTAAATTTTCCAAGGCTCCAGGCATGTGGGGAGCAGCCTCCCGAGGTCCGTGTGGCTGGCATGGCTTATGCTCCTGACCCCAGAAGCCTCAGTGGCTTAAGAGTTGGCCAATTTTTCTATTTTACTATTATTTTCCTGGAACTGGTTCTGTTCTGTTTTTGAACAGATGGCTGATCAATCCCTTATTTTTGGAAACACCGTGGGTGTGAAACAGCCGTGCACCCTCTGTCTGTGCTCAGAGCGGGGCAGTCAGGCTAGCCACGCCGGCCGGCGGGGTGCATGAAGGACGCCGTGTCCTCCGCCGGGGCCTCTGGGCTTTGAGGGGGTGGTCAGACCAGGGAAGGTGAGGGTAGGGGGCAGTGGCAGGCGGGGAAGGACAAGAAAAGGGGGGCTTGGGGAGGGGGCTGCGCCGTGACCTGGTCACACCCCTTGTCCCTCCGAGCCCCACCGGGGCCTCGCGCTTCTCCCCAGGAGAGGCTGCAGCACCGGTGTCCACTGGGCGCCACCTGCTCCTCCTCCCCCTGCTGGCTGAGCTGTCACTCGCCCTCCCTTCTCTGCCCAGCCCTCTGGGTCTCAGGAATGGGGCGGGGGCTGCCCCACTGCTCTCGTGGGTTATTGGTTCTGGGCTCCTGGGGAGGCTCCTCCCTTCCCTTCTGAAGGCTTCTGTAAGTGGATCAAGGTGCTGAAGGCAGGTGCTCTGGCAGCCATCCTGTGAGCATGAGGAGCAGAGGCTCAGTGGTGCTCCGTGCCTGGCTGAGATGAGAGCTGGAGGGAGCCAGGCCTGAGGCAGACCCTCACCTCTGGGTCTCCAGCCAACAGACCTGATGCCTGACGCCCGTCTGGACTCCAGAGCCAATACAGGGCTGTGTTTGTAAAGTACCTTTGATGCTGCCTGTGTGTTTGTGTGTGCTGTTGAGTTTGAGGCAAAAGTATGGTGACGGATGCGCCTTCCCAGACTCTCGGGTCCTCGGCCGTCTCTCTCGCCCCTATGTTCTGCCTCTAGCACGTGTAGGTCTGGCCGCATGGCCTGTCTCTCCGCCAGCTCACAACTCCCTTGAGGAAAGGGTGCCATTCACTCACTCACTCGAGGTTTCATCCACTTAATACTTACTTACTGAGCACGTATCACATGTACATGCACATCACATGTATGCACGTCACGTGACATCAATCTTTCTAAACACAAGAGAGAAAACGTTCTGAACAGTCAGTAGAGTGAAATCTCCTAAACCTCAGAGCGCAGTCGTGACGGCTCATGGGCCGGGACGTCACGCTGTCTTACGGCCCTTCAGTCCACGACACTGGTCCACCTGGGCACTGTATCGCACTCTCCAAGGCCCAGGGTCCAGCACCGTGCACCCGGATCTCAAGGAGGACGACCGCCGTGCCCATGCCACTCCCGTCCCTGCAGCACCTGAGCCCGTGCATCTCACGCCTCTCCCATGTGAAGTCTGCCGCGTGCGCAGTAAACTCGGAAGACCCAACCTTGGCCAATGCGCCCGCAGGCCAGTGAGCGGCATAGGTCCCTGACGGCTCTCATTCCGGGGCGACGATAACATCCAGTCAACACCTCTGCTCCTCGGCCCCTTCTGTCCCTGGAGAGTCTACTAGCCCTGCCTCCGTGAGCAGGACGTGAGAGAGCCATAAAACATGCGGAGTGGGGCTTCCAATCTGCCTGGTGCACTCCTTTCTCAGGAAGGAGGTGACTGGCTACATGGCTCACCTTCTCTCTCCCTCTCCCTGCCCTCCCCCCATGATCAGTGGCCAAGGTCCGTGACCACAGCATCGGGAACCCACAAAGACCCACATCACGGTCTCTGCACCTTGTTGCAATCAGCAAAGCAGAAAGGCCACCAGCCGTGCAGCGACTAGGACCCTGGTCTTTGGGAGCATATGGCTGGCAGGAATTCACTGGGGAATCACCAGAGACTTCTGGGGGTGCCAGCAAAGCGCAGGCAGAATGTGTGCACCACCAGGAAACAAGACCACGATGCAACCCGGGTAGAGATGAGACCCCCCAACCCCGTTCCAACAGCGCCGCTGGGGTGCTCACCGCACGGCCTCCATCTGGTCCTTCTCCTCCAGGGAGCCCAGCCTCCGCCTCACCTCATGCAGCAGCCTGGTGCCCTGGAAGCCGCTGCCGCGGCCATCACACTTGACCACCACGGCCCCATGGCTGCTCACCATTACCGTCTCCCAGGTCACTGCAAACTTCTCGGCCACACTCTGGCTCCCCGGGGTGCCGTCCCTGGAAGAGACAGGCCAGGCCTGAGCACGCAGCTGCAGGGCATGGGGTGTGGTGACTTGTCCCATAGACTCGGGAGCCTAGGGATGCTCTCCTGGGGCAGAGCCAGCCCCCACGCCCAGCTCCACACATCCGCACCCCCCAGCACGAGGGCGCTGAAGGGCCCGTTCTTGGGGAGAGACCCTGAAGAGTCCTCCCCTTCCCCTCCTGCTTGGCTCCCCATTACGGCCCACCTCTCCTATCCTTCCCAGGCGGGTTCCCAGGCTGCCCCCTTAGTGCGCATCACATGAGTGACCACGCTGTAGTGCTCTTTCCGGTGGCCCCTGGTTTGAGGGAATTAGGGGGATTCCCTGATGGCTCAGACAGTAATGGCTCCTACAATGCAGGAGACATGGGTTCCATTCCTGGGTCGGGAAAGATCCCCTGCAGGATGGAATGGCAACCCACTCCAGGATTTTTGCCTGGAGAATTCCACGTGTGTGCATGTGCTCTGTATGTATGTGCTATGTGTTCTGGTGTGTGTGTGTGAACACGTGGGTGTGTAGGTGCTGTTGTGTGTCATGGCCATCTGATGGTGTGTACGTGTATCTGTGTGTTTCCGTATATATGTGTGTGTGTGTGAGTCCATATGTATGTGTACGTGTGTGTCTATGTGTATGTGTGTGTCTGTACATATGTGTGAGTTTGTATGTCCACATATATGTGTATGCCCGTGTATATGTGTATCTGTGTAATGTGTATTGTGTGTCTGTATATGTGTGTGTATGTCCGTATACATGTGTATATCTGTATATCTGTATACATGTGTATGTGTGTGTATGTCCATATGTATGTTTATGTCCGTGAATATGTGTGTCTGTGTATATGTGTGTGTGTCTGTATATACGTGTATGAGTCTGTATGTCCATATATATGTGTATGTCCGTGTATATGTGTACGTGTGTGTCTGTGTTTATGTATATGTGTGTGTGTCCATATACATGTGTATGGATGTCTGTATACATGTGTATGTGTGTGTATGTCCATATATATATATATATATGTGTGTATGTATGTGTATGTGTGTGTCTCCATGTATATGTGTATGTATATGTCTGTGTATATGTGTATGTGTATGTCTGTATACATGTGTATGTGTGTGTATGTCTGTCTGTATGTGTATGTGTGTGTGTGTGTACATGTGTATGTCTGTATATACGTGTATGCATGTATGTCTGTATATGTGTGTCTCTGTATGTATGTCTGTATATATGTGTGTGTGTGTCTATGTGTATGTATGTCTGTATATATGTGTGTGTGTCTGTATATATGTGTATGTATACATGTGTATGTATGTGTATGTGTGTCTGTATATATGTGTGTCTGTATATGTGTGTGTGTGTCTGTATATATGTGTGTGTTGTGTATATGTGCATATATGTCTGTATATATATGTGTGTGTGTCTGTATGTGTATGTGTGTGTATATGTGTATGTGTGTCTGTATATGTGTATGTGTATGTATACACGTGTATGTATGTGTATGTGTGTCTGTATATATGTGTGTCTGTATATATGTGTATGTGTGTCTGTATATATGTGTATGTATACATGTGTATGTATGTGTATGTATGTCTGTATATATGTGTGTCTGTATATGTGTGTGTGTGTCTGTATATATGTGTGTGTTGTGTATATGTGCATATATGTCTGTATATATATGTGTGTGTGTCTGTATGTGTATGTGTGTGTATATGTGTATGTGTGTCTGTATATGTGTATGTGTATGTATACATGTGTATGTATGTGTATGTGTGTCTGTACATATGTGTGTCTGTATACATGTGTGTGTGTGTCTGCTTGCTGGTGAAGTGCCCAGACAGTGAGGAGAAGTGCCCAGTTAGTGACGAGCTGGGCAGGACCGTGTGTCCAGCCGGGCGTCTTCGGGTGCAGCCTTGTCCCTGAGGGCCTGGCTGGGTGCCCGGGGTGATGCACGGAGCTATCAGGCTCTGGGCGCCTTCCTGGGTGCTGACTTCCCCAGGGGCCCTGGGGCAGACCCAGTGCGGGCCTCTGCCCTCCCCTGGCCCTTTCTTCCCAGAGCCTCCCTTGCCCCACGGCCCCGTGCACACCGGGGCAGGAGCCCGAGTCAGGACACAACACCGTGAGAGGTGCTTGCAAGGCTCTGCAAAGGGGTTCTCAAAATCCGAACCAGAGGCTTCCAGTTAGCAGGGGCAGACCTGAAACTGTCCTGTGGGGACACTTGGTGTTCAAGGGTGCCTGGTGGTGCAGGAGGGGCTGCTGGCCCCGGCGAGCCCCCCGCCAGGCCCACCTCGTTTTCTGGGGGCCCTGGGCCCTGCCCAGTGAGGTCAGACCCCCAGTCAGCTTTCCCGCTGTCCTGGGGCCGCTGGGCAGCCACGGCAGCAGGACCCATGGGATATGACTCAGCACCTGGGTTCAATGTTGAGAATCCCCCGAGGCTTTCCTTTAACATCCGGGGTCACTGGTAGTTACAGACAAGGGGCTAAAATTGCTTTCTGATTTTAGTGTGCAGCGGGATTGGGCTCCCCTTCCCACCTTCTTGAGGGTGTGGTCCTTGCCCCTGGGATACTTACACCACCAGGAGCAAGGGGTAGTGGGCGGTGTCGGTGAAGGTCGCCGGCTTGAGGATCTGAATGGGCAGGTCTAGGCAGAAACGGAACACAGGGCCGCACGTTAGGGGCCAGGAAGTGTGGCCAGGAGGGGAGGGCGGGACGGGCCTCGGAGGGGCAAGGCCGGGCCTCCACAGACAGGGTGACTCCAGCTCCTTCTGGACTTGGACAAAGCACCCAGTCAGTCTCCTTGAGGCTGAGTTTCTTCAATTGACGGCTTCCCTGTGGCTCAGATGGTAAAAAAAAAAAAAAAAAAGAAAAAAGAAAAGAAAAACCTGCTTGCAATGCAGGAGGTCTGAGTTTGATCCCTGGGTGGGGAAGATCCCTTGGAGAAAAGAATGGCAACCCACTCCAGTCTTCTCGCCTGGAGAATCCCACGGACAGAGGAGCCTGGTGGGCTACAGTCTGTGGGGTTGCAAAGAGTCAGACACGACTGAGCAACCAACACTTTTCTCCACCTGAGGCTTAAAGGAAATCTTGTGCAGAGGAATATGTGGACAGACAGGAATGCCTGGACCACCAAGGGCTGAGCGCTTGCTAACAGCAGAATTCCAGGCAGGGGGAAATGAGCCCCGGGGGAACATGCACTCTGTCACGAGGGACTCCTGCAACATACAGCTAAGTGGGGAGGGACGCTGGGGAGCGGTGGGGACGCGGGGAGGCAGAGACTCAGTGGGGAGCGGGTGGTGAGGCAGGGCAGAGCCCAGACAGAGAGGCTGGAGCTGGGGAGCCCTCACTGTTCATGGGCTGGAGCTGGGCAGGCCCGGTGCCCGGGAGCCAGCGGGAGGGAGCCGGTGCAGCTGCGGGTCCTGCGGCCAAGGCCCTTTGGACGCGGTCCCTGGCCACCAGGATGCAGTCAGGGAGGGAGAGAAGCGTGTCCCGTACCGCTGTCTCTGTCCTTCCCCGAGATGAAACTTCCTGCCTCAGTTAGAGATTGTTCACTGACGTTAACTACAGCCCAGATCGCAACTAAACTGGAATGGCCGTCTTTCCCCCGCACACGGTCACTATACCAATAGATACACCCTAGGCTGGGGGATTGGCTCAGCAGCAGGCTCTGACCCGACTCTCATTACTGATTCCGGCTGAATGTTAATGGCTTGCAAATTAGATCAATGGCCCAGGGACCCGGGGACTCTATCACCGAAATATCCATAAAACATGGTCTGGGCTGCTTTCTGCCACTGATAAGCCCATGGGCAGGCTTTGGCCACCAGCGGCGGAATACATTCGGAGAGCGATCCTGGAGGGAGGTGGGCAGCTTCCCCGAGGACAGCATTAGCCTCCAGCAGCGTTCAATGACAGACAAAATAAAAACAGGCGGGCAGGGCGACAGCGCTTGGGTTTGCTAGTACCCCCAGGGCTGATGTGTGGAGACCGGCCCGCACACGCTGTATCTTCTCCTCTTGTCTTCATCCCTGGACACCTGCGAGTAAAAACCTCGCCCTGGGAGAAACCTCGGGCGGCCTCGGCTCATTGTTTCTCAAGCCCCTTCTCTGCGTTTTTGGAGGAGGGGGTGGCAAGCACCAGGGTTCCCAGGTGGGAACCATTCCTGTGGGAGCCCGCGAGCCCGCGTGGATGGAGGAGGAGGAGGGCCTGGGCTAGGAGATCGGGGCGGGGGGAGGGTCTAGACAAGGAATGAGATCTGGCGTCTAGGTAACAGATGAGAAAACTGGCTGAGACGGGGGACCGGGCAGGGCAGGAGGCTGAGGTCTGAGCGTGTAGGCGGCCGGCCTCAGAGGGCGCGACCTGTGAAGTCCTGTGGGCCCCTGAGAGCTCTGCCACCATCGTAAGCCTCCTGTTTCATCCATCTCGGGCCCTGCATATGACAGGGCCTGCCTGAGGTCTGCACGGAGACAGAGGTGGCGGGCGGGCAGCCTGTGGAGGCCGCCTGCTTGCTCATCCCCCGTTCCTCCCATCCTTGCCTCCAGCTCTCCATCCATCCCTCCATCAATCTAAAGGCATCCTTGTTTTTGCCTTGGTTCTTCCTTACAAAAGCGGAGCAGGAAGACGAATACCCAGTTAACGAGAGGGCTCTTGCGAAGCTGGGTCCGTCCTGAGTGACACGTGCTGCTCGACAGTTTGGACCAGTCATGGACGCCCTCCCCGGGGCAGCCTAGACTTCCCTTTGCCCCCTTCCTGGAGGTGCGGGGGCTCCACCCTGAGCTGTCAGTCAGTTCTCTCTTTACAGCTCTGCAGGGCAGGGGAGGCAGACAGGGCCTGCATACAGGCTTCGGGGCAGTGGGGGCAGGTTTTAGGCCCCGTCCAGGTGACCCGCGCACAGACCCCGTGGGGCTGCCCACATCTCTCTGCCCCTCCTGTTAGAGCCGTGACTCCTGGGGTCTCAGGAGCCTCGTTTTTGGCCTGGACTCCTGCCCTTCCTGCTGCTCGCTTTCTGTTCTGTGGTTCCCCGCGCCCTGATGACAGCATCTGTTGGCCAACCCACTCCCCCATCCTCTCTTTCTGACTGATGGCCCCTCTCCCGCTCGGCACTGGACGTGCCCTCTGGACACGCAAAGCTGCCCGTGCTTCCAGGCCTGAGCGCGTCCTGCTGGGATCCGTGAGCATTTCAGGGACATCGGGGAAATCCAGACCCGGAGAGACAGTGGGGTGGCCCTGGCTCGGTGGGCAGAGATGTCCCCGCCAGGCATGACCACAGCCTCCACTCACACTCCTCCTGGGTTGGTTTCTTCTCCATCGGCCTCCAACACACTGAGCACGTGTGGGGCCAGAGCAACCAGCTGTGCCCACGGGCCCAGGGAGAGGTCACTGCTGCAGCTTAGTCCCCCCTCCCCACCTCTCCCCCTTGTATCTGCCCCCTGCACCTCTCCCCACCACCTACACCTCTCCCCCATCTCTCCCCCCGCACCTCTCCCCCTTGTATCTGCCCCCGCACCTCTCCCCCATCTCTCCCCCCGCACCTCTTCCCCTTGTATGTCCCCCCACACCTCTCCCCTTGTATCTCCCCCAACGCCTCTCCCCCTTGTATCTCCCCCCATGCCTCTCCCCCTTTATCTCCCCCCACACCTCCAGCAATGATTAGGACGCTCCCAGTACCATATGACTCCATGCGCCCAACAACAGGATGCAGGTGAAGGAGATGGGGGGTGAGGGCCCCACGTGGAATCACCTGTCAGCCTCCTCACTCCGCCAAGAATCCTCCCTGGATGGATGCCCCCTTCTTCTCTGCCGACCAGAGACTCCAGGAGCCCCTTTCAGAGCCCACATTGCTGGAAGCTCCACGGGACCCCAGTCCTCTTTCCTGCTCTCCCTGGAGCCCCTGGGCCCTGCCTTCCTGCTCTGAAGGACTTGGCTTCATGGAATGTGGAGTCTTGGGTGGGGCGGGGGAGCTTTCTGGATCGTGCTCCGTGGGCGAAGCCTCGGATCCTGCCCTCAGGGGCTCACAGGCCGGCATGCCCCATCTGACAGGGATGCTTAACAGGACTCCAGGGCTCACGGGCCCCCGTGACGAGCCGCTGCCCCACTGAAGGGAAAGGGCAGACGACGAGGAGCTCCCAGACGCTGTCTGGGGAGACAGACACAGGCTCTGGCCACCCTCCCTCCGCCACCCCAGGGCCTGCATTCAGGCATCACTCTTTCCCATCCATCCCTGGCGACCTTCCAAGTTAGCTCCCAAGACCTCAGAGACAATGAGCAGATGGTACCTGGATGGGTGACTCAAAAATGACTTCGAGGTTCGCGGTCTGAATGACCTGAAACCAGCCCGCTTCTAAGGGTGTCATCCCCACACAGGCAGCGCGGAGGGACACGGTGCTGTGGGGACTGAGGCCCCAGGGTGGACGCCCTGGGCCTGGGTAGCAGGGCGCCGTGCGCAGAGCTGACGAAGCTGCCGGGACCCCCTTCCCGCCTGGAGCGCGGGTCCCATCCAGCCGGGCCCCGGGGCTCTCAGGGGTGCCTGCCGCAGGACAAGCTCATGAAACTCACTGAAGGGCTGAACAGACAGCTCAGAGGGAGGACACAGGCCAAGGAAGGGCGCTGATGGTCTCCAGCCGCCCCGGCCACCAGCCTTTCGCTGTGGGTCTCCAGCTGCGAGGACGCCCCCCAGCCCTTGAGCAACACGGAGAGGCGAGCTGACAGGCAGTAAGGGCATCGGTGGCACAGAAAGGGAACGTCTGGGGGAAGCCTCTGCCCTGGGTGGTGTCCAGGCCTGCTCCCCGCCAAGGAGAGAATTTTCATCTGGGACCACGTCTAAACTGTCGGCCTCCGGGGGACAGAAATCACCGCTCCTGTTTATTTCTGTCTGGCACAGAGCGAGTGTCTTGCCTATGAACACAGTCGGCTTCCCCTGGGTCCCCCTGGCTGGTGAGGGGGCAGTTGGGGCCCACACTGGGGGCCCCCGCCCCGCCCCCCCACGCCCCGCTGGCATAGCGATCGCGGTCGCACAGAGGCTGTCTCCCCTGAAGCACTCACTGTAGTCGTCAGTCTCGATTTTCCTGTACTCCACTTTCGGCATCTGCCGGTCGCTTATGGCTTTCTGTACGTGCTCGTTGGTCTCTAGATCAAACATCTCTGAAACAGACAGACCAATGATGCGTTCAAATCCCCACTCACGGATGCCCTGGCGTTTCACGTGCCTCCTGACTGCTACATCAGAGGACAGGATCACACATCCACGGCAGGAGCCAAGAGCCACAGACGTTACATCCCAAGCCCAGTCACAGGACAGGGGCGAGTCCAGGTCAGCCCGGCTGCTCCGGGCGGGAGGTGGGTTCCTCCACGGTGCCCGGCGCCCCTGCCCCCGACATGCTCCACGGCATTTCTCACACACGGGAATCATTTTGGGGGTGTGACTGGTCTCAGGACTGCTGTTTTTTTGGGAACTGACATCATGTCTGTCAAGGCAAGTGGTTTCCAAATGGAGTGGCCACAATAACACACCGGAAGAGAGGACAGGAGCTGGAGGTGACCTTTGCCACTTTGTCCAGGAAGGTGGACTTGGCTTTCTTGCCTTAGCCATAGGTGGCCCGGCCCCGGAGACCTTCATTCGAGGTGG
The DNA here is from genome assembly GCF_002263795.3 of Bos taurus. Classification (NCBI taxonomy): domain Eukaryota; kingdom Metazoa; phylum Chordata; class Mammalia; order Artiodactyla; family Bovidae; genus Bos; species Bos taurus. The sequence goes on along the minus strand of NC_037331.1, from coordinate 116,873,940 downwards.
CTGCGCGGCCGTGTGAGTCTGGGTACAGGGGGACTGGCCTGTCTCCCTCCAGGCCAGAGAGGTGGCCGCACCCTTCCCTGCACCTCAGGGGCTGCTCTGAGACCCTTACGTTGTGCCAGCTCATGAAGGCCTTGGCAGGGACCCTGTGCCTGCAAAAGCCCCCTTCTTCCATCCCCTGCAGAACTGGCCTTCCCCTCAACTGCTCCATCTGACACGTGACTTCTTTCCTCCTCTCTCCCCCAACCCTACCTGGGGACAACTCGTGGTTCCATCGAAAGGAAGTTTTATCTCCAAGGGGCTCGACCTTTGGGTAGATAAGTCACTTGGAAATGGGTGTGAACCATTAAAGAAGAACCTAATCTCACAAGCAAGCTGATAACTGCTTTTATGAACAGGCCAGACAGGTGAGCCAGCACTTAGGACCCCCAGCACTGAGTGTTCTGTCTGTGGGGCCATGGGGACCACCCTGAGCAGGACCCCCACACTTCCTCGGGGGCAGAGGCGACCACAAGTTCCCAGGGCTGGTGACAAGCCAAGAACCAAGACAGAAGGTGCTTCACGAGTTTGCTGAGCACGTATTTGGGTATTTAGCTTTGGTGACACAGTGAGGGGAGACATGGTGAAACTAGCTTTAAAAATGGTGAGGTTGGACCCCACCGCCCAGCAGGCAAGAAGCCCAGTCCTTTGTATAAAGTGAGAAGGGGAAGGTGTGTCCACACGGGCTGTGCTGACACACGGAGGTCCAAACAGTCGTGTGTGCACGCTGAGTCCTTCAGTCGTGTCTGACTGTTGCGACCCCATGGGCTGTAGCCCGCCAGGCTCCTCTGTCCATGGGATTCTCCAGGCAAGAACACTGGAGAGGGTTGCCATTTCCTCCTCCAGAGGACCTTCCCGACACAGGCATCAAACCCACACCTCTAATGTCTCCTGCACTGGCAGTTGGGTTCTTTACCACGAGCACCGCCTGTGAAGCCCGGAGGTCCTGGCAGATCTGACCTCAGCTCGGGGACCTGGAGACCCAGCCCGGAGGTGGCACCCTCTCGACCTTGCGGTCTTACAGACACGCAGGGGAGGGGACCCCGACCTCAGTGTGGCGAGAGCACCCCACGGTCCTAACAGAGCAGAGAGCAGTCGTTTTCCCTGAGTCCAAACAGCCTCGGCCGTTTAACACAGCGTCCCCGGCACACAGAGGAGCCGGTTTACGAGGTATTAATTATTTCACTCTCAGGGCAGGACGATCTGGAGGTAGCCCCACCAGACGATGGAAATGATGTCATTTCCACGTTCTCTGCTGCCTCCGCGCCTTCGCACTTGCTGTTCTGTGTTCCTGGCTCCTCCTCTCCGTCAGGTCAAAGGTCACCTACTCCGCGAGAAGCCCCCACCGTCAATCTCGGGTCCCCTACACGTCCATGCTACACCAGCTCTCAGACTCGGTCACTGGCTGGGCTGCCCCATCCCACGCCGGGCTTCCCAGGGACAAAACACACCAGTTTCCAGTAGCAGGACTCGACCTGTCTGTGGAAATCTGACTGATGCCCGGGACATGATGCGTCTTCACAGTAGCTGAGCCTGGGTTTTGGCCCGAGTCTTCCTTTCTTCTCCCACGTGGGAAGGACTGAGTGGTCCTCCTGGGAGGTTTCCGAAACACCATGGGGCTCTGAGGGTCCTGGTGGTCAGATCTCTTGGTGCTAAGAGTCGAAGCAATCGAGGCCTATTAACCCCTGCTTCCCACACCAAGCAAAACAAAACGAAAGCACATTTTAATCCAACTGATTTAAAAGTTGGCAGTGCTTGAGCACCCAAGTTACTATTTACTTTGGGGAACTGAGGAAATTCACTGCTGTTGTTCAGTCGCACAGCTGTGTCTGGCTCTGTGCAACTCCATGGATTACAGCACGTCAGGCTCCTCTGTCCTTCACCATCTCCCAGAGCCTGCTCAAACTCAAGTCCATTGAGTAAGTAATGCCATCCAACCATCTCATCCTCTGTCATCCCCTTCTCCTGCCTTCAATCTTTCCCAGCATCAGGGTCTTTTCCAATGAGTCAGTTCTTCACATCAGGTGGCCAAAGTATTGGAGTGTCAGCATCAGTCCTTCCAGTGAATATTCAGGGTTGATTTCCTTTAAAATTGACTGGTTTGATCTCCTTGCTGTCCAAGGAACTCCAAGAGTCTTCTCCAGCACCACAGTTTGAAAGCATCAGCTCTTTGGCACTCAGCCTTCTTTGTGGTCCCACTCTCCCATCCGTACGTGACTAGTGGAAAAACCATAGCTTTGACTATACGGACCTTTGTGGGCAAAGTGATGTCTCTGCTTTTTAATACGCTGTCTAGGTTTGTCACAGCTCTTCTTCTAAGAAACAAGCATCTTCTAATTTCACTGATGCTATCCAAACCCAAGCTTATGGTAGGAGCCGGAGCACGGACCTCACAGGGTCTTCTAGAAGCCTCAGCCCTCCAGCCCGTGATCTGGACCTCTGTGTCTGCTTAAGAGAAGCCCAGGGGAGAGGGCAGCTAGGGGGCTCAGGGGCGCGGGTGGGGCTGTGGGTCAGACCAGAGGGATGGAGACGCACGAAGACAGGGCATCAGCGGGAACACAGAAGGAGCATCCTTGGGGACAAGAGCAGGGCTGGGCCCTTTGCTGTCAGAGAAGCAGCTCCGAGCTCCCACTTCTTGGGGCTGGACAGAGCTCCGGGGGGGTGGCAGGGGGGCGACCTGGATGGGCAGACATCACCAGGCAGGAGAGCTGGAGCAGCCACTCAAGGCTGGTTGTCACCCTCTCCACGCATCTGCATGGGAATTTGACACTGCTGACACCAGCCAAGCTTGAAGCAGCTTTGTGCTCAGGCTGACATGCAGCCTGCGAGCGCGGCTCGTGTGGACCTAAGGAGAACACAGACTTGCCACCGGAACGTGGAGCTTCTGGTTGGTTCCTGGGCACGGGAGCCATGGCTTCGCCACGGAGCCCCCGGTGTTCTAACTGCACACGGCGTTCTGACGGCACACGGCCTCGGCAGACGGCGTGTGAATAGCTAGTCCCTCTGTATTAAAATCCCACCCTTCAGAGAAAGGCACCACGGCAACAGACTATTAAATTTAGTTAAATATTAGATTTCTCATTTAATGATTGCCCACACAACCGGTTTTATCAGCAGAGAGCTGGCTGTCCCACCGGGGAGTTGAGTTAAGCCATTTTATTTGTTCCCATAATTGCATTCAAAGAGGGCAGGGGCTCGGCGGAGGAAATAAGAAAAGACGCGCTTGTTCCCCGAGGAATCTCTTTTGACGTGGGGGCCGTGGGGACCTGCCGTCAGGAGCAGACAAATGGCCGCTCCTTAATTAAATGTGAGCCCCTCTAATATTTGACGGAATTAGCTATTATCAGATCTGGACACGGTGAGCCTGCAGGAAGCCGGGTGGCTCACGAGGGCTGCCTCCCAGCTGGGCCCCCGCGTGCAGGCGCCGTGTGGCCATGGCTGTTCCGGGACCCAGTTGGCTCAGGTCTTTGGTGGAATCACCACTTGGCTGCATTTGGGGGCCTGAGTGACCAGTGAGCCGCTGGGCTGGAGGACAGAAGAGCTGCCCTCCCCGTCTCGGGTTGCTGCCAGTGGCAGGAGGGCAGGGCCGGCACGGAGGTCGCTCGGTCTGGGCAGTGCTGCCCCATCACTGGGGTCTGGCCACCCGCCTGGATTTCCGGGCCTCTCCTGGCGTGTTTCAGGAAGCTGTCCCTGTAGCGTCGGTGACCACGGCATCCCAGAGGTGGCCCGCCCACCCGGGGATGCGCAGCTCAAGCCCAGTGTGGCACAGATGCAATCCTAAAGGTGGTCACACGGTCTGGGGGTCATTGTTCTGTCTGCTGCGTTTGTTTCTCTCCAGAAGGATCATCAGCAATTTGGAGGCAGAGTGATGGAGTGTGTTTATAATACTGGCACCAACGAGGGGCCACGTGTGGCCCACCCAGTCAGCCCCATTCTCGCTCAGGAAGCGGTAGCGGTGGACACAGAGCCTCCAACCCACTGCCCTCCAGAGTCCTGGGGGCAACTCTGGGCTCGGTGGGGCCGGGCGCACTCGTGCTGATCCCTCCTCACATCTCCCCGTCGGTCGTCCCACCTCCTGACACGCCTGATGGTGTAGCTGACGCCCGTGTGGTCACTCGGGGGAAGAGGGGAGGGCGGGGTGGCCACCAGGCAGAGGACGAGAGAGCAGGTGGACTGGCCCAGACGGCCGCTGGCTGGGACGGTCTCAAACAAGAGCTGCCACGCAAGCTGGTTTTGCTTCTTTGTAAAAAGCCGACTGAAGGGAGCGGGAGGGAGAGATGCTGGCCAGGAGTTCTGGGGGAGGAGCCACGCCGGGCAGCCCAGGAACTTCGTTCCGGGAGCAGCGGTCACGATGCTGTCGGTGCCGTCAGGGGCAGACCATGCTGTGCCTGCCTGCAGGCGCTCTGGACCCAGGCTGGGCTATGCTGGGGGAGCAGGGGAGCTGGTGGTCCTCTGCACCTGGATCACACCCCCTCCCCAAGCTCACACCCCTCACGCTCACCTCGAAGCGTCTATTTACACGACTGTCGGCTCTGCCATCCCAGGGCCTGAGCGGCCTGAACACCCAGCACCTAACGAGTGCACTCCGGCCCTGACCACAATTACGCTCTTCAGGAAACAGCTTCTAAATAATTCAGAGTCACATCTGTGACACCGCAGGCTCTGTTTGTAAAGAAGATCTTCTAAAGGGAAAGAAATCAGATAGTCCCAGGGTGGCTCTGGGGTCAAGGGGCAGAGGAGGGGGAAGGCAAAGAATTCTGAAACAGTAATTTCAAGTTCCAGAGTGCGGCAGGAATCTGGGAAACGGCTGCTGCCTTCAGAGATGGACGGGACCTTCTGGGGCCCTGCCTGCCATGGCCTATCTGCCTGGGGCTGTCGTACAATGCAGGCCACAGGCTGGTTGACCAGGCTCCCCAAGCGTCTCTGAAGGCCAATCCTCAGGGCCTGCTGCCCTCAGGCTGTTGGGCTGCGGGCAGGTGGCCCCCACAGGCTGCGGGCAGGAGGCCCCTGTCTCCCCATCTGCATACCGGTCGGAACCGCCTTCCAGACGAGTGGGGTGGCCCTGGGCTCTGCTTGGGGCTCAAAGACCAGCAGGGACTCGGTGCTGCGTCAGGTTAACTGGGGCGGCTTTTGGAGGGACCGTCGGGAGGCTGTGGCTGTGAGCAGGTCACTCAGGTGACAGCAGAGCAAAGGCCTCGGCCCCCAGCGACCGAGTGGGCCCCAAGGTCACGACCTCGTGCTCGGGCTTGCATGAATAAGGTCTGGCCCTCACTGAGCTCACCTCAGGTGAGCTGCTGCGAGATGGGCGCCCAGGAATGTCCAGGAAGCCGCAGGGAGGCCAGCCCTTGATATTAGGTGGTCACTTGATTATGTAAAAAATGGTGAGCATGGTCCCAACGGGGATTAAGCATTCAGGGTGCAGTTTAAGGGCTCAGTCCTGCTGACTGCAGAACCCTCCCCCAGAATCTGCCCCCTGCTCAGAGCTCCCCCCGCCCCCCTCAACTGCACACTGAGGCTGAGCGGGGTTCACTGCAGGGCAAGGGTCTCTGGAGCAGGGAGAGGATGAGGCTGTGGTTGCCCAGCCAGCTCGGAGGCTGGGGTGTGCGGTGGGGGTGGGGGGAAGCCTGCCTGCCCTGGCCTGTCTCGGGGTGGATGCAGGACAGAGCTGCTGGGGCTGAGCAGCCCCCTGGCCACATTGGCCGCAAGGCTGCGCTGGTCAGTGCTGTGCTCTGAGGTGGGGGCCGGGCTGAGCCCCCGCTGCCGGCTCGAGGCGGGACCAGCGCTCTCCGGCTGGGCACACGCCAGTTGTGCCCCTCTGCCTCGGGTCTCCTCGTCAATTCTGGGGTGATGGGAGCCTGCCTCCCGGGCAGCGAGGGAAGACGGGATAGAACACGCAGAGAACCTGCAGCAGTGGCTCCGGCTCGTGGCCGGCTCTGTGATGCCGGCCCGGGTCACTGTCTCCATCACCTCAACTCCTAAGGTCTCCAGGCTCCAGACCTGCCCTGGTTCTGGAAGATGGTCACGGTGCAGCCTTGGTGGGGCAGGCATATCGTGTCGACTTCGGCAGAGGCGCCAGGAGGCTTTGATGGGCTTCCCAAGCACCTTCTCTGCGTCTCGGGCCAGGAGAGGCTCAGGAACCAGGGCATCAGCCCCACCCCCGCCTGGGGGCAGCCCGCCCAGCTCCACGGACCCAAACCCGGGGGCACTGTGTTCTGCGCCGACGCAGCGAGGACAAGACGGGACGGGAGGCTCCGGAGCCGACCTGAGACCCGTCAGGACTTAGTTCAGTTCAGTTCAGATGCTCAGTCATGTCTGACTCTGTGACCCCATGGACTGCAGCATGCCAGGCCTCCCTGTCCATCACCAACTCCCAGAGTTTACTCAAACTCGTGTCCCTCGAGTCAGTGATGCCATCCAACCATCTCATCCTCTGTCGTCCCCTTCTCCTGCCCTCAATCCTTCCTGGCATCAGGGTCTTTTCAAATGAGTCAGGAGTTAAACACTCAGGAAAACCCCCCCGCAGGCTCCCCACTGCAGTGCTTGGAGGCTGAAGTCCACGCTCCCGCTCTGATGCACCATGGGAACTGCGACCTCCAGGTCTTATCTTCCAGGCGGCCCCCCTAGATATTCCTGTGGTGTCAGCACCTGGCGCGGAGCACACTAATGAATATATATAAGGAATGGACTCTGTATCCATCCACTCTCACATCCATTTTCTGGCTTTTTTTCCCTTTGTATTTAAATGATTTAATTATTTACTTTTGAGTTCACTGTTATTGATCTTTAATTTTGGATTTCTGTCTAGATGTGCTGCTGGCCATCTCCTTTTTGAAACTTTCCCCCTAACCAACTCTCCCTGGTGCCTGAAACTCTGCCATTGAGACAGCAGCAGTCCCTTGCCGAGAGAATTAAAGGAACTGTGTGAGCTGGGGCTGTATGAGCGAGGGTGCTGAGCAGGGTCCCGCCAGGGCTGGTGCAACGGGGGTGCTGGCGCCCAGGAAGGGGGGCAGATCGGGGGGGAATGGAGGCTCAGAACTCCTGGGGGATTAGGGCAGAGGAGGGCCGAGGCAGGGAGCGACCAAGGCCGAGGGTGCCTAACTTCTGAGCTCTCCCGTCGGTCTGCCTCCTCCCATCACTTCCACCTTTTCGTGTGAACATACATGTGCACAGGTCACCCTAAGGTGTGTGGGTCCTTGAGAGTCTCTGGGAAGCTCCACCGCTGCAGCGACCTGGAGGCGAAGACCCCTGTGCCAGGCAGGTGCCCCCAGACCACAGAGGAAGATGGGCTGGAGGCGTCCACGGAGCCTCAGCCAGCGGTGGGGGGCTCTCAGAGCCGGGAGGGCGCGGCAGGCCCGGCTGGAGAGCCCAGCACTGTCTGTGCACATCCCTGCGGCCTCCGCCCGGGGGCTCTGCCTATGGGGTCGCAGACAAGGTTGGCTCACCCCAGGCGGCCTCTGGGCCCTAGGGGCCTGCGGGCCTGCGCGCCCTCACTGGCTGGGAGATCTTCACGTCCATCGCACCTAACAGTACTGGGGATGCAGGTTCATCTGGAGCTGCTAGGACATGACCATCGCGATCTCCAAACAGAAACTGTGCCTGGATCATCTCTTGAAGCCTTTCTGCTTCCCAGCCCCACGTCGCAGGGAGATTTAAGACAAGACCAAAGAGCACTTACTTTTCTTATCGGTCGTGTTGTGCACGCTCACCGTGGGGACCCCAGGACCTGCAGAGGGTAGAGAGACAAGGAGGCCATGAGTTTAGCTGAGAACGAAGGAGAACCAAGCCTTGGTTACCACATGCTCCTCAGGGCTCTGGGCGCCCGGCCCCAGTGCGGGGGGGTTGTCATCAGCGTGGATGGCAGAGGCCAGGTCCCTGGGGGTTAAGGGCATGTCTTCCTAAGTTTGCATCCATGTCAGTTACAAGGAACCCAAGTAGAAGGGTATGATTTTAGAAGGTCCCAATGACATAAAACATCGATGCCCTTACAACTTCCCTGTGGCCCTCCAGTCCTGCATCGTTTGCACTGAGTTCCGGTCAATCTGCTGCCTCTGTCTTGAGTCACGCATCGAGGCTGCCTTGCTGGCTCCTCCCCGGGGAAGCCCTCCCCTCCTCGTCTCCTGGAATGCCTGGTTAACACTTCTAGGGTAACATGATCACTGTGCAAGTGTTCAGCTGTGTTTCCCTGTTCCCTGATGCAGCTTTCTGCTCTTAGGTTGTCCCGAAGCTGCAGGCCTGGAGTGAGAAGAGGGCCTGGCCAGCTGTGGGTCGAGTCTGTAGGTCAACTTTGTTACCCTCTTTAGCAAAAGGAGAGTGCGGCAAGAGAAAAGCTTACTTTTCAGATATTCTGAAGGCATACTGAAAGGCAGGCGTGGATTTTTCTAGCCCATCTCTGTGCCTTCTCTGCACTCCCGTTCCACTCCTGTTCCAACTGGTAGTGTGGTGGGCGGTTGGGGGGGGGGGCCTTCCTGCGGGACGTGAGGGACGCCAGGCTTGCTCCCCACCCCCGCCCCAGCCTACTGTCCTCTCTGCCTGAAGTCTGCTCCCAGACACGGCTTTGTCTTCATTAAGTCTCTGCTCACACACCTCCTCCACGCCCCCAACTCCCGATGCAAGAGAAACTGCCACCCCCTCTGCCCAGCCCCCTCCCCCTCTTCTTTACAGAGCGCTGCCTCTTGCCATGACATCAGGACCCCAGAGTATGGATTTTCAGCATATGTGTTCACTGCTCACTTCAACTGCACTAGAACAGAAGCCCTGGAATTTGTATGAACAAATTCTGAAACTTGGTCTTATTTATTGCCATTATCTCCAGCATCTAGAATGGTGTTTGGAATATACTGGGGCTTGATCACATATCTGTGGATTGAACGCTGAGCGAAGGACCCCAGACCACACAGGAAGGAGCCGGGGGGCTGCCCCTTGGCCCTGGTGGTCTGGGGAGACGGCAGGGAGAGAGGGCGTGAAGGCGGGTGGGCGGCAGTGGGCAGAGGGGGATGGATGTGTCCTGGGGGCTGGAGGGCCGGGGCTGCTGTTCCTCTGCCTTGGGCAGGAGACTCGGGGGTGCTCTGAGCTCATGGGGTGGCCGCATCTAAGCTGGGGGTTCAGACTATTTGGGCAGTTTCCCTGGGATCACCATCAGAACTCCCTGCCCACTTCCAAGGGGCCGGGTGGCAAGGGGTTGAGTTGCGAGCGGGGGTCTGCGTGGGTCCCACCACCACAAAGCTCAGAGCCCCGGCCATGCTCAAAGACTGCAGAGTGGAATCCTAGTCCAGGGCCCGGAGAGGATGCAGAGAGAAGCCATGGGGTCCGAGGTGCCGTGAGAGGCACGAGGGGTTGCTCCAGCCGGGGGGGCACCCCCGGACCAGCAGGGCTGAGACCGACAGCGGCCACGTCAGCCGTGGACTGCCTGTCCCCTGCCCGGGACTGGACCCAGACACAAAGTCCAGGAGGTCCGGGGCCTCGCCTGGCCCACGAGGTGCCCCTCCTCCATCTCCCCATAGGGAGGCCTGCCAGATCAAATGCAGGTTATCCAGTTACATTTGAATTCCACATAAACAATACATATTTTCAGTATAAATGTGTCCCAGGTGGTACTGGGATTTACGACTAAAATTCATTTGTTGTTTATCTGAAATCAAGTGGTACTGGGTGTCCTGCCTTTTTATTTGCGGAACCAGGCGCCTTCGACCCAGGGTGCGGAGGGAGCAGCAGGGTTGGGAGACTCTGTGCATTTAGCCAAAAGGGATGGCGCCCACTGAAGGGGGCTAAGCGCCGGCAGGTGGTGGGTTTCAATTGTTGGGTCAAACGAAGTTTTCAGGCTGGAAGATCGGTTTCCCCACTGGGCGCGCATGGGGGAGAACAGAGCAGGTACTGAGAGATGGGCTGCGTGTCCTTCCTCCGCACATTTCGGGGAGGGTATGTTTGCAAACAGAGCGCATCCTCCATTCTTATTAATAATGTAAACAGTGATTATTTATTTGGTGCCTACTGTGTCCAAGGCACTCCGCTATGTGTTTATATGAATAATTCCTAGTCCTCCCAGCGGCTCTGCAAAGCAGGTGCTTCCAACTGTATTTTGCAGATGAGAAAACACAGGCTGTGAGAGCTTTAAGTCTTCTGTTCCAGCAGCACAGCAGGGAAGTTGTCGAGCTGGGATGGGACCCTTCTTATTTTCAAATGCAGGAACTTGATGCGTGCGTGTGTGCCAAGTTCCTTCAGCCGTGTCTGACTCTTCGCAACCCCATGGACTGCAGCCCGCCAGGCTCCAATGTCCATGGGATTCTCCAGGCAAGAATACTGGAGTGGGTTGCCATGCCCTCCTCTAGGGGATCTTCCCAACCCAGGGGTCGAACCCGAGTATCTTATGTCTCCTGCACTGGCAGATGGTTTCTTTACCACTGAGCCCCCTGGGAAGCTTAGTGAACTTGGTACATGTTTCTGAAAAAATTCGAACACCACAGAAAGGAATAAAGTGACAGGTAAAAGGTCCTTCTCACCCCACTTTCCAGAAGTAACCTGAATGACTCTAAAACATCCTAAAATGTTTGCTGCATGTTGGGCTTCCCTGGTGGTTCAGCTGGTGAAGAATCCGCCTGCAGTGTGGGAGACCAGGGTTTGGTCCCTAGGTTGGGAAGATCCCCTGGAGAAGGGAAAGGCTACCCACTCAAGTATTCTCTGCGTGTAGGTGGTCAAATTTACAAATAAGCAATTATTTCAAACATAAAAAAACCTTTCATGTAAATATGCAGCTTTATTGAATCTTTAAGTTATAGCACATTGCCTCACTTTTTAAAGATAAAATCTAACACACAGATTTGAGATCACCTGTGTCTCCTAATCTCAGTCTGCTCCCTTCCCAGAGGTTGACTTACCTTGGAGTTAGTATTTATCATTTCCATGTGTATTTAAGAGACTAGTAAAGTAATGCTCAAAATTCTCCAAGCCAGGCTTCAGCAATATGTGAACCGTGAACTTCCAGATGTTCAAGCTGGTTTTAGAAAAGGCAGAGGAACCAGAGATCAAATTGTCAACATCTGCTGGATCATTTAAAAAGCAAGAGAGTTCCAGAAAAACATCTATTTCTGCTTTATTGACTATGCCAAAGCCTTTGACTGTGTGGATCACAATAAACTGTGGAAAATTCTGAAAGAGATGGGAATACCAGACCATTTGACCTGCTCCTTAAGAAACCTGTATGCAGGTCAGGAAGCAACAGTTAGAACTGGACATGGAACAACAGACTGGTTCCAAATAGGAAAAGGAGTACGCCTGTCACCCTGCTTATTTAATGTATATGCAGAGTACATCATGAGAAACGCTGGGCTGGAATAAGCACAAGCTGGAATCAAGATTGCCGGGAGAAATATCAATAAGCTCAGATATGCAGATGATACCACCCTTATGGCAGAAAGTCAAGAGGAACTAAAAAGCCTCTTGATGAAAGTGAAAGAGGAGAGTGAAAAAGTTGGCTTAAAGTTCAACATTCAGAAAACGAAGATCATGGCATCCGGTCCCATCACTTCATGGGAAATAGATGGGGAAACAGTGGAAACAGTGTCAGACTTTATTTTTTTGGGCTCCAAAATCACTGCAGATGGTGACTGCAGCCATGAAATTAAAAGACACTTACTCCTTGGAAGGAAAGTTATGACCAACCTAGATAGCATATTGAAAAGCAGAGACATTACTTTGCCAACAAAGGTCTGTCTAAGTCAAGGCTATGGTTTTTCCAGTGGTCATGTATGGATGTGAGAGTTGGACTGTGAAGAAGGCTGAGCGCCAAAGAATTGATGCTTTTGAACTGTGGTATTGGAGAAGACTCTTGAGAGTCCGTTGGACTGCAAGGAGATCCAACCAGTCCATTCTGAAGGAGATCAGTCCTGGGTGTTCTTTGGAAGTACTGATGCTAAAGCTGAAACTCCAATACTTTGGCCACCTCATGTGAAGAGCTGACTCTTTGGAAAAGACTCTGATGCTGGGAGGGATTGGGGGCAGGACGAGAAGGGGATGACAGAGGATGAGATGGCTGGATGGCATCACCGACTCAACGGACATGAGTTTGAGTGAACTCTGGGAGTTGGTGATGGACAGGGAGGCCTGGTGTGCTGCGATTCATGGGGTCGCAGAGTCAGACACGACTGAGTGACTGAACTGAACTGAACTGATTGCCATGTGATAGGTGGTAACCAAACAATATCATGTGGCAAAAATGCGTTTTTCCACTAGTCATATACGGATGTGAGAGTTGGACCATAACGAAAGCTGAGCAGAGAAGAATTGATGCTTTTGAACTGTGGTGTTGGAGAAGACTCTTGAGAGTCCCTTGGACAGCAAAGAGATCAAGCCAGTCAATCCTAAAGGAAATCAGTCCTGAATACTCATTGGAGGGACTAATGCTGAAGCTGAAGCTCCAATACTTTGGCCACCTGATGCAAAGAATTGACTCACTGAAAAAGACCCTGATGCTGGGAAAGATTGAAGGTGGGAGGAGACAGGGATGACAGAGGATGAGATGGTTGGATGGTATCACTGACTTGATGGACATGAGTTTGAGCAATCTCCAGGAGTTGGTGATGGACAGGGAAGCCTGGTGTGCTGCAGTTCATGGGGTCACAAAGAGTCAGACACGACTGAGCGAGTCAACAACAACAAAAATGTGTTAACAATAATACATACGCCACATATGGAATAACACAGCACACCTCAGTGGTTTGAACTGCCTTGAAATCTAGTCTGACAAAAGCAGGATGACGAGGCCAAACGCCCAGCAGGTGAGTGGGCATAGCCACTAGGGGGGAAGATTCAGCCACAGTTGTGAAACCTGACGATGCCTGACCCATGACCAGAGGGTCCCACCACTATGCCCCATGTCAGAGTGGGCCCTGTGCGTGGACACACGGAGGCATGGAGACGACTCTTAACCGCCACTGCATCTGAGCAAGAGCTGCCCGGCTAGCCGTGGGCAGGGGAGGGACCCCATGAACGCAGTCTGTCCACCCAGGGGAAGACCGCAGAATGCAGGAGATGAGTAGAGGACACCTGTGCACACGGGCAAATGTGGAAAATACTTCCCACACATACGATCGAGTTACACTCCGAGAGCATGTTCCTAAGTCCAGTTTGTAAGTCCAACAAAGTTAGCTGAGGCACCCAACTGACACAGTTGGGCTACATAATACTGCGCTGTAATACGTTTATAATTCTTTTAACACAAATAATACGTTAAAAAACACACAAAAATAAAGAAATATGCTTAATCTCATAGGACAGTACCTTGAAAAGCACAGTGGTGCAGCACAGCAGCTGGCACACAGCGGCTGGCATCCGTGAACAGGCGGGAACGACTGGAGGAGGGGGGGAGGCGGGAGATGGTGGAGCCCAAGCACGGTCAGCCACGGGAGAGGGAGGCCCAGCTGCAGGGCCACTCACGCCTGATGCTGATGGAGCGCACGTGTGCACCTTTGAAAGCTTGACACTTGAAAGTTCGTATGTAGGGGACTCACTGTACCATGTTACATGGAAACATCATGCTAGATGCCGCAATACCACGATGATGGAAATGACTTCCACGAGTGGTAAGCCTGCACTTCAGACAGATGTATAGTGTTCTGTTGTGTGGACACATCACACGTCTTTGGTCTACCCCCTCCTGATGGGTGTTCACACTGTTTCCTTCTGGTTTTGTTGTTGTTGCGAAAACGCCGTCACAGAAATCCTCTAACACGTGTCTTCACACACAGGTAAGACTGTGCCGGATAAGCTCACTAAAGGCATTGCAATTGCTGTGTTAAAAAGGCCGTACCGTCAGTCTTCACTAAATAAGCTCGTGGTTTCAAACACAAAACCCCGAAATATAGGTGCTTTAATACAACAGGAGTTCAACCCTGTGGGAACCGGTCAGCTGCGGCCACGCTGGTCATCCTCTGGGATCCAGGCTGAGAGGGCAGCCTTCATCCGGAAGCTACGCTCCCACGGCTGCGGGAAACCAGAGGGAGCCCCAGAAAAATGCCTGGGGCCGTAGTTCATGCGCACTCCGGTGCCCTCGACGATGGAGCTGGAAAACCTCTCCAGAGGAGGGGCCGTGAACCACGTGTGATGGGAGGGTGGTCTGGTAACAGCAGGGCGTGAGCACACTGAGCAGAGACCGAGATGCCAGAGCACATGGTCTCGTCAGCCTACGGCTAACGGCAGACAGATGTCTATGCTCTAACTTAAAAAAGGCATGTGTGGGGTTTTTTGTTTGTGTTTGCTTTTACCATCCTTACAGGCACGTATTTATCTTGGTGTTGCTTTGGCCTACCTTTTCCAAATCTTGAGTGGGTTGACCCTGGACAATTGTCTGTGCAATTCATGTGTGTGGGCTGCACACTGCCCGTCTCATGCACGGTCCACTTCAGTCACACTGCTGCTTGCGATCGTTATTTAGTAGTTAGTTCTATCTTATAGGAGTATTCTCAGCAGCTTTACTGGTTACAGATGGACACTATAAACAATACAGACATCTACCAGCAAGGTGCATGGACTGGTGCAGCGTTAAAGAGCAGTGACACGCAGACGCGGGGGAGCTGCTCTCCACCGCGCGGCTGCAGATCCTCCTCCTGCATCCGTCCTGACGTGCCTCACAAGGCGCCCTCGGCACCAGCAGCAACCGTCACCGTGAAAGCCACTTTCGAAAGACATGACCGCTCCTACCAAGTTCCCACTACCACACACACACACACACACACACACAACGAAACTGCTCCTACCAAGTTTCCACTACTACACACACAGACTCACACACACACACACACACACACACACACAGAGACTCACACACACACACACACACACACACACACACATGAATCTTCGGGCCGGGGATCTGAGTCATCCCAGTACCTCTTCTGAACCTGGGACTCAATGTCGTGAACAAAACGTTTGCTGAGTGGGTTAGCAGCTCATGAAGGACGGCTTCCTAAGCTTATACTTGGCTGTCATGTATCAAGGCAGCAAATTTAAACTCAGCTAAAGAAGGACCCCCTAAGACCACCCTCTGGGTCCTGTGCTTTATTCAGGTCATGGTTTCCTTGCTGATACTCAGCAACCCCTCTGCCCCCAGCCCTTTTCTCTAAGCACCAAGGGTAGCTATCTTTACTTACAGGGTCTGAATCGTATTCTCTTGTTTTCTGAGAGCCACGTCACAACCATATCAGCTTTCCTGTCATTTTAATATCTAGTATTTTTTTTAGAATGGGCTCCCAGGTAGTGAAGTAGTAAGGAATCTGCCTGCCAACACAGGAGATGCAAGAGACCCGGGTTTGATCCCTGGATTGGAAGAGCCCCTGGGGTAGGAAATGGCAACCTACTCCAGTATCCTTGCCTGGAGAATCCCACGGACAGGGGAGCCTGCTACAGCCCATGGCGTCACAAAGAGTCGGATAAGGCCGAGCACACACATCAGGTCACACTCTTTAGAATAGCTGAACAGAAACAACACAAGTAAAAACTACATTAAGGGAAAGTCGCTCAGTCGTGTCCAGCTCTTTCTGACCCCACAGACTAGAAAATCCATGGAAATCTTCAAGCCAGAATACTGGAGTGGGTAGCCTTTCCCTTCTCCAGGGTATCTTCCCAACGCAGGGATTGAACCAGGGTCTTCTGCATTGTAGGTGGACACCGAAGTTAAAAAGCAGCCTGGTACGTATAATTTAAACGGATTAATTATAACCTAATCCTATCCAACTACCCACCCCTCCTCTGTGAGGCCCCACCCCCGGCTCCACGGGCGTTGTGGTCCAGGTACTGGGTCCTCCTCCTCCCATGCCATCGCGCATGCTCCTCTGGCCCAGGTAGCCTCAACCCACGGCTCTGTGTGAATTTTAAGATCACTCATTGTTTTGAGATTTCTATGATGCTTGGGCTCCTAAAAATTTGCAGGTAATTTAGGAAAACACCTAACTCAAAACAAACTCACAAGAAATGGGGAAAAAGCAGGAGATTCCCAATTCGGAGTAAGATATTTGGGCTTTGTGATCCTTTGACCGGACCTGGGTTAGTGTTGCTGAGGATTTCTGTAAGAGGACAAGAAGCACAGGAGGCCCACACACATGACCCCGGGGAGCTTGCAGTGCTGAAAGGGGAGCCTGCCACACTCGTTTTAAACAATTAAGGACACCTTTACTAAACAGCCTTCGGAGGGGCTTCACCATTGAAGTTTTAAGTTGGCTTTCCTTACTTTTCTTCCTCTTCCAAATGATCTCACTTGCATCCAGCCAACAGCTACCTGATTAAATGTGCTGTTTTGAACAGCAGCAAGCTTTCACGTGTTCGTCACTGCTGCCCACAGCCCCTCCCTTCCGCCTGTCTCTGCACAGACTGCTGTGCCCCAGTCTCTCTAGACGGTCAGAATCCGACAGCACTCTGTTCACCTGCTATCCTTCCAACAGCTCCTGTTTGCAGTTTCTTCTTACTTTGCATGTGATTCAACCCGACAAACACACATGGAGACTCTACCATGTTCAGGGAGCAGGGCCAGGTCCCAGGGATATGGGCAGAAGAAGGTGCGCCGTCCCAAGGTCTGCACATGGACCCAGGAGTCAGGACGTGGTCCCCAGTCCTGTCTGGGTCAGCTCGGCCTCCAGATACTTGTGGTTCCAGCCAAGGGGTGTTTCTCACCTGGATCCCAGCTGTGGAATATAGGGTGGCTAAGGTCTATTCTTAATAAGAGGAACAGTAAAAATGATGATGCCACCACTCTGGGTGCCTGTCAGGTGCCGGGCTGCGTGCTGCCTCACCTCACCGGCTCCAGGAGCCGAGGCAGCCTGTCTGCACAGGCGTTAGGATGCTGTGATCAACTGCAGCCTCCCTGTGAGATACAAACGCGGACCCTGGGGAGGGGAGACGCTCCACACCTGTGCCCGGAAGGAGGCGCTGCTCTCAGCCTGACGCAGAAGGCGGGGAGGGGCGGGAAGGGGACGATGGAGAAGCAGGACCACCTGTCTGCTCCCTCTCAGCATCCCTTCCCTGTCATCCCCTTTCAGCTTGTCCTAGGACACAGGACATGTTCCACTGTAAATGCCTCTGTCAATCAGGTCATTCATTAAACACTTGATTCTCCATGTGTTCACCTATGGACACACTCATGCACACACGCCTAGACTCATGTGAGCAGCCACCTGTGAACACACGTGTGCAGTCACAAAAATATTTACTAATACTAGGAGCCTCCTTGCCCCTTCCTGAGATTTCTTGCGTCCTTGGTAGGTTAAGTGTGTCTCGGCTGCTGTCCCTTTTGCTCAAACTGAAATTGTGCAAAAAGAGTTCTGTTTGCTCAGCCTTTGCTTACAAAGACACAACTGCCATGAAAATCACGTGTGGTCTTTTAGAAACCCTGGGTAGTGACAGAGCAGGGAGCGAGCTCCGCCCCTGGCAAAGGTCATGAGGAAGGAGGCTTGGCATACGCAAAGGCGGGATCAAGCCTCAGGAGTCTCCCTGGAAATTCTCGAGCATCTACCCCCAAAACCAGAGTCTGCCTACTTTCTGCTTTGTGCTTTCACCTACACCTCTGACTTTACGGGGGGCTGTCCCCCACTACCTCTCTCTGAAAAAAGAGTTAGCTTACAGCTCCAGTTAATAATTCCTGGGTGTGACAGTGTTTAACCTACAAACTCCTTTGGAAATCCTCTAGCCTGCCTGAATAGGTTTTTCCGGCCACATGTGATTGTTCAGAGCCCCCCAACTGTGAGAGGCAGGAGATGTTCTAAACTGTCTAAACACAGATTCTTTTGAGTAGTTAAAAGATCGATTAGAAATTGTATTGGTGAAGGGATTTTCACTTGTTGGGCCAATATTTGCTGCTAAGTCTCCATATCCCTTACCTGCTGTGTCCCTGGCAGTGTATTGATTAATATAATTGGTGTAAGTAGTAGCTTTAATGTTTGTAACCTGGGACCCTTGAGTTAATTCTTTTTCTTGTTATAGCCCACCACACCTTTGCTCTGTAGGAATGCAACTTTATCTAATGCTTTTGGAGGGTGGCTCCTGACCAATCACCTTTAGAGAAAAATAAGTTTTTTGAAGAAAAGGTCTTAAAATGTTAACAGGCCTCCGGGCCAGAAGATGATGCAAATCACCTAAGCTTTTGCATATGATAAGTTTGCAGGAAGAAAGCCTGGTTTGCTGCAAGACTCTACCCCTTCCCCCATTATCCTCTATGCATAACTTAAGGTATAAAAACTACTTTGAAAAATAAAGTGCGGGCCTTGTTCACCGAAACTTGGTCTCACCATGTCGTTCTTTCTCTTACCTTCTGGCTGAATTATTCAGCCTCTTTTCTCCACTGAATTTCCTCACTGAGCTATCCTTATTTCAGCCTCTTTTCTCCACTGAATTTCTTCACTGAGCTATCCTCATTCTATTACTCTTTATATCCTTAATTAACATTTACTTAAGCAATTGTTTCCTGATCTTCGCCTACGCCGTCTCTCCTTCGAATACCCTGGATCAGCCGGGGCTGATCCCCGGCAACTGTTTTGGCTCAAGTTAAAAAAAAAAAAAATCTGAGTTCCAAGTTTATATTGTTTCCAAGTGGGAAAATAACCACACTGAAGCAAGCAAGTCCACAACCAACCCGTAAGGTAGTTCTGGTCAATAAAGATTCTGCTGCCAGACGGGGAGAAATTCAAATTATAAACAGAAAAGCTTTGAAGTACATCAGAGACTTGCAAACAGAAAATAATTATTTTTTTTCTGTCTCTGGTTTCCAGTCCTATTCATTTCAGAACATGAGTTTAGACCTGCTCGACTGGATGGAGAGACGCGACAATGACGGATGAGAATAAAGTGATGAAAAATGACTCGGACCGGAAAAGAAAAAAGTCATCAGACTAAAAGGAAACCACAGAGACAGCGCCTGTCCTCACTGCTCTCATCTGGGTCCTCAGAGGAGTCTGTGTGCACATAACTCCCACCAGAAGCTACACTCATGGTATATGAACAACAGAGACTCAGGCAGTCTGGTGATCACGGCCCAAATATCTCTTGAGCACGGATGAATGGTTCAAAGGCCAGCGGCCAGCTGGGTGAGTGCAGGAAGGCTCCAGCCAGCGCAGAACACGGGCCACGGCCCTGCTGGGAGCAGCATCCGGATCTCTTTATTTGCCAGTTTGTGAATTATGTATGCTTGATGCACAAGGTTCATACGTTGAGATGATATTATCAGACAAATAAGGAGGGGGCTAGCCAGGCTTCACAGAACTACTGCAGAGAATGAAAATGTTTGTTTCCAAAGATGTGACTTCCTCCTCAACACTGCAGATGGATATTGTTGTGTCTGACTTTGAAACCTTGTCATAGCTGACATCGAGCGTGGGATTTGGGGGTTTCCCTGCCATGCTTCACAGCACTGAGTCCTGCTTCAATCCAGGCTCATGGGGCCACTTGAAAGTGACCATACGTCCCATGCGGCAGGGTAAGGAGCATCACTCAGAGGGCTTCGCGGAGATCAGGGGTGGTTTCACCTGCTCACAAATGGTGGTGAAAAGTGTCACATTACCCTTTCACAGTCACATGTGACCTCTTGCTCGAGAAATTACATGTCACATTTCAGGCACATCACAGGCAAAGTAAGAGAAACCACCCCAGTAATAAAATGGGAGGGGCCTCTGTATGCTCCCCAAAGTCAGCTAGCATCTTTGGGAAATCGATCCACAGAAGTGTTAGGTTTTAGGAACTATCTGCCTTTTGTTGTTATTCAGTCACTCAGTCGTGTCCAACTCTTTGCAACCCCATGGACTACAGCACTCCAGGCTTCCTTGTACTTCACCATCTTCCGGAGTTTGCTCAAACTCATTCATGTCCACTGAGTCAGTGATGCCATCCAACCATCTCATCCTCTGTCTACCCTTTCTCCTCTTACCTTCAATCTTTCCCAGCATCAGGGTCTTTTCAAATGACTCAGCTCTTCACATCAGGTGGCCAAAGTATTGGAGTTTCAGCTTCAGCATCATTCCTTCCAATGAACACTCAGGACTGATTTCCTTTAGGATGGACTGGTTGGATCTCCTTGATGTCCAAGGGACTCTCAAGAGTCTTCTCCAACATCACGGTTCAAAAGCATCAATTTTTTGGTGCTCAGCTTTTTTTAAAGTCCAACTCCCACATCCATACATGACTACTGGAAAAACCTAGCTTTGACGATATGTATCTTTGTCAGCAAAGTAATGTCTCTGCTTTTTATACGCTGTCTAGCTTTGTCATAACTTTTCTTCTAAGGAGCAAGTGTCTTTTAATTTCATGGCCACAGTCACCATCTGCAATGATTTTGGAGCCCAAGAAAATGAAATCTTTCACTGTTTCCATTGTTTCCCCATCTGTTTGCCATGAAGTGATGGGACTGGATGCCATGATCTTAGTTTTTTGAATGTTGAGCTTTAAGCCAATTTTCTCACTTTCCTCTTTCATCAAGAGGCTGTCTAGTTCCTCTTCACTTTCTGCCATAAGGGTGGTATCATCTGCATATCTGAGGTTACTGATATTTCTCCTGGCAATCTTGATTCCAGCTTGTGCTTCATCTAGCCCAGCATTTCACATGATGTACCCTGCATATAAGTTAAATAAGCAGGGTGACAATATACAGCCTTGATGTACTCCTTTCCCAATTTGGAACCAGTCTGTTGTTCCAGGTCCAGTTCTAATTGTTGCTTCTTGACCTGCATACAAATTTCTCAGGAGGCAGGTAAGGTGGTCTGGTATTCTCATCTCTTTAAGAATTTCCCATAGTTTGTTGTGATCCACACAGTCAAAGGCTTTATTGTAGTCAATGAAGCAGAAGTAGACGTTTTTCTGGAATTTTCTTGCTTTTTCTATGAAAAATTTTCTGACAGATGGCAACTTGATCTCTGGTTCCTCTGCCTTTTCTGAATCCAGCTTGAACATCTGAAAGTTCTTGGTTCATATACTGTTCAAGACTGTCTTGGAGAATTCTGAGCATGACCTTGCTGGTGTGTGAAATGAGTGTGATTGTGCAGTAGTTTGGGCATTCTTTGGTATTGCCTTGGGATTGGAATGAAAACTGATTTTTTCCAGTCCTGTGGCCACTGCTGAGTTTTCCAAATTTGCTGTCATATCGAATATAGCATTTTAACAGAATCATCTTTCAGGATTTGAAATAGCTCAACTGAAATTCCATCACCTGCACTAGCTCTGTTTGTAGTGATGTTTCCTAAGGGCCATTTGACTTGGCACTCTAGGATATCTGGCTTTAGGTGAGTGATCACACCTTCATGGTTATCTGGGTCATTAAGATCTTTTTTGTATAGTTATTCTGTGTATTCTTGCCACCTCTTCTTAATATCTTCTGTTTCTGTTAGGCTGAAACCATTTCTGTCCTTTATTGTGCTCATCTTTGCATGAAATGCTCCATTTATATCTGTAATTTTCTTGAAAAGATCTCTAGTCTTCCCCATTCTATTGTTTCCCTCTATTTTTTTGCATTGTTCTCCTAGGAAGGCTTTCTTATTTCTCCTTATTCTTTGGAACTCTGCACTCAGATGGATATATTTTTCCTTTTCACCTTTGCCTTTCACTTCTCTTCTGCCTTTGAGCTACAGTACAGCAGAACTTTCATGCCCGATATGCATCACCCTGGGTGAAGTTTTTAGATGTTTAGCATAATTCACAGAATACAAAGTACGAATGCGAAGGAAGGAGCTTAGTTTGACCAGTTCTGTGAGGTTAGGCAAACTACAAGAGAAATAGTGACACTGGCTGTTGCGTTCACCCCTGTGCATGTTCCAGCTGGATCTGGACCAGGCTGGGGTCAAGCCTCTTACGAGTCCACTTCCCACAGCTCCTGTACTGTCCTGTCTCTCACACTTGTGATGATACTTCTTATTATCTGGTGGTATTGTGATCTGGTAGTTCTGGGACTAGTTCAGAACTAGATAGTTCTATGACTAGTCCACTCAGACTCACGTCCATCGAGTCAGTGATGCCATCCAGCCATCTCATCCTCTGTCATCCCCTTCTCCTCCTGTCCCCAATCCCTCCCAGCATCAGAGTCTTTTCCAATGAGTCAACTCTTCGAATGAGGTGGCCAAAGTACTGGAGTTTCAGCTTTAGCATCATTCCTTCCAAAGAAATCCCAGGGCTGATCTCCTTCAGAATGGACTGGTTGGATCTCCTTGCAGTCCAAGGGACTCTCAAGAGTCTTCTCCAACACCACAGTTCAAGAGCATCGATTCTTCAGCACTCAGTTTTCTTCACAGTCCAATTCTCACATCCATACATGACCACTGGATTAGGAACCCATTTTATACAACTCTGTATCCCACAAAAGAAAATGTGCAGTGTCTTATTCACAGTAAGTGGTCAATGAATATTTGCTGAATAAACGAAGGACAAAGTATTCATGGACAGGATGTATGCCTTGGGAAATGCTGAGGTGCAGAGGCTGTGGCCTGTTCTCTTGAATAACCTCAAAGTTGCCCAATTACCTTTTTTAGATGTTAGCTCTGGTTTTTAAAAAGTGCAAAAGATCACTTAGAGCTCAATTATGTAACAAAGGATATTTTAAGGTTGATGATTACAATAACTGTCAAAAACCAAGTCTATTATTAAGGGAAGAACTACAGATTCCTTGGGAGCCTGGTCCAAGAAGGTCATACTGCAAGGGATATCCTAAATTCTTCTGAGGAATAGCCTCTTGTCAGAACAAGTTGTGCAGCTTCCTGAGAAGGATGATACTTATTTGGATGACAAATTACAGAATGCAAAGAAATGAGGCTTTTATTATAATCCCAATGAGGACAGGCTACATTTTATCTTCTTTTTTTTTTTTTGAACTTGATCAAGTCTTGACTCAGACTGGAGGACTCTGGCCGGTGGGACTCTAACGTGCCCCTCGGTCTGCCTTCTTCTGCCCCTGCTGACCACCAGAGTCTGTGTCTCTTCCCCTCACCACTCATGGTCAGTCCACTGCATGTAAGCAGGAGTGACTCGCCAAGTGCTGCGTGTGCATCCTGAGGGCAGAGGCCTCAGTTCTTGGTGCAGGATCTGTGAGGTGGGGTGCCACCTGACTGTGGGTATTGGGGTAACCAGGAGCTGATCCCCTATGGCTCCTGACACTTGGTGGATACAGAGCTTCCTGTTTTTCCTTTTGGACTCAAGGATGGAGAACAAGGAGACCACTTCTTTTAAAGGTTGGTAAGCCCACACTCAACTCTCTCACACTGCCATATCTGATTCCTCAGCAGTCTCCTTCTCCACACCTGCAGAAGCATCTCTCACCACCTCCCACTGCCATGGCAACACTTTCACCACTGCCCTCCTCACCTCTGCCCGAGGACTCCCACACAGTTTTGACCTTGGCACTCTTCTGATTAATACCCTCGAGTCGCTCTCCAATCCCCACATGACAAAGTTGAAACCCTTGGCATGAAATCAAAGACCTCCTCTGAACAATCAAAGATTGTTCAGACAATCTCCTATCACCCAACACACACCTCCCCAATGCCTTGTTCTTTAGAACAGAAGCTGTGTTGTTTCACATCTTTGTGCCTGCTCACCCCACCTCCCTCAATGCCCTGCTCACCTAGTCTCCTCTAAACCTCTGCATTGCCTGCAAGGCTCAGTTCCAGTGTCTTCTCTGTGATACTTCCTCTGACTATTCCCTCTTTGGTAGTACCAGTGTGATGATAATAATAAAAACAAGAATAGCAACAACGTCATAATTCACCACGATCACCACATCAGGCATTGTTCTAAGTGTTTTACATGCAGTGGCGTTAGTCACTTTAGTCTTTAAAATAACCCTGTGAAGTAGGTGCTATATCCCCGCTTCACAGACGAGTAACTGAGGTGCAGAACTGCCTGTGGTATTGCTAGGACCGACAGCAGGCACAGTTCATCCACGTGGCTGCTCATGAACATATATTTCTTAGTTATAAAGGGCAGTGAACCTCAGTGTTCATCTTCGCAGCAACACTGTCTAGCTGATTGGAGTTCAGAAGGTTACCTTTATTAGCTGGTCCTTGGCATCTTCCTCGTAAAGAGTTGTTCTGGAACCAAATGGTGATATGAACAAAACGGCTAGAATGTACTTGGGGGATTCCCAGGTGGCGGCAGTGGTAAAGAATCTGCCTGCAATGCAGGAGACTTAAGAAACATTGGTTCAATCCCTGGGTTGGGAAGATCCCCTGGAGGGGGGCATGGAAACCCACTCCAGTATTCTTGCCTGGAGAACTCCAGGGACAGAGGAGCCTGGTGGGCTACAGGCCATAGGGTCACAAAGAGTCGGACACGACTGAGCAACTGACACTTGAATTCATCCACGTTCCAGGCTCCACGAATGATGATCCTTTCTCCAGTTAACAGATGAGATTTTACCTCTTAGCCCTGGACATCACGATCCCATGTTCACAGCATAGACAGGGGTTAGTTAGGAGTGGAGACTCAAGTCTTGTCAGAGCTCTCCCACCTACAGACAGGCGAACCTAGCTTCTGAAGGTCCAGACCCCAGCTCAGATCATCCACACCCACTTCAGCCAGTCCTGAAGGCCACTGGGACTATTTATTTCACCCATGAAGTAAAGAAAAGTCCTTTTTCCATAGGTATGTTCAGTGATAACCTTTGGTCATTTGAGCCTATTTGTTGCTCAGCTCGGAAGCTTAACAGCCGTCAGTTAATGACCATTAACTGACTACCAGGTACACGGATGTTGCCAGTCACCAGGAGCCAGAGGGCAGGCAGCCCACCTCCAGCAGAGGTGCTTGACAAGCCGGTTCCCCTCCATGCTCCTCTGCCCCCTCGGCCAGCTGGTAATTTTGCAGACGCTGGGCTACTTGAGGGCAGCCTTTGCCTTGCTCACGTCTGCATGCCCAGCATTCAGCCCAAGTCTGGCACCTAGCAGGCACCAAAGAAAGACTTCCTGCCTGCAGTGGACTGGTCGGTCCCCTGTGGCCCACTGGGTGGTCTGACATACTCAGACGAGGCAGTTCGGACGCTGGTTTCAGCGGAGACACCGGGCTGTGCCCAGTGAATCACCAGAAACCTGACCCTGCAGCGGGTCTAGGAAGAGGCGCTAAACGCAGGGCTGCAGTGCCCTCTTGTGTCTGGGGCTTCGCTGGGGCTCAGTGCACTCAGGTCTGCAGAGGAGAGTCTCGTGAAAAGCAATCAGCAATGAGATCAGTTTTCCCCAGCGCATGAGAGGTGACAAACACTTGTCACGGGCACCTGGACTTCGCAGGCATGGATGGAAGGCAGGCTCTGCTCCTGGCTCCCTGGGCCACACACCTGTGGAGGAAGGGGCTGGGTGTCTGGGCATCCTCGGCTGTCACACGGGCGGTGGCTTTGCTGGTGGGAAAGGACAGGGTGACCGACTGACTTTTAGAGCAGCGTCCGGGTTCTGAATCCACACACTTTGGTCAGGGGGAGCCTCCAGAGTCTGTAGCTTCCCCAAGGTTAGGGGCAGCGTCTCATTCCAGCGGTGGTTCCAGCGACGTCCCAGGCACAGAGTTGGGGAATCCCTCCGGCTTCTCCTGGCCCTCGCACAGGGTGGTGCAGCTCTGACCCCGGGGGACCTTTCCATTCGCGTGTCTTCCCGCAGACACGAGTCCTGCAGGCGGGCACCCTCTCGTGCTCTTAGTGTTCCTGGTAGCTGCTCTTAACTGAGCCGCGTGGACCCGTGAGGGGAAGGTCGGAATGCGTCTGGGGGGTCTCCCGGTGGGGCGTGAGGGTGCCGTGACTCTCCTGGGAGGGAGACCAGCCAGGTTTTGCTTTTCCAGACAGATGGTTTGCATTCTACTTTGCAAGGCCTCCTAATCAATTATTCCATATGAGTTTCATTTGTGCTAAAGGACAGACATAATGCGTTCTTACTTTTTGAAAAGAAATGCCAAAATCTCCCGCCAGCAGCTTATTCTGCACAGCTAAGACTCTGGAGCTGGAGACAGGGGTCAGCTCCCCGAAGGCAGCCGCAGAAGGTGAGGAGACCCGGCTGTAGGTTTGAACCTGCAGGGAAATGAGCTACAGCGACAAGAGGCTCCCAGTCTCTGCAAGCTTCCTTGTTGTGAAAAGGAAAACAGATAAAATGCGCCCACTCGCACCAAGTGGGAAAGTCTCAACTGAACCTGTGAGAAGCCTCATTTCAAGAGACTGTTTAGAAAGAGACATGTTTTGCAACTTTCTAAGCGACTGCCACCTGCTGAAATGAGGATATAAATTCAGCAGAGATTAGCACCGAAATGCAGAGACATTCAGAAGGAGTTTTCCTAAACAGAACCAACAACCCTTCAGCAGGCTTTTTTTGTTGCTTTGTTCCTTTAAGAGAGATTTTTTCCCCTTTACAACGTCTACTCGGCTCTGCCTGTGTTCTCAGTGACTAAATCAGGGGTGTCTAGATTTCAGAGGCTTTATTCCAGAGCATCGAGGTCTGTTTGTCAACCAGTGATTGAAGAAAGCTTCAAAGTTGTCCACAGAGAGCGCTCTGAGTCTCAGGACCCACTCTGGGCTGTGATGTGACGGCGTGTGATCCGGAACCTTCAGAAACATTCTCCTCAATGGATGGCACGGCTTCCTCTCCTTCTTTGCGTGTCCTTTTCTTTCTGGACGGAGAGTCCCGTGGTCCCTGCTGTACGGTGAGAGCCAGGGGCCGACAGCAAGGACGGTGCAGGAGCGCCAACGGCCGGGAGGCCCCAGCAGGTCAGGGCGGGAGCCGCGGAAGGGAGGTCCTCCCGCACCCACCCTCCTACAGCGCCAGGGGCAGTGAGGCTGCTCACAAACGCGGGGCCTCCCGCCCCAGCCGGAACCGCAGGCCTCCTAGGTTCTCGGTGTGCACGTGCCTCCAAAACGCGCATCCTGCAGACACGCGAGGACAGAGGCCTCGCCCGGCGCCGAGGAGAACTCAACGTGATGAGGAGAACTCAACGTGATGACGTGTAAGCGCAAAACCACGTGACTGAGTGCTGGCGAGGGGGCGGGGACAGGGGGCGCTCCTCCCTGTGGGCGGGAACGGAAGTTGGTGCAGCCCCGTGGAGAAGAGTCTGGAGGTTCCTCAGAGAACTGAAAACAGTTACCACAGGGATCCAGCAGCCCACTCCTGGCCTATACCCAGAAAAATATTAACTTTGAAAAGAGACACCCCTGTGTTCACAGCAGCACTATTTACAACAGCCAAGACATGGAAGCAGTCCATCCACAGATGAATGGATAAGGTGTTACATATATACATACAATGAAATACGACTCATCCATAGAGATAATGAAATGGTGCCATTTGCAGCGGCATGGATGGGCCTAGGGATTATCCCACTAAGTGAAGTAAGCCAGAAAGATAAACATCATATGATGTCACATATGTGGAAACTAAAACACCACACAAATGAACCTGTCTAGGAAACAGAGACAGACTCCGAGAACAGACTTGCAGTTGCCGAAGGAGAGAGGGTGGGGGAGGAAAGGGTTGGGAGGTCGGGATGAGCAGATGGATGCAAACTGTTCCATACAGAATGGATAGACAACAAGGCCCTACTGTTCCAGCACAGGGAGCTACACACAACATCCTGCAATAAACCAAAAAGAATATGAAAAATAATATATATGAGTGTAACGGAATCACTGCTCACCGAATAGCAGAAAGTAACACACTGTAAATCAACTATATTTCAATTTTAAAAAGTCACATGACCGGCTTTCCAAACTGGGACAGAGAATTCTGGAGTTGATGAGAAATAAGGACCCATGTAGATCAAGAATTTCTCTGTCTCTATTTTTGTCTGAGAAACGACCTGCTTGAGGTGAAACAAAAGATTACTTCTAACTTATTGGAGCACCTCAAAGCTTCTGCTGGGACTGTGAAGCTGGGTGTTGGCATAGCTAATGGGCTAGACAAGCATGAAGGTGCTCCATGCGGGCTTTGGACATCGACATGGCTGCGGTCACTTGTCCAAGAACTAACGGGGGTGATGCTGCACTTCACAGGCTCCGGGAGACGCTGCTGCTGCTGCTGCAAGTCGCTTCAGTCGTGTCCGACTCTGTGCGACCCCATAGACGGCAGCCCACCAGGCTCCCCCGTCTCTGGGATTCTCCAGGCAAGAACACTGGAGTGGGTTGCCATTTCCTTCTCCAATGCATGAAAGTGAAAAGTGAAAGTGAAGTCACTCAGTTACTTAAATGTAAACACAACCCAGAAAACAAGCCGTTTCACAGAAAGGGAGACCGAGGTTCAGAAAGGCCGGATGCCGGGCTGTGGGGCGTGGCGCTGGAGCGGCCCTCACACATGTGGCCCTGTCCTTATGCTGTGACTCCAAGAACAACCCGGGGGAGGGGGCACGTCCAGGTCCACCCTCACACACTCACATCCGGCTGCTCTTTCCCTGAGTCACACACCTGCCAAGGCCACCTCGTAACTGGCTCCCTGATACACCAAGAGGGGACTTCCAATTTCTCAGCAGCGGCCCCTGTTTAGAACAGAAGGTAACGCTGAACTCCCATGCGTCAGATAGCCAACAGCTGTATTTTGTTAGTATAAACTCACTTTCTAAATTTACAGTGTAGTTTATAACTTCCCAATATGAAGTCAGTCTATAAAAAAAATAGACTCTAAATGAATGAGAGAGTAGAGTTAAAGGAGAAGTTTTATTTCAGTCTCAACACCATTTCTCTATTTTCATTCGCACAGCTGAAGACTCTGTAAACACCGCCCGCAGTCACATCGCTGCAGCTGGATCAAGGTTTCTCGCAGTGGCCTGGCCACCTCAGACCTGCCTCCGTTCACATGAGGCTTTCTCGCTAGATACATGTGGCTGCACACCAGAAACCTGCTTTGTATCTGACTTAACATGTTTATGACACCATTACACATTCTGTTAAGTGAGTCATGCATGCATGCATGCTAACTCGCCTCAGTTGTGTCCAACTCTTTATGACCCTATGGACTGCAGCCCGCCAGGCTCCTCTGTCCATGAGATTCTCCAGGCAAGAATACTGGAGTGGGTTGCCATTTCCTTTCCCAGGGGATCTTCCCAACCCAGGGATCAAACCTGGGTCTCCTGTGACTCCTGCATGCAGGTGAGTTTTTATTGCTGAGCCACCAGGGAAGCCCATTAAGTGAGTTATATGAGAAATGAAAGTCAGTGCAAACATTAGCCTACCAGCTGATATCTAAATTCCTGAGCAGGGCGTGTAAGGTTCCGGAAACCTGGCCCCCCCGCCCCCCGTCCTGCCTGGTGGCACCCCCACCTTGTATGCTGTTCCCATCCTTGTATTTCTACAAACCTGTGAGTCCGATCCACGCTTCTGATTCTTGGTTAGACTCCTCCCTTTGTTGAGAGTGCTCTGCTTTTTCTCAAGACAAACGTTTTCTTCTTCAAGAAGCCAGCCTGTTGGTGAAGCTCTCCCACTAGACACTCTTCCAGGCGTGTGCTTGTGCAATCGTGTGATGTTATTCAGGGCTACCTTACACTGCAGCGTTTACATGGATCCATGGATCCGTTCCCCTCAATCTGTCTTTCACTTTCCACTATTCTCATTAGACCAATGCGAACTCCTCCATCCCCTGCCCTCGTGGCCTGCTCTGCCCTGCTCACCCCTCTTCTCTGAGTCAGAGGCTTTCAACTCTGGGAGGAGGAGACTTCAGTGAGAGTGTCATGGGTGACCTTGTGGGGGAGGACGCAGGATGGGGCAGGGACTGAGTTGGTGTCAGAGTCAAGAAGCAGTCGGTGTCGATTTCCAAGATGGAAAAGAGAAAGGAGAGGGGGTTTCGGGCACAGCAGGAAGAGGGTTTTAAAAGAATCATCAAGAATATTAACAGTTGCTCATATATATGGAATTTAGAAAGATGGTAATGATAACCCTGTATGCGAGACAGCAAAAGAGACATAGATGTGTAGAACAGTCTTTTGGACTCTGTGGGAGAGGGAGAGGGCGGGATGATTTGGGAGAATGGCATTGAAACATGTAAATTATCATATGTGAAAGGAATTGCCAGTCCAGGTTCAATGCATGATACAGGGTGCTTGGGGCTGGTGCACTGGGATGACCCAGAGGGATGGGATGGGGAGGGAGGTGGGAGGAGGGTTCAGGATGGGGAATACAGGTATACCAATGGCAGATTCAAGTCAATGTATGGCAAAACCAATACAATATTGTAAAGTTAAAAAAAAAAAAAACAGCAGCTCAGAAAACTTCCACAGGGCTGGCTGGTGTGAATCAGAGCATCCTTCAGGGAAGGGATAGCTGTGACAGCTTAGAAGATTGGAAAGGACCGTCCAGTAGCAAAGATGGGAGCAAGAACAGAACACAGATGAGGGAAGGGTCCAGGCAGCTTTAAAACCTGAGTTGCAAATGGGACGTGCT
Organism: Bos taurus; assembly: GCF_002263795.3. Taxonomy (NCBI): domain Eukaryota; kingdom Metazoa; phylum Chordata; class Mammalia; order Artiodactyla; family Bovidae; genus Bos; species Bos taurus. The sequence goes on along the minus strand of NC_037331.1, from coordinate 116,843,570 downwards.
CTGGGGTCTTTACAGAGAGTCACAGGCGATGCTCCTGGAAGGCAAGTCCAGATGCCACCTCAGGAGCAGAGACACCATCAGCAGGGCAGGGCAGGGCAGGGTCCTGGGCAGATGGAGCAAGCCTCTTGCCCATTCGAGTGCGGTGTGCGGCTCCTGCTAGAATCGCCAGGCAAACACAGCTCGGAGTTTCACCCGTTGCTGCTGCTGCTCTCAGTGCGACGTCAGCCTGGCTCAGGACAGCGAGAGTGGCCGGGGTTGCTGTCATGGCCTCTGAGCCTGTATTGCTCATGGCCCAGCTCCCAGTGTGCTCAGGATCCAGTTGCTTTCCTGCCAATATCTCCCACTGCTTTTCCTACCATAGAGCTTGAGGCAAATATTAATATACTGGGTTGATCCATAAAGAAGGCTGAGAGCTGAAGAGCTGATATTTTCAAACTGTGGTGTTGGAGAAGACTCTTGAGAGTCCTTTGGACAGCAAGGAGATCAAAACAGTCAATCCTAAAGGAAATAAATCTTGAATATCCACTGGAAGGACTGATGCTGAAGCTGAAGCTCCAGTACTCTGGCCACCTGATGTGAAGAGCTGACCCATTGGAAAAGACCCTGATGCTGGGAAAGATTGAGGGCAGGAGGAGAAGGGGACGACAGAGGATGAGATGGTTGGATGGCATCACCAACTCAATGGACATGAGTTTGAGCAAACTCTGGGAGATGGTGAAGGACAGGGAAGCCTGGTGTCCTGCAGTCCATGGGGTCGCAAAGAGTTGGATATGACTGAGCAACTGACTAAATAAGACATTTAAACATAAATGTGAATGATAATTAGATATTTACAGATGAGAGTGCATTATTGGTGAGAAGACTGCTGACACCAATGGTAATGACTCAGAAGATGCTGATGCTGACTTGCTGTTCAGGGCTGTGTCATAGTTGAAAGTAGGGTTGGACAACCAAAAATAGAAAATCTGAGGTGCAGAGGTTGCTGAAAGTCGTCTTAGAAAGTGAAGTGTCAATGTGCCAGGATTTAAAGTTTATGACCATTTAAAATTTTTACGTAGATTTTTTTTGTTGAAATAATGTTTGGACTATACTAAGTAAATTAAAATATAGTATTAACACTAATACTACAGTTTCTACTTTTAAAATATAAGCACTAGAAAACTTCAATTATCTATGTGGTTCATTTTGTGTTTCTATTAAATAGTGCTTGTCTAAAGTTTATGATCCTAAGCCTGATTTCAAAAGTTATTTTTCTGACTTCAAATGTACTATATAATATATATCAGAAAAAAAGCTCTTTTCTGGAAAAAATAAAATTTATAACCATTTAAAACTGAGGTACGGGACTTCCCTGGTGATGCAGCGGATAAGAATCTGCCTGCCAATGCAGGGGACACTGGTTTGATTCCTGGTCCAGGAAGATTCCACATGCCGTGGAGCAACTAAACCCAGGTGTTACAACCACCGAGCCTGTGCTCTGGAGGCCATGAACCGTGACTCCTGAGCCCACGTGCTGTAACTATTGAAGCCTGCGTGCCTAGAGCCTGTGCTCTGCAGTGAGAGAAGCCACCACAGCAGAGAGCAGCCCCCTCTCGCCACAACTAGAGAAAGCCTGTGCGAAGCAATGGAGATGCAGTGCAACCCAGAATAAAGAAATTTAAAAAACTAAAAAAGAAAAATTCTTAGAATGGATGTATAGGTAGCCTTTTCTCTGGAAGATGGGTTGGTTGGAGGTACACAGACACCTGTCTGGATCAAAGAAGGCAGGGGAAATGTTTTAGATTTTCTCCCTAAACCATAACTATGATATTCTAGTGTAATTACATTCATAAAGCACATATATTGATTATTGTGACACAGATGTACTTTATCTGGTCAGCGTTCAACACATCCCACGAGAACGCATCAGAGAAGACAGGTGGTCTTGGATGGAGGGGTCATGTAGACACTGGCTGCTGGGAGCGAGCTCCGCCCCTGGCAAAGGTCATGAGGAAGGAAGCTTGGCATACGCAAAGGCGGGATCAAGCCTCAGGAGTCTCCCTGGAAATTCTTGAGGATCTACCCCCAAAACCAGAGTCTGCCTACTTTCTGCTTTGTGGTTTCACCTACACCTCTGACTTTACGGGGGGCTGTCCCCCACTACCTCTCTCTGAAAAAAGAGTTAGCTTACAGCTCCAGTTAATAATACCTGGGTGTGACAGTGTTTCAACCTACAAACTCCTTTGGAAGTCCTCTAGCCTGCCTGAATAGGTTTTTCCGGCCACATGTGATTGTTCAGAGCCTCCCAACTGTGAGAGGCAGGAGATGTTCTAAACTGTCTAAACACAGATTCCTTTGAGTAGTTAAAAGATTGATTAGAAATTGTATTGGTGAAGGGTTTTTCACTTGTTGGGCCAATGTTTGCTGCTAAGTCTCCATATCCCTTACCTACTGTGTCCTTGGCGGTGTATTGATTGATATAATGGGTGTATAGAAATGTAAGCAGTTGCCTCAATGTTTGTAACCTTGGACCCTTGAGTTAATTCTTTTCTTGATTGAGCCCACCTCACCTTTGCCCTATAGGAATGCAGCTTTGTCCAGTGCTTTTTGGAGGCTGGCGCCTGACTTTAGAATAATCACCTTTAGAGAAAAATAAGTTTCTTTAACTGTTAACAGGCCTCCTGGCCAGAAGATGATGTAAATCACCTAAACATTTGCATATGATAAGTTTGAAAGCCTGGCTTCGATAAGGATCAGGAACTGCTGTCTTTGCATGACTCTACCCCTTCCCCCATTACCCTCTATGCACAACTTAAGGTATAAAACTACTTTGGAAAATAAAGTATGCCCTTTTTGTTCACTGAAATTTGGTCTCCCCATGTTGTTCTTTCTTTCACCTTCTATCTGAACTTTTCCTCTGAGGCAGGGAAGCTCGTCAAGCCTACTAATTTTGCCTGGGCTTCTAAGATCTGACTGGGGAGGCCTTAGTGTCTCCTCTCCTTCGGGAGAACGGAAGGACGCCTGCGGCCTTCGTAGGTGACGTAAATTCCCTGCTTTGGAATTTTATTCAGCCTCTTTTCTTCACTGAATTTCTTCGCTGAGCTATCCTTATTTCACCACTCTTTATATCCTTAATAAACGTTTAATTAAGCAGTTGTTTCCTGATCCTCGCTGACGCCATCCCCGCTTCGAATTCCCTGGATCAGCGGGGGCTGGTCCCCGGCAACTGGCTTCTCTTGTTGTTGTTTAGTGGCTCAGTCATGTCCAGCTCTTTGCAACCCCATGGACGGCAGCACACCAGGCATCCCTGTCCTCCACTGTCTCCTGGAGTTTGCTCAAGTTCATGTCCATCGAGTCGGTGATGCCATCTCATCCTCTGTCCTCCCCTTCTCCTCCTGCCTTCAGTCTTTCCCAGCATCAGGGTCTTTTCCAATGAGTCAGTTCTTGACATCAGGTGGCCAAAGTATTGGAGCTTCAGTTCAGCATCAGTCTTTCCAATGACTATTCGGGACTAATTTCCTTGAGGATTGACCAGTTTGATCTCCATGCAGTCCAAGGGACTCTCAAGAGTCTTCTCCAGCACCGCAATTCGAAAGCGTCGGTTCTTTGGTGCTCAGCCTGCTTTATGGTCCAACTGCAATCTGTACATGACTATTGGAAAAACCACAGCACTGACTATTGGGGACCTTTGTTGGCAAAATGACGTCTCTGCTTTTTAATATGTTGTCTTGGTTCGTTGTAGTTTTCCTTCCAAGGAGCTAGAATCTTTCAATTCGATCCCTGGGTTGGGAAGATCCCCTAGAGAAGGGGATGGCTACCTGCTTCAATATTCTTGTCTGGGAAATCCCACGGACAGAGGAGCCTGGCGGGACTACAGTCCATGGGGTCACAAAGAGTTGGACATGACTGAGTGACTAACATTTTCAACGCTCCTGGCAGGGGATAAACATCAACTCTTGCCTGAGAGAAATCCGGGAGTGTACAGGAGGTCATTGGGCAGCCAGGCAAAAGTATGGGTGTGTGGAACACTGAGCATAGAGCACTCTACGCAGATCTATTTGTGCTAAGAGTATAAATTACAAGGAGTCAGACATGGGAATATGGGCGTCGAGTATTAAACTATAGGAATGTACTTTTCAACATGTAAGAAGCTGGACACATACCGACTATTTCCATTACCTACCTCACAGGGTCATTGAGAGGACCAACTCAGCATGTAAACTGAGGCTTGCTGGTATACCTTAGAGTAGATCTGATCTTATTGTAAGATGTTGTATCATAATACAACCATTTGGATGCAGCTGGCTTCATTGCCAGGCCCAAGAGATCTGGAAAGGAACTTAATCCCTACATTAAATATGCAAGTGAGTTTCCACAAAGTTCTACTGAACACGGTTTACACCTGTACCTCATGGAAGTATTAAGTGATTGCCTAAAACCCATGCCATTTAGATATAAATGCTGACACTGATAGATGGGATCCAGCCAGGTAACGAGTGGATATACACATTGCAAATGTTTCCAAGTCTTTACTTACTTATATTCTATTTTAGCCTATGTTTAATCTAACAGTGTGCAAAGGTATAACAATAATGTACATATTTTAAAGTGGTCACATAATAAAAATTAAAAATTATAAAGAAACATAAAAGTGGCAATCTTTGAGAAACCACAGAGGAAATGTGAATGAACAATTAGAGGAGAAAGTACATAATGATGAGACAGGATGAAACGCTACAGTGAGGAAGATGGACAAAGTCTACCACAGCAGCAAGAAGATCAACCAGTCCATCCTAAGGGAAACCAACCCTGAATGCTCATTACAAGGACTGATGCTGAAGCTCCAATACTTTGGCCACCTGATATGAAGAACTAACTCATTGGAAAAGACCCTTATGCTGGGAAAGAGTGAAGGTGGGAGGAGAAGAGGGCAGCAGAGGATGAGAGGGTTGGATGGCACCACCAACTCAATGGGCATGAGTTTGAGTAAATTCTGGGAGACAGTGGAGGACAGAGGATTCTAGTGTGCCGCAGTCCATGGGGTCACAAAGAGCTGGACATGACTTAGCAGCCAAACAACACCAACAACAAGGAGAAGAACTATATGCCAGAGGACTAATTAAACAGAAGTTCTGACTGCAAGCTACTGATGAGCTGTGATCAGTCATGATGGGATTCCACCGCTGGGCACTGCAGCATAAGTGAAGGTGACGGACCCACATCGGATAAGCTTACCAGAAACCGTCATAATGGAAGGTCCACGAAAAGGAAGAAGAACAGGTTTACATGGGGCTGCCACTGTTTCACGTGGCTACGACACCCAGCCCTTACGTACGGATGTGGGTGAGCTTGCATCTGCTCTGACTGGGCCTCTATTTCAGTGGCTAGGGTGCACCCTGAACTAGTTAGTAAATCCTCTGACCACAGTCTTTAACCAAGGTGAACATCCATGGTTCCTGACGTGATGGCCGGACACTTCTGAGCCCGGGAGCACCCACAGACTTTCCTTTCCCAATTCACCCAAGAGAATCATTCAGCTGCCCTTACACTTCCCCTCAGCCTTATAAGGAAAGATTTTAGTTGCTGTTCTGCTTACATCTGAGAAGCTAAGTTTACCTACATAGTAGAGTCCTGCAGCGGTGGGGGAGGAGCAGTTAAATGCTGCTCAGAGGTTTACAAAAGTGGTCCAGCGGTTAAGTCTGCCATGCAATGCAGGGGACGTAGGTTAGATCCCTGGTTAGGGACTAAGATCCCACATGCCCTGCAGAGCAACAGAGCCAGCACAGCACAGCTCGCTTCTGTGCCATAACCAAGGTTCCTGCAGGACACACGGAGAGCCCAGGTGTCGCAACCAAGACTCGATGCGGCCAAACAAACAGAAGTCTACCAGAGTGGCTTTGGAGTGTGGAAGAAGCAAGCAGGAGAGGGCACGGAGGTTAATAAACGCTCCTGTGGGCTACACATTGGGATCTACTGTTATATCTACTGGGCTTCCCTGGTGGCTCAGATGGTAAGGAGCCTGCCTGCAATGCAGGAGACCTGGGTTCAATCCCTGGGTCGGGAAGATCCCCTGGAGAAGGGAATGTCAACCCTCTCCAGTATTCCTGCCTGGAGAATTCCATGGACAGAGGAGGCTTGTGGGCTATAGTCCATGGGGTCGCAAAGCATCAGACACGACTGAGTGACTAACACTACGTTTCAATGATTCAAAAAGTCCTGAGGTGACAACTCCACGATCAGTTAAGAGTTAAGTTTCTTAATAAGATGCAGCAGGGGGTTGAGATCAGGTCAGACGGTCTCTGAGGTCTCCTATCCTTCAAACTCTACGAATCAGTTCTGTCTCTGGTGGGTCCAGGCCTGTGTGTGGGGAGGGACGCCCGTGCTTCTGAAGCTGAGCTCACGGGGGCCTCGGGGGCCGAGTCCTGTCTGTGACCTGGGACGGCCCTACTGGCTCTCTGCTTCTGTTTTCCTTCACAGTGGCCACTGAGGAGCCATCTCCTCACCCGTAATATCCACAGACCACCATACAGGCAGCCCTATAAAGAAAATAAGTCCCTGGACTGGCTGGAGCATAAACATAAAAAGAAATGTTATTTCCCACTCGGGACGGACGCCAGCAGGAGGACAGGAAATCTGCACACAAATGAATGTCCAGTGACCTCCACACGCTTCCAAGGGGCCTCCCAACTCGGGCGCCATGTTTATGTCCACCGCCTGCACACGGGAGCTTCTGTGCCCAAACCCAGGGCCACAGACGTCCTGGGAGAGCCGTTCAGTTTCAACCCTGGGTGGGGGTCCGCGGGATTGGACAACGAGAGCCTGCCGTCCTCACATGAGGCCCTTCCCACTGAGCTCTGCTGTGAGAAGACCCTGCAGAACCGAGCAGGAGTGCACACTGGTGAACATTCAGTTCAGTTCAGTTAGTTCAGTAGCTCAGTCGTCTCAGACTCTTTGCGACCCCATGGACCGCAGCACGCCAGGCTTCCTTGTCCATCACCAACTCCCGAAGCTTGCTAAAACTTCTGTCCACTGAGTTGGTGATGCCATCCAACCATCTCATCCTCTGGGGAATGTTAGCAAGAACCCAAGAACGAGACCCAAACCATGACCACCTTGGCCAGGGACAACACAGAGCCTGAAGCCCCCAGCTCACTGTCTGCCTCGAATTTACACCTATTTCTGGAAAATGACATCTGCCTTCTTTTCGAGACCTTCCTTGAGGGAGGCTCTGTCACCTTTCCCATCCAGTCAGTATTTCTGGGACTTCCTCTTTAGGACTTCCGTTTCCATTCTGTATTTCATCACGACCTTCCACACCGTAAGGCCACATCCTCCCCTAGAGGTAAAGACTCAGATCTCTGGTCCTGCAGCTTCCGTCCGGCCCCCGTCTCCCACTCCTGGTGGGCCTGCTGGCCACACTCCCCAGTCCCTGCGCTCTGCGCATCTCTGCATGTTCCCAACACCTAATTTCACAAAGGTCCTGCCCTGGGCAACAGGTCTTGATGGGAAAAGAGGAGTCTGGTAGGATGCTTCCAGGCGATTGGGACCTGGAGTTGTAGCTCAGATTCTCCCACCCCCCACCCAACATGCCATTTTCTTCCCATCACATCATCCAAGGACAGTGTCTGGGAATGCGCTCGGGTGATGAAGGGGCTGAGATTTCAGACGGTGACGCTGTTAAGAGAGGACGAGGTCCCAAGCTACTGAGTGGCCATCAAGGCTATCACAGCCTGAAGAAGGCTCTTCACGCCTCACCTGAGACCCTGGGATCGAATTGCTCCTGGTGTTGGTCCGTTCTTGCCCTCAGAGTAGTTTCCTCCAAGAGATGATCTCAGTAGATCAAGCTCTTCCTTGAGACATATTTTGTTACAACTGTATTTATTATCTCTTACTTTTCTATGGGTTCCTATCATATCTTTCCAAGACACAAGGACAAGATGCAAACATTTTTGTCCATGATGGGACTTGGCCTGCTGTTTTGTGTATGCTGACTGGTGTGATCAAGAACTTTTTGAAGTATGGGATAAATTATCTATGCACTGGGTCCTAGGAACAGAAGTTTATTTTCCGGGTTCTTTTATATCTCAATCTTTACATATACTTAATAATTTTTGAAATGTTATATCACCTTTTTAGATGATCTGCGTCCATCCATGTGTAAGATAAATATATATATATTTTAAAGGAAAATGTAGGTGAATTTTAGGGTTAACCGGCATAGCATGTGGAGAAAACTCTGATAAACTGTAACCCTTTATAAGATGTAAAACATCAGCAATGCTCCAGACAGAGGTGATCCAGGAACATTGCTCCGTGAGCCGATGTCCTCGGCCGGCGGCCCTTCCTGTCCTGGGGGTCCCGGAGCTCCTCAAAGCGGCTAAAAACGACCCACGCCCCCATGGCGGTGGGAACTCACCTTCGCACTTGAGCAGGAAGAAGTCGGCACCGGGGCTGAAGGAGGCGCTGAAGTAGGTGCAGTTGTCCACCAGGTCACAGGACAGGCACTGCCGGTTGAAGCTGCCCACTGTGCTGGCGCTGCGGGGAGGGCGGGCAGGAGCGGTCACCTCGGGCAAGACCCTCAGTCCCAGCCCTGCGAGGGGCCCGCCGGCTTCCCCTACAGGGGAGGTCTGGGGGCGCTGTCTCCCTGCCTGTCTCCCTGCTGGGACCCCCTCGGTGCCAGGCTTGGCTGTCACAAGCTCTCCCTGCCCCGCCAAGGACAGGGGCCCCCGGGCACAGCTGCTTCTGGGGGTCACCCAGGCGGGGCGGGTCCTGGTGGGAGAGTGTGGGGTGTTGTCTCCAGCGCTGTGTCCCTCTGAGCAGGCGACCAGCGTTCTGGGAGCAGCATCTACGCGCTCTGGGGTCTCACTCCCCTTGGAGCGCCTGCCACCGGGTCAGGGCAAGACAGGGGCTCCTGAAACTGCAGCGCTTGGGCTCCAGGTTCCCCCACGACCAGACCAGCGAGTGAGCGGGAGGGAGCTGCTCACTCAGGGGCCGAGAACAGGAGCGGGCGACCCGCAGCTGTCACTCGGGGCCTTGCTGATCAAGCACGATTTAACGCCCCGAAGACTTAGCCAACAGGCGTTATCAGAGGCTACAAGACACCGAGATGCCTTTCAGAACACTGGAAGAAGTCCCGGTCTGAGTTGCTGGCACAGGAAGCGTCCGGACGTGAAAACCGTCCACCGGGCCGAAGACTTTCGGTGGGAAGGGGACAGCGTCCTGACAGGACAAGTCAGAGGCAGGTGAGTGGCCAGTCTACATCCCCCTTTGCTAATATGGGATGGGACGGATGGGATTATCCGGGTGGACAAGCAGAGGTGACCTGTCTATGGAGACAAGCGGGCCTGTGACTGCAGGGATGTGCCCAAGTTTTCTCTACCTCTGAAAGGACCCCCCTGTGCAGCCCTTACTCTGCGGCTGGAAGGGGCTGCCGTGCACCTGACGGGGTCGGGGGGGCAGGTACCATCCAGGCCACAGGGGCCTCACACCACGGAGTCCCCTTAGGTGGCCCTGAGCCGGCGGCAGGAACCAGCCGCTACCTCCTTCCCGTCTGGAAAGCGTGGCGGGGGTGGTAACGGTGCCCCACTGTTGGGGCAGAGGGTGGGCGGCGTTGGGGGGAGAGGGCGGGGGGGGGGGGGGGCGGGGTTGCGGGGGAGAGGGCGGGGAGGTGGGGGCGGGGTTGGGGAGAGGGCGTGGTTGGGGAGAGGGCGGCGGGGGCGGGGTTTGGGGAGAGGGCGGGCGGGTGGGCGGGGTTTGGGGAGAGGGCGGGCGGGTGGGCGGGGTTTGGGGAGAGGGCGGGCGGGTTGGGGAGAGGGCGGGCGGGGTTTGGGGAGAGGGCGGGCGGGTGGGCGGGGTTGCGGGGAGAGGGCGAGCGGGTGGGCGGCGTTGGGGAGAGGGGTTGGGGAGTCAGGGTGCGGAGTGGGGAGTGGGGTGGGGACGCACCTGTACAGCTGGCGCCGCCTTGGCAGGTCCTCCGTGCTGAGGAAGTAGCTGTGAAGATCAGCGGGGGCACAGAGGTTAGCTGGCTTCCGGGCAGGTTGGTACTTGGCACGTCAGGCCCGCCCCCCGCCGCCCCCCAGGGGTCGTGCGCTGTTCAGGGCCCACAGCTGGCAACTTCCTGCCCGGGGCCAGCTCCCCGTGGGCGGCAGGGGACGGCCACACTCCCACGGGCTGAAGGCGCCGCTCCCGGGCAGACCTCCGCTGGCCCAGGTGTGCCCGCACCGCCCAGGGCTCGGCCGCAGGGTGCACAACTGGGTCTGGATGCGGGAATCCTTCACAGGGCCGGGAGTCCAGACACGCAGCCCGACTCCAAGACTCCTCGGCCCATGCCCGCCCGGGACCCCACGCGGGAACCCAGGCTCTGGTCCAGGAGCAGGCAGGGTGGCAGCGTCCCTCCTGCCTGAGTGGAGCCCCAGGTCCTGACGTTACCGGCCCCGACCGTTTGGAGGAAGTCCCATAACTTCTTTCCGTCTTGGCCCTCTCTCTCAGAAGCGGGGAAGCAGTGAACGTTTGCTGGGGAGGCCCTTGGCTCCCCGACCCCACCCCCGAGAGCCAGCAGAGGCTCAGGGCCCCGCATGGCTGCAGGCCCGGCAGCGTCTGTTGCTAGGACCCGGTGACTCGGGACGTGGCGTGGTGGCAGCTAGGGCCTTGAGACGGGGAGGGTCGGGGCCAAGGGCCCTGCGAGCGGAGAAGGACGTGGGGTGGCAGGAGGCCGCTCACTCACATCTGACTCCGCTTCTCGTCGTAGGACAGGATCTTGGTCACGTCCCAGTCCCCAGAGGTGATCGACTGGATATTGTCGTTGCTGCTGTTGGGCTGCAACACAGGCGGGGGCGGGGGTGCGGGGTTGGGGAGGGGCTGGATCGCAGCCTCCCTTCTCAGCCCGGGGACCCTCAGACACGAGGTGGTGAGCAGGGCCTCCCTGGGGTGGCCCCTCCTCCTGCCCCACCCTGGCCTCCTCTGCCCATCCCCGATTCTCTGAGTGCTGCTGTGACGGGCAGGACTCCTGGTCACCGCGCTCATCAGCCGGCGAGACTAGATCGCCAGCGACTCCTGCTGCGAGCTCTGCATCTTAACCACCAGTGTCTCATAGGCTGGGGACAGCGTTCCTTCACAGCTTGTGAACCTAGTTCGTGGGTCATCACTATAGGGGGACGAGGAGAGAGGAGACAAACACGGGGAAGTGGATATGACATGGCAGGGAAAGAAAGAATAAAGCCAGGAAGGGAGGGGGTGGAGGCGGCGAAGGCCACCCTGGCCTTGGTTCTCATGGCTGTTCGTCACAGGGATGGTCTGAAGGCATTCTCCTGCGGGTTGCACATTTGCACACACGGTCTATCTCCAAGTGCCTCCCAGAGCAGAATGACTGACAGTTTAAACCATAACACATGGAGAAAGACGTGGCCGTCCCCACAGGGCCGGGGTGTGAGACGCAAGGCGTGAGCCATGGGTGCCCTGGGAGCAGGGACCCCAGGGGTGGTCTTGGGACAAGGGACAGCCAGTGGGGTCAGGGCCTGTCGGGAGAAGCCGGGGGCCAGGGGACCCACAGGGCAGTGGGGGCCGAGGGTCCCTGGAGAGGAGCTCTCCTGGGGGAACATGCTTCCTGCTGGGTGACTAGTGGGCACCCAGCCCTGGAGCCTGCCCCATCAAGGCTACTCAATCTGGGGCATTCTTGGAACTTTTCCTTGGAGATTACCCTTGGGGTCATACCATGAATAGGAATCTACTTTACAGTCATGGGATATTTTTGAGAACTTTTTAAAAAACAATTTCATTCACATGTCCTGATCCTGAACAGCTCTGGACCTGCTTCAACGCGGACCCATCTGCCTAGGGCGGTGCAGGTGGAGGACAGCAGCCCTCGCTTCTCCTAAAAGCGGGTCCCTGAAGGGCAGCCCCGGGGAGCACCCTGTGGGGAGGGGGCAGGCCTCCGGGTGCCCCCCCTGCAGGGGGCGGACTTGCTGGCGGCCTGCTCTGTCTAAATGCACTGTATTCAGCTCCCCCGTTCCCGATCAGTGACCCTCGGCCCTTTGCCCGAAGCTCCAGCGCAGGCAACGGCAGTGCCTCTGGCTGACGGTGGAGGTGGGACACGAGGGCACGGGGCCGGCCCCCAGGACCCAGAAGAGGGAGGCCAGGCTGACCGGGCTCCAGGACACAGTGGGCTACGTGTCCTGGGCTCAGACCCAACAGAGTGCCCAGGGTCTCCCCTGACGTCACCAGCAGCATCACGCGTGTCACGCTCCTGAGCGGTAACGGGAGGGGTGAACGCCACCTCCGCGCACTCAGCACGGCTGGCTCAGCAGGGCTGTTCAGCCCCACAGGGGAGCCACCTTCCAGTTTGGGGCCCTGCTCCCCTCTGCACACCTTGAAGGTGACAAGTGCACTCAGCCCTGGCCCTGGGGGGCCAATCCCACTTGCTAAGCAAAAACTGGGGAGGCTCACCTGGGAGGGGGCTCACCCAATAGGGGGCTTACCTGGGACGGGGCTCACCTAGGGAGAGGGCTCACCCGATAGGGGGGCTCAGCTGGGAGGGGCTCGCCTGACCGGGGAGCTCACCTGCGAGGAAGAGACGGTGATGTGGTAGAACTTCCCCTGCCCACCCTGCGGGATCGCTCGGACAAAGAAGAACTTCCGGCCATCCTTGGAGAATACTGGCTCTTCATTCTGCGGACAGAAGCCATTGCTTAAGTCTATGAACTGCTTCATTTGGTTTCAAGAGGGCTGAACCAGGATAAACACGTCTTGAAATACACTTCCTGTGTTATTTCCAACAGGGATAAAGTCTATGTGGGGCCTTTTCTCTCCTTGGGAATCACGTGTCAAACCTCCAGCTTCCTAAAAGAAAGTGAGGACTTCAGAGACGACAGCTCAGCACTCGGGAAGTGCAGGGTCAGGCTCCCCACTTATCTGGGGCCATGGAATCCAGGGTGCCCTGAAAAATTCTCCAGGGGTGTTTGCTAAACCATTTAAAAAACTGAAGTAGAGTTGATTTACAATGTCGTGTTAGCTTCAGGGGTATAACAAAGTGATTCAGTTATGTATGTGTGTGTATCTGTACATATATATACTTCAGATTCTCTTCTATTATAGGTTATTACAAGACAGTGAACACAGTTACTTGTGCCGTACAGTTCAGTTCAGTTACTCAGGTGTGTCCGACTCTTTTCCACCCCATGGACTGCAGCACGCCAGCCCTCCCTGTTCATTACCAACTCCCAGAGTTCACTCAAACTCATGTCCATTGAGTCAGTGATGCCATCCAACCATCTCATCCTCTGGCATCCTCTTCTCCTCCTGCCCTCAATCTTTCCCAGCATCAGGGTCTTTTCCAGTGAGTCAGCTCTTTGCATCAGGTGGCCAAAGTATTGGAGGTCTTTATTATTTTATATACAGAAGGATGTATATGTTAGTCCCAAACTCCTAACTTATCCCCGCCCCCTTTGATAAACATAAATTTGTTTTCTCTGTGAGTCTATTTCTGTTTTGTAAAAAAGTTAGTTTCTATCATCCAAGGAGTTAACGATCGTAATTCTGAAGAAGCACAAACCTGATCTTGCCTAAAAATGGATTCTATTCTTTCCATCCTTTGACCTTTTATTCAATAAAATCTACCTCATACTGAATAGCCCACCATGGAGACAAGAAAAAAGAAAGGAAAAAAGCCCAGCAAACAAGGACAGCTCCAGTGTGTGCTACGACGTGGGTGGGAGCACAGTGTTCTCTGGGTATCACTGTGCTTCCCAGCCGCTGTTGAAGGAGCGGGGCGTTCCCCACGCCCATTCGGTAGGCAGCACACGTTTTCCTGGATCCTCTGTCACTGTTGGCTTCTCGGTGGGCTGGGAGGTATAGAATCCGCCTGCTAATTCAGGAGACTCAGGTTCCAGCCCTGGGTCGGGAAGATCCCCTGGAGGAGGGAATGGCAACCCACTCCAGTATTCCTGCCTGGGAAATTCCACGGGCAGAGGAGCCTGGAGGGCCATAGTCCATGGGGTTGCAAATGGCAGGACCACGCACGCACTGTCTCCTTCCCCTGGAGACAAAACCAGCATTCCCAGTTTTCCCTGGGGGAGAGAATTCCAGGCTGGACTCAAAGCCGGCGCCTGGAGCGTGGGCCTGCATCTTGGTTTGCCCCCAACCCTAAAAGCTGAGGAGTCCCGCTCGGTGCCCAGCTGCACCCCCTCAGGTTGGCGGTCGCCTGGACGGGCAGAAAGGGGTTTCGCTTTGGGGGGCGACACCCCAGCCTCTGTGAAGCTGCAGCCTGAAGGTTTCCAATTAGTCGGCCACAACATACATTTTCTGATTCGAGGAGATCCACGCTAAGGCGGAGGGGAACAAATGGTAAATAAACCCCAGCTGGCAGGAGAAGAACTCATTTCCCCGTGGTGAATGAACACATGCAAATGTGATATGCCCAGAGAAATAAACCAACATGTGATTAAAGTGACATTTAATCTTCATGAATATTTGCAGTAAAATGAAACCTCTAATCTGCAAATATTTATTTTTCTATTTAGAGTTGGAAGCATGGTATTTAAAAATAGAGGTGACGGGAAAACCCAGCAGTAAATCTGGCTTTTTACAGGCACTTTTATTTGCCAACCGCAGGATGGATACCACAATACTGCATCTGTTTTCTGGGGCGGGGGGAACTGTCTGCACTTTTGGCAGAGAAAAATACTATGAGTAAATGTAATAAATAATTAATCCTGGCCCGAAGCCTCGCTTGTACACTGAGCAGGCCCCACGCATCGCCATGTCGTCTTCACATCCATCCTGGGAACATTCCTTGGCAGGAAGGGGGAGACCAGCCTTTGAGCCTTGCTGAGACCTGGTTTCTCACGCAGACATGTCTTTCGTGGGAAAGTGCAGTGACTTTTGACCAGGAGTGTACGTGTGCACTCAGTCGCTTCAGTCCAACTGCCACTCCAGGGACTGCAGCCCGCCAGGCTCCTCTGTGCATGGGATTTCCCAGGCAAGAACACTGGAGTGGGTTGCCATTTCCTCCTCCAGGGGATCTTCCCGAGCCAGGGATCGAACTGGGAAGGCAGCGGTGAGAAGGGGACCCTCTGACCCTGGCTTCCCCACAGCGCTCTGCCCATGAGGAGACAAACTGCACCCTGCTTCAGTTAAGTCAATCCCCCCTCCTCCGGCTCAGACAGGAACTGCCCGTGGTGGGAGGCCTGGCCCCCCGCAACCCCCGCTCCCCACCTGCAATGGCCGAGCCCTTCCACGCCCCAGGCACAGAGTCTAGGACTCCACCATGTTCCCCGCTTTGGGACCCAGACACCCTCTCCCTGTCTTCACTGAGACATCCTGGAGATGGCTGCTCCAGCAGAGTCATTCCTTACAAAGCCGAGGACGACACAAACGAAGACATGTTCATAAAAGCAAACCCTCCGCAGCTTCGGGCACGTTCGCCATGTGGCACATGCCCTGGCGGGTTTCCATCTCCCCGGGGGGCGCCCGGAATCCACTAGCTGCTCCTCCGCCTCCAGCTCGGCAACCGCAGCAGCCCCCACGCAGCCTCCCACTTCTTGACTCTGGCACCCCGGGCATCTCAGGGACCTGGAGTCGCACGGCAGGCGGCCCCGGTCACTCGGCGCTGTGCCCTCGGCAGCATGACTCGCACCAGCCGCAGGGCAGGAACCATTCAGATGCCGTCACCAAAGAGCAAAGCGTGCTTTGTCCACCGGGCGGCACGTTGTTCAGCCGTGAAGCAAGTGGAAGCGGTGGACGTGAGTTTTTGAGATCCACAAAGCGAGGTGTCTGGCATGATCTCCTATTAGTGGAACAGATGACTTTACGCAGATAATGAATTTTTTCCCCGACTCTTTTGCTTCAACCACTTGGGCATTTTGTGTGATTTTTAAGAGGCACGTCGTAACATTACATCTGGTGCTTGTGCTCGCATCATCGGTCCAGGTGGCACTCAAGAACTCCTCAGCTCCCCAGCGAATACTTTATGACGCCCGAGCACAGTCTCA